>NC_056725.1:897274680-897439680 GCF_019279795.1 Protopterus annectens | reverse complement strand
AAAAAATTGTAATGAAATCATAATAACAACCAAGAATTAAACATCGCATATTTAGTTCCTGGTGTTCATCTAAAAAAATGTACATTGCCCTTTAAGAAAAAGATAAATCAGGATCTCTACTCATTTTCGTTGGATACCCTGATAGAAAAAAAAACTCTGCAGAAAAACATATTCATATGCACATGTAAAATTTTGGACAGAAAAAAAAATGAAATTCTAAAAAGCTGAAATGACTGAAACGTAAAATGATCTATCTTATATGAAGGTAAAATATCATTACTAAACAATTCAACAATTATTATAACCCTCACACCCCGATCTCAGTCTGGATGACTTATTCCCTCTTATATCCATTAGTTAATTATTCTCAAATGAAAGGTTATAATACCACAGATTAATATAGCAAAAACCGACGACATGGGTGACAGTATTACAAATAGTACAATTAGTAGGTATGACAAGAAATACAAGCTGTGTCATATCAGTGTTGTGGTATATTGAACTTACTTTTCTTAAATAATGTTTTCGTACGATGGCTCTGTGGTGTTCATCCACTTTCCTCGGATGTCATGGTGAATTTTTATGTACTGTGCATGCGTATGGGACTTTCCTTCCCACACTTACACAATACATCAGTGCTGCATGAGGGGTGATGTGCATAGGAAGCAATGGAAAAAGGAAGATTTCTGTTGTTTTTTTTTTTTTTTTAATTAAAAAAAAAGATACAGGGAGACTTTGAAAATATGGGATAGACAAGACATAAAAAATAAAAGGATAGTCAGGTACATTTCCCTAGTTTTGCATAACTTACCTGATTATCCTTTTATTTTTTTCTATCCCATCTCTCTCATTGATTTCAAGTCTCCCATTTTCTAAGTATTTTATTATTATTTTTTTTAAGTGCAAGTGAAATTTTTATGGCATATATTAATGGAAGAAAGTCCGGGCAACCGGAACTTTTTCCATTGGTATATGCTCTGATTTACAACTGGCACGCTGGTTGGACTGACTAATCAGCATGCTACTTTTTGAATGTTAATGGCCAGTCATTGTATAATGCTAATTATACAATGACCCCCCCCCCCATTAATATTCCAAAATGTGCACGCTGATTGGTTAGCATGCATGTTGTAAATCAGACTTATACTAATGGAAACAGGTCCGGTCGCCCGGACTTTTTCCATTAGTATAAGTCTTTTTTTTTTTTTTTTTTTGTTGGACAGCAACGGAGAATGTAAGAGCTCCGTTGCTGTTATCTTGCTATGTTAAATGAGTTTAACATAGCAAGATAGCTTAAAAAAAAGCAACAAAGATTTTCCTTTCTCTGTTACTTTTTTTAAAGCTGTCTCACTATGTTAAACTCGTTTAACATAGCGAAACAATTTTTAAAAAAGCAACGGAAAAAGGAAAATCTCCGTTGCTTTTTGTAAAGCTATCTCACTATGTTAAATAAGTTTAACATAACGAGACACATTTTTAAAAGCAACGGAGATCTTCCTTTCTCTAGTGCTTCCACACACCGTTCTGATGTACTGCGTAAGCATACACATGCGCAGAACATCAGAACTGCCACAGAATACTGGACAGCTGCAGAAGGGCAGAAAGGAGGCATTATACAATGCCATTATTTAAGAAAAGTAAGTATTTTTTTCATAAATAATGTTATTGTATAATAGCAATAACCCAGTTCTGTGTGTGGGTAATGCTGGATTTACCCATGGTTGTCTTTGTTGGATAAATCCAACATTACCCACATCCAGGTGTGGGTTATTGCTTAAATATATCATTCTATTCATACTGATTGGAGTTTGATCCCGGATTAAGAATGATTATACAGTGATACCTCATTAGTATTCAAAAACCTGCATGCTGATTGGTCACCCCAAGCAGCATGCCATTGTATATTGAGCACATACCAATAGAAAAAAGTCTGATTGCTGAAGTCCGACCAGAATTTCCTCTATTAATACATGCCAAGGCTTTGCAGTTTTTTTGAGCTAAGAGGTTGAAAGGTATATATGGAGGGCATAGAAAATACAAGGAAAATCAGGTATATTATGCAAAATTAAAGAAACATACTGATTTTCTTTGTATTTTTGCCCTTTCTCTCTCATACCTCTAAACTGCCCTTCCACATTGTTTTTACATTCACAAATTGTATCTTTTTTTTTTTTTTCAAAAATAAAAAATGAAGCAGCGATGTGGATCTTCCTTTCTCTGTTGCTTGCTTTCGAGGCACTGATGTACTGCACAACTGTGGGACATAAGTCCAATACGCATGCACAGTACATCAACAAAGTGGAAGAATGCAGAGAAACACCACAGTGCCATTATACAAAGGCATTATTTAAGAAAAGTAAGTAATTTCTTTTCTAAATAATGTCACTGTATAACAGCAGTAACTGACTCATGGGTGTGGGTATATTGAAGATTTAACCACGGTTGGCTTTGTTTCATCACTCGGTCTTCACCCTCGTGATTAAACCACACCAACCACGAGTAAATCTTCAATATGCCATGCCCACTCATTGGTTATTGCAAAATTATTCTAGATCTTCAAGAGTTATAGTTAAAATAACCTGATGATTATATTCTGAAACTGGGAATTATGAAACCACTCACAAATGCTGGTTATTTTGAACACTTGTATAATATGATAACCTTCGAAAAAAAGAAGATATGGCATTCTTTTCGTATGGATACAAAATCAGTGTACTCATTTGCAGTGAAGTGAGGGAGAACAAATCCTTCATAGCGATATTATATATTTAAGATAAGAATGACTTGTTGTGAACTGAAATGAGTAAACCTGTCATTTTCATATCCATAGAAGGAGAACACATCTTCTGCTCAGCTGTAAATATTATGATGTGAGGAGTTATGATGGATTATGTATTTCATAGCAGTCCCATCCATTCTTGTCAGCAGAAGCAAGAAGTATCTATTCTCTCTAGGATCATAAAGTACGGTGTGCTGATGATTTAATTTTAATCAAGTAATGCCCACATGTAATGAGGGACTTCTATGAGCAGTGTCCTTACACTTACTTATATGGTCTGCAATGTGTACTGACTACCTTGTATGGTCTGCAATGTGTCCTGCAAGCTACATTTCTTGATATCTGTTACCAGCTGCCTTTCACCACTTTCAGCATGTTTCAAAGGCCCTTTGATGATCTATATACTACAATGTTCTACAAAACTATCTAATCAGAGCAGTATTTCTAGTGAATGTACCATGATTCCTTTTCAGGACAGCAGGTACCCCCTCATGTCACATGCTAACCTTGTTTTCTCTAGACTTGTTGCATCTGGTATTATGAATGTTTTAGACACCACATATACCTGTATATTTGCAATTGTCTGTATACGGCAGGTTTCCCCTCAACATACAGGTAGCTATGTTATCACAATAGTCATTTTTGGACAAATAAACGGCACAAAGTTCACACAGAAAAATCAATTAATAAATACATGGCTGTAGGGTTTCCATAAGCCCAGAGTGTATATCTTTATGAACCACAATCTTTTTTTCTAGTACTATAGCATTTTAGCCCCTCTTCTAGTTACCATGCGTGTGTGTGTGTGTGTGTGTGTGTGTGTGTGTGTGTGTGTGTGTGTGTATGTGTGTGTGTGCATGCATGCTTGCATGTTTATGTGTGCTTGTGCAAATTTTTGTGTGCATATGTTGTATTATGTTGTGTCTGCCTGTCTGCATGTATTTGTATTCCTGTGTATGTGTCTGCATATGCATAAAACATACTTTATGAGTTTTGAAAAATGCTGTTTTAACATAACATAACCATCAACTTGGTACAGCCCCTAGTGTTCCATATATGTCAGTGGTCCAGAAAAAATACTTTCCATGTCAATTTTGCCTGACTGCTGCAAAACCTGTTAACTCATCACAGTAACTCTGTTATTTCAGTTCAGCAAACCATGCTGATGTTAATCCATAGATTCCCACCCCACTCTCAGTTGAGAATAGCATCTTCTCTCTGTTCCATGGACCAACAGCTAGTCTGTTACTGAACCGCACACAAAAATACATTTTGCTACAAAGATAACATATCTGAGACTATTTTTGCATACAATCTGTTTAACAAAACAGTTCCTTTCATATGTATTACTTCCCAGACTTTGTTTTTTTGTCTGTTAAATGTTTTCATTCTAATTACACAGAATTTCTTCAGATCCAAGTATGCTGCCTCTTAATCATACTTTAAACAATATTACATCCCATCACGTCACAAAATCACAAATAGAACATGAATATATCACACAGTTAAAAAGTAACATGTAGTAACACTTTAAAATACATTCAGTTATTAATGTTTGTAACTTATTTTATTTAAATTCTTAATATTTATTAAAACTGCATACATTTAATAAACTAACTTAAAAATGTATATATTAATCTTACGCTTTTTATTCAATTATAATCTGGCATTTTAACTACTATGAGCTACTTATGCAAGGTTTATCATCTTTAACATTTTCAAGTCTCTCTCTCTCTGTCTGAGTCTCTGTCTCGCTCTTCCTCTTTCGGCTGCATAGTATGAAGCTAAACACTTCTTTATTCTTCCTCTTCCACTGGTCTGGTAATATATCTCATATAAGGCCTACAACCTTCCCTCTCACTTACATTGTCTAGCTGACAGATTTTATGTGTTCGTTTTCCTTGCAACCAGTGTAATCAGTATTCAAAAGGCCTTGCTATTCTTCATACAGATTTGATTATGTTTTCTGTATACCACCAGGGTGCCAGTCCATCATAGGCACTGTTTGAAATGACATAGTACAGAATTTTATACATAGCCCGATGCATATGGTTTAATAAGTTCATCAAAACTCATTAAACTGCACTTGTAGCTAGCTTTTCCGTTCTCCGTTGCTGTCCAAAAAAAAAAAAAAAGACATACTAATGGAAAAAAGTCCGGGCGACCAGACCTTTTTCCATTAGTATAAGTCTGATTTACAACATGCACGCTAACCAATCAGCCTGCGTGTTTTGGAATATTAATGGGGGGTCATTGTATAATTAGTATTATACAATGACTAGCCATTAACATTCAAGTGATAATCATTCGGGTGGTGCATAATATGTTCCTGTCTTGTTACCCTAAACTTTAAGAATCATTATGACTACTTAAAAAACACAGGTAGCTGTCATAAAAACATCATGTGTTTCAGAATTTCCTAACTATGTAGTAAAATGTTTCCTGCCAAGCTAATTCTGAATCAAGAATATATGTAATTATATATATTGAGAGAGAGAGAGAGATGTGTCTGTGTATATATACTGTGTGTGCGTGTGCCTGTGCGTGTGTATGTGTGTGTGTGTGTGTGTGTGTGTGTGTGTGTGTGTGTGTGTGTGTGTGTGTGTGTGTGTGTGTGTGTCCTTTATATATTTTTTTATTTAGCAGGTCTGCCAAGAGGTTTTAAATACATGTTTAGCCAACCTACAAACTTCTTCATTTACAGTTGGTGTCTGCTTCATTCTCTAAGCAAATGAAAATCAAATAAAATGTATTTAAATTGTTACATTATGGAATCAACATGCTGCAAGATTAAAACTCTTGTTCTGTTAACATCACAACTTTGTGTTCTCAACCAACTGTTAGTTTGACAACAGGAAAAAAATAAAATAGTTTGTAGTTAGTGGAAAGACAACTGTTTAATTATCCTGTGGAGTGTGAGAATGTTCAAAAAGAGTACAGTTATCAAGATTAGCTTGAAGTATGGGGTCATGAGTAACAAATAAAACACTCGCTACAGTTTCATTCAGTAAATTCCCATGAGTCATGTAACACAAATCTTTATCAGTAAAAGGCAGAGGGTTACCATGTAAGATATTTGACTAACTTCAGTAGGAAGGAGAAAATGGGCAGAAACAAAAAAGAGCTACTGTGTTGTGCCTTGCTATCCACTTGAGCCTTGTTTTAGCATATACACAGTAATCACATTTCTGCACATATTCTAGCTAAATGTTCTACTTAATAGCTCATCATGGAACATTGCCAATAAATAGCAGCCCACTAAAACAGCTGCAAATAATCTTAAATCAGTGCCACCCATGACACAACACCTGTCTGCATTTATAGGGGTAAGATACCCTGAAGGACCTTTTTAGACCATCGTTTATAGAAGGTGACTTTAGTAATAGCTAAAAGGAGTATGAATCAAATATAATACTTTGACATGATGTGGGATAAAGAATTTGTTCTGACTTGAGAAATTGCCCTAAGAAAAAATGTTAAGTCTTCTGCCTTTTATGTAACTCAGAAATAATTTTGGCATAGTTTACTTTTCCAACCCAGAAGCTTATACTATGGCATGCTCATTTATTAAGTGCTCTGTAGAGTATTTGGATTAGTTCACCTTCCTAATTTTTCTGTTCATTTTTAGTATACAGAAATCACTGTGCCATTTCTGCCATTTAATATGCTTTATATTATCAGTCTTCATATTTTACACTGCAGTGTAACGTGACTGTATCCTACTCTCATGAATACTTTTTTGGTTAGTTCCTCTGTATGTGTGTGTGCCTGTGTAAGGGTAAATAAAAACAAATAAATACATAAATCACCTGGAATGCAGGCTAAAGTTAATGAATTAACTCAGTACTCAGTTTAGATACATGTACTAATATGATACAGCTTTGAATATACAGTGTAAAACTTCTATATATGTTTTTATTTTTAACTTTATCCTGGATATTGGTGTCACCAGCACTTCTCACCTTTTAAAAAACGTACATATTTGTGGAATTATATCCATTTGATGCATGTTTCTTAACTGTTATGCACTCCTAAAAGGCTAAATAAAGTTGTCTGCCTGTACAGTAGGTCTTAAGGAGAGAACCTCATGGATGGAATGCTTGGGGGCTTTGTAAGCAGTGGGAGAATATGTGAGCTAACATCTTGCTTGTTAACAGAAGTAATGCATTATTTTTGTTGTTGTTGCTGTTATTTGGATCTTGGTCACTGGTGATTCATAAATAAAACTAAAGCATACTGTGATGTTACTCATTATGTGAGACAGCAGCAGGCATCAGAATACAGTAACATTAAAGTGACTTCTTATGAGTTAAACAAACATCTCAAAGCATGTTATTATAAGAACTTTGAAGATCCGATGTGAATTATTTAGAACAATATATGTAAACTCGTAAAAACTGCTGCAACTCTTCCAAAAAATGCAGACTATTACTTGTACACATTTTTAATTCAGCGAGAGATTCCAGAACAAAATAACTGAGACTGAAGTATTTGTGGGAAGGTATATTTCAAAGCTGATGCAGTGCAGACCAGATTTCTTTACTTCTGATGAATAAATAAACCAGATTACTTTGATATCTAAAGAAGTGTCAAAAGGGATGAGTGCTGCAGATGTTTAAAATTTTACAGTCATGTCATGAGAAAAGGTGTATAATGCTTTTAAAAATATGCTCAGACATCTGAGTGCATGCCTAAAAACTTGGCTAGCTTTTGATTATCTGAGCACTATAGCAAATGTGTTTGTGTATAAGTAGAAAGGAATACAAGATGTATTAAATAAAAATCAATTCCTAGTGGTACGATCTAGATAAAATTCAGCTGCACCAGCTTTAGAATAAAATATGTGTGCATGGTTCTGTTGTGTGTGTTTGTGTGTATGTGGAGTATATGCAGATATAAATATAGATATAGATATAGATACACATATGCATATAGATATAGATATATGGGTCTACCTAAAACATCTAAAGCACCACAATGTCTAAAGTAATTGAAAAAAAATTAACAACACAGTACACATGCTCCAAGACATAACCTCAGAGCATGCAAATCAAAACACATGCCTTTTTTGCAAAAGGGACCTCCATGCACTTCCTGATACTTTAATATGCCAACTCCAAGATTACACAGTACCAGGGAAAAGGCATATTCCCCAATCACAATGCTATAGCAAGTTCACACAAGTTAGCAACAGCTTTTCTGTTCACCAAATTAACAAAAGTCAACAAAAAGCAGTTGAATAAATGACAAATTGACATATTTAGGGGCTTCCATACATATACATACACATACACACACACACACACACACACACACACACACACACACACACACACACACATACACACACACACACATATAGATATGTAGCTAGATTGATGTAAGTATATATCTGTATATAAATTTATATGTATAGACTGATTAAATATAGATATGTATCCGTAAATACATATATGTGTGTGTTTGTGTATGTAAATGGATGTGGATGTATACATTAAAAATTGTTCAATATAATATATGTTTCATTGCAGTGTAAATGGTACAACAGTCTGTGCTGTGTGAATTGCAATGATATTGGCTACAGTCCCTGAATATGCACAAAGGGCTTTTGTATTGACAATGAAAGAATCTGTCCCATCACATGTTTTTGGGCACAACTGTCATCGACCTTTATGGCAGTACTGTATCTGACCCTTTGGATAGTCTGGCAGATAGTATTTGTTGAGGAATTTGACACCATGTCGCATAATCAGCTGTCTTTACCATCTTACATTGGTGCTTTCTGCAGAACCAAAAGATGTTTGCAAGTGGAGATAAATATCCAGATTCAGAATTACCATGCAGACAGCATAGGAGCCATGATGTATTGTGTGAGATCTTAGAAAATACTCTGACAAACAGATAGTTCATAAACAGAGTTGTGCACCTGTAAATTAAAGGCAAGTATGTGCAAGTCACAAAGAATGACACAGAAAGCAGCAACAACATATGACACTAACTTCAAATGTACACCTAAACCATACTGCAGGATATATGTGCTGTTGAAGCCTTTATATCCAAGGACAGGTATGTTGAAAGTCAGTAAGTATAAAGCATTATGTCACTGTATGTTCTACAGTTAGGCATGTCTTCAGCACCTTGAGGGAGATGTAACTGCATTAAAACACACAAAATAATTACATTATATTTTTCAATGTAGTTCACAGTTTAAGCATTTCTGGAGAAGTACTGAAAGTCTATATATTACTGTTCTATGGCACAATGTCAGTAGTACAGAAGACGTCTGGGATATAGTCAACCAACACTGCTAGGATATACCATGGTGCAACACTTGGCACTCTGTATTTGAACAGAACACTTGATATTTTAAGGAAAAGGCAAATATTATGAATAAGGCACTAGCAATGTAGTACTGTTTGGCAACTTTACAGTGGTACACTAGTTAATGGGCACATAGTATATTAATCAGACCACTACATTATATTCCGTAGTGCTCAATATATCTAAACAACACATGAGTTAATGCAGATTTTTGCATTTATGATTGCAAAGTTCCCATGCGGATGTATAGCTGTCCAAAGTAATACATTCTGTGATTCAATTTATTTTAATTTGTAGATACAAGACTTTAAAAGATCATCTAGGAGTATATGTCCAAAGATAACTAGGATCATACATGCTGTTACCTGCCCAATAATCAATTAAGAGCAAGACATTTTGTTAATTTATTTCTGTTTAAATAGTTAATGATAATATAGCCATTTATAATAAAAATCATATTTTAATTTGAAAGAAATTAGTTGATTTCCACCATTATCCACATTAAGTGATTGCAATATTGCAACATGGGATAGTTTAAAAAATAATATCCATGGTATTGAATAAATATGTATTAATAGACCATCTATAAATCAGGAACATATCCTCTATGTTTATATCCAATAGGTTAATTTATTCTTGTTAAATCTGCTATCTTTTTAGTCAAGTCTCTTTGTATCCTTTCTGTTTTTCTAATGTTGTATAAGCACCTTTATTGAATTATCACTTGTGATATAAGCAAAGTTATATTTATAAAAAAGTAATCAAACCATATTAAAAAGTTCACATTCAAAAGCATTGTAGATCACATATATTATATATATATATCCAAAAATATAAGCGACATTACATAAATTATTCAATTATTGCATTCTCTTAAACCTCATTCCTCCTACAAATTATTTTTCGGCATGTATTGTTCCCACAGTTAACATTTTTTTACTGCTACCCATTGCTTCTTCTTCTTCTTCTTCTTTTGGCTGCTCCCGTTAGGGGTCGCCACAGCAGATCAACTGTTTCCATTTCTTCCTGTCCTCTGCATCTTGCTCTGTCACACCAACCACCTGCATGTCCTCTCTCACCACATCCATAAACCTTATCTTAGGCCTTCCTCTTTTCCTGTTACCTGGCAGCTTCATCCTTAGCATCTTTTTCCCAATATACTCTACATCCCTCCTCAGCACATGTCCAAACCAACGTAATCTTGCCTCTCTGGCTTTGTCTCCAAACCTTCCAACCTGGGCTCACCCTCTAATATACTTATTCCTAATCCTGTCCATCCTCGTCACACCCAGTGCATATCTTAACATCTTCAACTCTGCCATGTCAAGCTCTGACTCCTGCCTTTTTGTCAGTGCCACTGTATCCAACCCATATAACATAGCTGGTCTCACTACCCTCTTGTAGACCTTCGCTTTCACTCTTACTGGTACTCGTCTGTCACAAATCACTCCTGACACTCTTCTCCACCCACTCCATCCTGCTTGTACTCTCTTCTTCACCTCTCTTCCACACTCACCATTACTCTGAACTGTTGATCCCAAGTACTTAAACTCATTCACCTTTGCCACCTCTACTCCCTGCATCCTCACCATTCCTCTATCCTCCCTCTCATTCACACACAGATATTCTGTCTTAGTCTTGCTGATCTTCATTCTCCCTCTCTCTAGCGCATATCTCCACCTTTCCAGCATCTCCTCCACCTGTTCCCTACTCTCACTACAGATCACAATGTCATCTGCAAACATTATAGTCCACGGGTCTGATTTTGTCTGTCAACCTGTCCATCACCATTGCAAATAAGAAAGGGTTCAGAGCTGATCCTTGATGTAATCCCACCTCTACCTTAAACGCATCTGTCACTCCCACTGCAGATCACACTGCTGTCATATTACCATTGTACATATCCTGTACCACTCTTACATAC
Organism: Protopterus annectens; assembly: GCF_019279795.1. NCBI lineage: Eukaryota > Metazoa > Chordata > Ceratodontiformes > Protopteridae > Protopterus > Protopterus annectens. The sequence goes on along the minus strand of NC_056725.1, from coordinate 897,428,656 downwards.
TTCTCTGATACTCCTGACTTCCTCATACAATACCACAACTCCTCTCTAAGCACCCTGTCATATGCTTTCTCTAAATCCACAAAGACACAATGCAACTCCTTACTTCTCCATCAACACTTTCAGAGCAAACATCGCATCTGTAGTGCTGTTTCCTGGCATGAAACCATACTGCTGATCACTTATCATCACCTCCCTTCTTAACCTAGCTTCCACTACTCTTTCCCATAACGTCATGCTGTGACTGATCAGCTTTATCCCCCTGTAGTTACTACAGCTCTGCACATCACCCTTATTCTTAAAAATTGGTACTAAACACATTTTCTCCATTCCTTAGGCATCCTCTCACTTTCCAAGATTTCATTAAACAATCTAGTTAAAAGCTCCACTGCCATTTCACCTAAACACCTCCATGCTTCCACAGGTATGTCATCAGGATCAACAGCCTTTCCGTTCTTCATCCTCTTCATAGCTATCCTTACTTCCTCCTTGCTAATCCACTGCACTTCATGATTCACTATTCGCACATCATCCAACCTTCTCTTCCTCTCATTCTCTTCATTCATCAACCTCTCAAAGTACTCTTTCCATCTGTACAACATACTCTCCTTGCTTGTGAGTACATTTCCCTCATTATCCTTTATCACACTTACCTGCTGAACATCTTTACTAGCTCGATCCCTTTGTCTAGCCAATTGGTACAGGTCCTTTTCTCCCTCCTTAGTGTCCAACCTTTTATACAACTCTTCATACATCTTATCCTTAGCCTTCGCTACCTCTCTCTTTGCCGTACACCTCATCTCCTTATATTCTTGTCTACTTTCTTCATCTCTTTGACAATCCCACTTCTTCTTCGCCATCCTCTTTCTCTGTATACTCTCCTGTACTTCTTCATTCCACCACCAGGTCTCCTTGTCCTCCTTCCTCTTTCCAGATGTCACACCAAGCACCTTTCTAGCCATCTCTCTTACTAGCTCTGCTGTAGTTACCCAGCTATTCGCTAACTCTTCACTGCCACCCAGTGCTTGTCTTAACTGTTCCCTGAATATAACCTCACAATTACCTTTTTTCAATTTCCACCATTTGATCCTTGGTGCTGCCCTCACACTCATCCTCCTCTTCTTGATCACCAATGTCATCCTACAAAGCACCATCCTATGCTGCCTAACTACACTTTCCCCCGCCACCACTTTACAGTTTCCAATCTCCTTCAGATTGGCCCTTCTACATAAGATATAATCCACCTGTGTGCATCTTCCTCCACTCTTGTATGTCACCCTATGCTCTTCCCTCTTGTGAAAATACGTATTAATCACAGCCATGTCCATCCTTTTCGCAAAATCCACTACCCTCTGACTTTCTGCATTCCTTTGCTTAACAACATACCTACCCATCACTTCCTCATCCTCTCTGTTCCCTTCACCAACATGCCCATTGAAATCTGCTCCAATCACCAGTCTCTAACCCTTGTGTACAGTCATCACCACTTCATCTAACTCACTCCAAAAATTTTCTTTCTCATCCATCGCGCACCCAACTTGTGGAGCATATGCACTAACAACATTCATCATTACACCATCAATTTCCAGCTTCATAAACATCACTCTATCAGACACTCTTTTCACCTCCAAAACACTCTTAGCATACTGTTCATTCAGGATAATGCCTATGCCATTTCTTCTCCCATCTACACCATGATAAAACAATTTGAAACCACCTCCAGTACACCTAGCCTTGCTCCCCTTCCATCTGGTCTCTTGCACATACAATATACCAACTGTCCTTTGGTCCATCATATCAGCTAGCTCTCTCCCTATACCAGTCATACTGCCAACATTCAAAGTTCCGACCCTCACTATCACAGTCCTAGCCTTTACCTGCCTTCGGGCATGCCTTCCGCCTCTTCTCCTCATTCGGTCAACAGTAGCCCAATTTCTGCCAGCACCCTGTTGGCCAACAGTACTGGTGGCGGTCATTGTTAACCCAGGCCTCAACCGATCCGGTATGAATTTCTGTACTGTTGACTGCATGTATAGTTTGGCAAAATTTTATGCCAGATGTTTTTCCTGACGCAACCCTCCACATTTATCCAGGCTTGGGACTGGCTAAAGATCCAAATTTCTGTTCTCTTATCTCTGTTACAGTATCCACTACTTCAAGTATACTTGATTTAGATTTTTATTTCAACTTTATTCAGGCAATAGACACAAAACAATGACCTATACTTGATACATAGCTTGACCATAACTTTAAATGCATTTAACCTAATGTCTGCACATCTTGATGAAATTGTGCAAAAAATGTCATATATCACAAAGCTCCTTTTCAGATTATATAATTCACATTAAACATATAGTACATGATAAGGGACTATCCACAAAAAAAAAAAAAAAAAACTGGATCTTTAGCAACATGAGATACTTGTAAGTGCATAAATATTGACAGAATATGGATAGTACAATTTCAATGTGCTATATAATAATCAACTTTTCAAATTAAAAGCAGTATTTTTCTGTATTGCTAACTGAATAAAACAATTTAAATAATACCCCAGTTTTTGCCTTCCAGGCCGGTTAGCATTAACCATATTTTAACATAATCATGAAATATTTTTATCTATACACATTCAAAAAAGGAAAATATCATTAATACAATAAACAAATTGCACTACTCTGATATTAGATAAATTACTCAGTACTGAAAGTCTGCATGCTCTAAACTTCAGATAATTCTGCATCTAGTATAGATACATACACACACACACACACACACACACACACACACACACACACACACACACACACACACACACAGACACACACACACACACACACACACACACACACACACACACACACACACACACACACACACACACACACACACACACACACATGCACACCTACCTAAAGACAGGGCATTTACTTTAATACATTGATTACAAGGGTGCTGAAAAATACTAAAGGTGCATGAGTAAATCATAAAAAATACACTTCAAAAATTATATATAATGGGTAAAAAACAAAATAAAGCACATTACAAAACTTTATATTTAAGTAAACATTTAATGGTAATGGTTTCATTAAGACCTGGCTCATGATCTGCTTTCAACAGTACCTGCCATTTCAATTCCCTATATTCTAAATATTTATTGAAGTTGTCAACAAAAATTGACTGGTCAGCTTCTCCTATACTAAAAATACAAACTTGCATAAGTCAGAACAGTACACACTGTGTTTGGCCAGGATATTGATAAAGCCCCTATTTTTGATAGCTGCCATTTGTTCTCTGACTCTTTGGGAAAGCCTTCTAATAGTTTTTCCAATGTAGTATTGTTCAGAGCTGCAATATGAGGCCAAATAAAGTCAAATCTACTTTTTGGAATTAAAGTGTTATCTAAATGTTTAAAAAAGACATTGTTAGTGGTATTTACAAATCTACATTGCTTGCAATTATGACAAGGAAACTTCCCAATGGGGTGACCCACAATTAAATTTATAAATGAATTGGTCTGTTTTAACATTTGCTTCAAGTTACTACACTTTTTGGAAATAAACTGTGGTTTCTGACCCAAAATTTTGACTAAGTCTGGGTTACTCAAAATAACTTTCCAATTGTTATTTCTAATTTTTGTTATGCAAGAATAATCCAAACTCATAAGAATCGGAAAGGTGAAATTCTTGTTGAAGTTGGAACCAGCATCAGTATCATTTCTAGGGACAAAGCCACTAAGAAGAATGGGAGGGAACTTGGACATCCTAGTTGCTATAATATTTTTAGAGATCAGTTTTAATTTAGCCTCAGAATAACCCCAGAAATGAGGTATGGCAACAAACCAGGTTGTCTTGGGACATCTTCAAGAGTGGTTAGGGTGATATATTAGTGGGATTTAGTTGGGCTGGGAAGGTGAAAGGGTTGAATGGAGGAAGGGAGGATTGGGAGGAAATGAGATAAGAGTAGGGTAGGGCTTAAGTGGTTTAGACAAGTGTAGCTGGGTAACCAGTCACATTTTGGCATGAACTTGCTACAGCAAGTACTATGTCCTTGATGACCTGTAGGTACTTAAGAGTAGGCCTTGGGTTAATAGTGGTAAGGTATGGTAGAGTACGTTACAGTTTTCTCTTTCTATTACTTCTCTCTGTTTTCCAAAGTTAGGGATATATATTTGCCAGATTGGTTGTTTATGTTATGCCCCCTTTTGTTAAACATTTAGGAGGGAGTGAGAAAGTAGATTTCTTTTAATACTTACAGACTTATTTAATTTGTGGCCAGGGACAGTGTTTGGAGTGCTGTTTGGTGGTTATGGTCGCTAGTTGAGGGGCTCGTAAACAGACACATGTGCTGAACATGGCCTGCAGGTGCAGGGGCTGAGGATGGATTTTAGTGGTGAATACAGAGGAGGCAACAAGGTCATTGGTGGGGTTGCATGGTTGTTTCACTGCGGTGGTGGCTTTCCAGCTCAGTGAGGGAGTAGAATTGTGCCCCCCTATTACAGGAAGCAGTGTGGCTTCACTGTTCATCTGGGTGAGTAGCTCTGGTTGTTTAGGTTTTAAGGCAGTGTTTATGGTTTGTTAACATGGCAGCAGTTGTGGGGATTTGGTATTTGCATGGCTCAATCACCTTGCTTTTTACCGTTAGTGTTGCTTTTCTTTTCTGTGGTGGTTATACTTTTACATTTTTTTTTCCTCTCACATGGGGTTGCTGGTTTGCCTTTAGCTTAGGAGGGATGTGGGGAAGTAATACTGCAGGGCACTAGTGGGAGTAGGGGAGTCAGGATGGATTTGTTGTGCTGGATAGCTTCTTTGATAGCACTGGAGTGTTCGGGGGCATTTAGAGGGTTCCGCGAGTAAGAGCAGTTCACCCTTTCCAGTCTGCCTCATAGTTCCCATTTCCTTGACTGTTTTGGGTGGGTAGTGAGCACACCAGAATGCTGACAGTTATATTGATAAATGAATCCAAACACTAAAGAAACTATGGATTATCTGTCTCAGCATTTTTGCAGTAGTGGGGGCTGGAGGGAGCTGTGATGGTCATTTCACGGGGTGGAGGTTGCTGCCGCACATGTGCTGAGCATGTATTAAAAAAAAAAAAAAGCTGATAGCCTGTAGGGGGACAATTCAAACCTCAAGTGCGTGTGACTGAATAGGCTACATAGAAAGGTGTACCACAACGTAAACTTTACTTTATTTATTTATGTTCGCTATAGGGTTTAAGTCTTTACAAAAAAAAAAAAAAAAAAAAAAAAGCGTTGTTTAGCATTTCTCTGAGTGTAGAGCAGTACTATTTTTCTGTTATTTAATTGCTGGTACAGTTAGAATTTCTCTGACTTTCAGAGCAGTGCAGCTGTTGAGCAGTATGATTTGTCCCTCCATTAGGTTTATTGGCAGTGAGGTTAGCATGGGTGGTGTGGTTAGCATTGCTCTGGGTTTCAGAGTGGTGCATTTTGTTCTGCTTTTATGTTCGTTGGGGGTTTGAATACACAGCAATGGCTACTGCAGTCTAGGAAGAGGTGAAAGTGATAGCTCTTAGCTCTGCACTGAGATGCAGTCGCATTTTGCTTAGTCGCTAGTGCTGTTTTGGTTATGTATACTTGAGCAGGTAAGGGCTTTCTGAATGTCACAGTTTCATGCCTCTCAGTGGTATAGACTTTCGCAGAGTGTTCAAATTTGCCTCACATATTTTGTTCCTCACAAATGTCAGTGTTAAAGTCACTAAACCTGCTAGTAACAGCTTGCATTTCATTACTGGAATCTGTGTTCTGAAAGAGTGCTTAATCTATCTGGAAATATACAGAGCTGAGTATATTTTTTGGTTTTAGAGTTTGTACTGTTAATTGTTGCTTATAGTTCTTCAGATCTCTGCTGAAACTGTTTTCCCCACCTCCCCCTATTTTCTGCTGTGTCTTCAGTTGGTATAACTGTTTTTTACAGCTTGTGTGTTATCTAACTCAAGGATCACTTGCATAAAATTAGACCTGTTAGTAACGGCCTGCATTTCATTGCTGGAACCTGTGCTCTGAGAGACTGCTTTACCTAACTGAAAATATATAGAGCTGAGTATATTTTTTGGTTTTAGAGTTTGTACTGTTAATTGTTGCTGCTGAGTATATTTTTTTGGTTTTAGAGTTTGTACTGTTAATTGTTGCTTATAGTTCTTCACATCTCTGCTGAAACTGTTTTCCCCACCTCCCCCTATTTTCTGCTGTCTTCAGTTGGTGTAACTGTTTTTTACAGCTTGTGTGTTATCTAACTCAAGGATCACTTGTATAAAATTAGACCTGTTAGTAACAGCCTGCATTTCATTGCTGGAATCTGTGTTTTGAGAGACTGCATTATCTATTTGGAAATATACAGAGCGGAGTACATTTTTTTGGTTTTAGAGTTTGTACTGTTAATTTTTGCTTATAGTTTTTCAGATCTCTGCTGAAACTGTCCCCCCCCACCCTCCCTATTTCTGGCTTGTAGTTTAAATTTGGTGGCTTTTGCAGTTGCCCGCCCCACTGTAGATTTGATCTGGGACACTCCCCCAGTCCCATCTTTTTACCACATTCTACCTAATAAACTCCTTCTGCACTTGCTTTTAGTCCTTTTTAATTTAATTGTATTTTTTAAACTATGTTTGGTCTAATATTGCTACATACTCAAGTGTGCTAGCTTGCACTGTATGTAAATTATTTTTACTGCCGTTTTAGCTACTTTTCTGTAAAACAAATTTCATATATACTGTAAGCCTGTTTCCTACCTTTCCTGTAACTAGTGTTCCAGATACTGATTTGCTGTATCCAGGACTGTATGTAAGCTTCTGAGCCCCCCAAGACTTTTTGTGTTGGAGGGAAGCCTTCTAGCTTATCAGTGGGAGTGATAAGCACTAGGTAACCTGTCTACCACATTAGGAGTGGTTCTGGCACAGAAACTGTTGTTATTGACCGTTTGGGCAATCTTTTCTATCTCTCTCAACTTTCTGATTTGAAAGCCTGCATTTGCACTTGTTTCGGTCCTGTAACTCATCTAGTGCAGATACAGATTCTTAGTTTTAGCACTTATATTTGCTTATTCATGCTCAGCACTTGTTCAGAACTTGTAAGCACTAAATAAGCTACTAATTACTATAGCACTCAACCTTCCTGATTACCGAGAGGAAAACAGTTTTTGTACTTACTTTTCTCACTTGCTTAGAGAAAAACAGCTCTTGTACTCACTTTACTCACTTATCTAGAGGAAAATAGTTTTTTTTTTTAATTCAGGCATGTCCAAGTGTCAGCTCCCAGTGTTCTCTCCTGTATATCTGATGAATCTGGGCATCTTGAGGCAATGTAGAAATTGCCTCATGTACACAGACAACCCTATTCTCCTACTACCCAACGCTACAACCTGTGAGAGATGCACTTATCTAGCCAAACTGGAGGTAAAGCTCTCTCCAACCAAGACTGAGCTTGACAGTCAAGAGGAGAAGGTAAACATTTGCACCACACCACACTCATCACATAGTTTCACTAAATCTACGCCACCAAAATCCACACAGAAACACAAAAACAGTTGCGGAGGCTCTCAATAATAATCTGTCTAAGCAACAGTGACCTCCAAAGCAGAAATGCAAGCAACCTCCATCCCCCAACACAACCCAAATGACACATAGCCCACAGACTCAGTGTGCCACTCAACCACAGCCAATAAGGCAAAACAACGTACCCAACACACTAGTCCTAAGTGGCTCTATAGTCTGACACACTGATGTCCCACTCACCAGGCTAAACAAGGAGAAGGTTACTGTCAGCTGCCTGTTGGGTGCCAGGATCTGCCACATAACCCATGCACTCAGGTCATTCCACAACAAGTACAAATATGACTCTGTCATTGTCCATGTTGATGTGAATGACCTGAGATGTACCTCCCTAGACTACATGAAAAGAGACATGGAAGAGCTCTCTGATCTTGTAACACAGGCAGGTATGACCCTAGCCCTGAGTAGCATTCTGCCATCACCCAAAATGATACCACAGTACAAGGACCAAATGATTGACTTCAACAATTGGCTAAGCTTCTTGTGTCATTCTAAGGGGATCCAGTATCTGTCTGCTTGGGATGACATGGTCGATAGACCACGATGCTTTGCAATAGATGGCCTGCACCTGCTGCCCCTGGGATTCCGGATACTGGCTAAGGCTCTTGCTGCTCCTATAGTGCCTTTTTTAGGTAAGGTTCAAATGACAAATTCACCACCATAACAGGAACAGGCAAGCAAAAACTGAGGGTAATGCTACTCAATGCTAGAAGTCTAAATCTCAAAATGCACTCACTCGAGTCACTCCTTAAAATGGAGAACATCAATATCTGTGCAGTGACTGACACCTGGTTCAAGGCTCCAGAGAGCATCCCTGCACTACCAGGCTATAACTCATACCACACTTTTCGGCCATGTAACCTGGACCAAAACACCAAAGGCGGAGGTGTGTCCATATTTATTAAGGATATCCACACCTCCAGGCTAGTTGCTCAGCATAATGCAGCCAAGGTTAATCAAGTGCAACTAACTCTGGGCAAAACTGCAATCCAAATTGTAGCTTGCTACAGATCACTCACCATGCACCAGGATTCGCACTCCTCTTTTCTTGATGTACTGGGAAATATTAGGGTTCAACCAAACACCCTAATAATGGGCGATTTCAACTACCCCACCATTAACTGGGAAAACTACTCATGTACCAACTTCTTAGCTCAATGCTTTCTGGAATTCATAAACTCCAATGCCCTGGATCAACTTATCCACACCCCTGCCAGGGGCAACAATATCCTAGACCTAGTCATTACCAACATGAGTGACCACTGTTCAACACCTGAAGTCAACTCTTCGTTGGTCCGATCCAACCAGAAGCTAATCACCCTTGATATCCACATTCTGCCCCCACCCCCATTAAGGAAACCGCTGTAAAAATTTCTCCAAAGCCAACTTCATGCTTCTTAAGACAGAAGTGGTGAACTTCATGATACCCACACAGATGGACAATACAGTTCCAACTTCTGAATCCTACACAAATGCACTCTATAAAATGCACTCTATAAGCACTTACACGAGTGCATGGATCATGCTATCCCAAACAGAACCAAGATGCAATCCTCCAAAAAAAGGAACCCGATCTGGTGGTCCCCCTGCCATAAACAAACTGTACAACAGAAGGAAGAAACTGTTGCAAAAGAGAGTAAAATCCCATGAGTGGAGGAGCTCCCTGGTCAGCCTCAGTAAGAAGCTGAGATCCCTTATAAGATCCTCCAAAGCTAGCTATGAAAACAAAATTGCCACTAATTCTAAGAGAAACCGCAAAGCATTCTATAGCTATGTCAAGAATCTCAATGGCAACACCCAGATCTGCTCTGCGTTACAGCACAGTAGCACGAAAATTACAGAACTGACTGATATTGCCAAAATCCTAGCAGATAGGATCAATGCTAACTTTACCCCCCCCCTAAAGGGCCCATATCTATGCAGGAAAAATGCAGAGTCCCTGTAATCACAACTTCACAGGTAAAAGCTGCACTCCATAAAACACCAAAAACACAGCATCTATGGGACTGGACAACATCCCAGGCTGCGTTTTGCACGAACTTCAGTATGAGCTGGCTCCACACGTAAGCACCATGTTCAATAATAGCCTTGCATTGGGCTTTCTGCCCACTGAATGGCGCACATCAACAGTTATCCCACTCCACAAAGGGGGAGCCACCACTGATCCTGGGAACTATTGCCCTATTAGCCTGACGAGCCTGGTCTGCAAGGCCATGGAATGTATCATCATGGAGCTCATAAACAAAGACATTGGTAACCTCCAAACTCTGGATCCCACCCAGTTCAGGTTTGTGAAAGGCAGATCATGCCTCCTGAACCTGATTAACTTCTTTGAGGCAGTCACCAAAGCCGTAGATGAGGGTAAGGTGGTTCACACAGCCTATCTTGACCTTGCCAAGGCTTTTGACACCAATTCCCATTCCGGAATTATAGCTAAACTCACTAAACTAGGTATAAATCCCTAAGTCACAACTGTCAGTTGCCAACTGGCTCACTGACAGAACCCACACTGTAAAAGTTGCAAACTCCAACTCTGACCTCAAACCAGTGACAAGTGGAGTACCACAGTGTTCAGTCCTGGGACCTCTCCTGTTTGGTATCTCCTTCTCTGAGGTGCAGGCTAACACAGAAGGCCTCTGGCTAACGAAGTTCACAGATGACTGCAAACTAGGAGCCATAGTCAAGTCCCTAAATGATGTGGACATCCTACAGAAGGGCCTCGCTGAGACAGATGCCTGGTGTCAGAGCCATGGCCTCAAGCTCAATGCCAAAAAGTGCAGTGTCATCTCCTTTGGTAAAAACTGTAATACCCTGGGGATCACTTCTGTGTCTTTGCTTGACAGTGGCACAAGAAAATAACTTTCTTGGGTGGCATAAGCCAGGGAACCTTGTTGGCTAGGCTTACTTAGGCCTTTGGGCCGATAGCCTAGTACCTACCTATGAACCTATGAACCTAAATAGTCACATGCATTGATTTTTGGATTTCATATTCTTCGGGAAATGCATGCGGATACAGGTTCTGTTTTCCTGGTGTGTTTCTGTCAGGCTTTGTACAGATTTGTCACACTAACTTCAAGAGGTACATGTCAGGGTGGTACTTAAGGGACTGTTCTACAGGAAGTTGAGTGGCATAGAAACCAAGTTATGCCTGTTTTAGTGTAACATAATGCAGTTAAAAACAGACCCTGATTATTCAATAGATTTTACATCAATGTGCCGTTTTTAGAAAATTCAAAGTATGCAACTAGTGTCTGACATTGCTGTCTATCTCTAATCCTCAGTGTGTTACTTGAAAATCATACATTTTATGAAGGACAGAGAATATCATGGACATTTGAGAGTAGGTAGCATGGGATTTAATATTATGTTCTGTATCTTTATTTTGAACAAGATCAAGTGGGGGAGCAGTAGAACGAAACAAGATGGTGAAATGGGAAAAGTGCCTGGGATGACACTGAGCCTGCAGAAGGAGTAGTGCTGGATGAGCAGGGTATGTTACCATGTGGGCAGCCCCCTTTAAGCATTCTGATATATTGGTTTGTTAGGTTAACACTCTAGCCATGCAGGCAGCTGTCATAAATCTCAGTACCATACCATACAATGGGCATTCTTTCAGATTTCTTAAGGGTTTGAGAGGTATGCATTGCTTCAGACACTTGTTTGGAGTTATGTACACTGTGGTTTATGGCAATTTTTTGGGAATTTCCTAGAATAATGTTAGACTCTATACCCTTCCACAAATTTATCTTAAGGCAAGCCTGTTGATTTGGGGACCCGTTAAGTTAGTAAGCCCAGTGGTTAATAGTTTATGGTTTTGTCCAAGTTTCCTGCTCTAGGAGGTGGGAACACATTACTGCAGTCAATACGTGGAGGCTTGCTGGCACATTTATTGCTATTTAGCCACACTTAAGCCATAAACGCAATGTTTTGAATTTATGCCTGATGGCCTTATCTAGTTTGAGTTTGTCCTTATTTCTGCTGTCATCGGTCCAAGTTTGGTGGGTAGCTCTGGGCAGGGTTATCTTCTGCTAAGTTTTAGTTAGTGGTATGGGGCATTCCTGCAGATCATTTGCTGTCTACAGCAGGTGGATTTGAGGCAGGCTTTCCCACCCCAAATTGGGTAAGGGGACAGCATGAGGCATGCATGAGTTCTTAATGGTACAGGTTTCGGGTATGTTCGGGGTTAGGTTGTATTCGGGGCATTTTTTTTAGTTGGGGGGGGTTCTGGGAAGAGGGTATTGGTAAGATGTTAGATAGGTGAGAGGAAGGTTCCCTATTAGAAGACTTTTAAAAGATTCTTTCGAATGCATCTTGGTCAAACTCAAAAGCGTTAAAATATCGAAGCGGCTCTTAAGCTTTCCTTGGGGAAGAATTTGCTTGACCGCTTCATTACTTTGCTGTTTTTAGCACTGTAGTGCAGTCTCAGAGTTGGTATATTTAAGCAGGGGTGTGTGGGGGTGCATCCCCCGACATTGGGGGTGTGAGGGGCGAAGCCCCCCACTTAATGTAATGTTTAAAGTTTTTTTTTTTGTTTTGTTTTTTTGTTGGAACAGCAATTATTTTTCCCTAGGAAAAAAAAAATCACTGTTCTGACAGTTCAAAATTGTAAGCTTTCACTTAAGTAGGGTCAATTAATCACTGTTAGCTTTTTTAAGCATTCGGTGATCTAATATAGACTTGGGAGGAAGGCGTCTCGGCTTTATTTAGTTGTGTTTGGTGGGGTATTTCTAAGAGAAAACTAAGGAAGGAATGGAATGGTTTAGTTGTCTTCACCCAGATTGTTTTCCTTCCATCGTCAGGATATGGGAAGTGGGGAGTACTTGTTAAGGGCTCACTTTTGGATGGTCATTTGAGTTTCAGATTACATCCCTTTCGAAAAATGTCATGTTAAGGCAGTATCTGTTATTCTAGCAATTTTCTAAGTTCATAACAATAATACTAAAGGGTCCCCAGGTTGGGGGCCTTCGTACCCCCACTTTTGCTGGCTTTATCTGGGTTTCTTGCTTTAGGGTCTGGACACAGGAGAATAATACACTGATAAATACATCAAAACTAAGCCTATGAGGTTTGGTAGCCATAAATTAATAGGTGAATACTTAATACAGCACACATTAATTGCAACTGTAGACTCATTTAAGGACCTGGGTATATGGCTAGATTCAGACATTTCATATTAATGTATAACATGGTAATCAGTCCTGAATGGGTTCTATAAGTGTAGGTGAAAGTATTGATAGTGTCTTCATTGACATATGGTGCACAAAGGAGCCCAAGTGGGGAAGCACAATGCGAGCAAGAATCGATGGCTTCCAAGAAGTGTTAAAGGTAATTGATGGGGTTGATGTGCCAGTTGTTGGTGTTGTGCACAATGAGGGCACAGGTAATTCTTACTTTATTCAGTGTTCATTAATGCATGGCAGAATTGGTGTGGGTTGAGGTAGTGTGTGGGCAGGTGAAGAGGGAGTAGGTGTGTCTGGGTAAAGCAGGGTTGGGGAATTTTACGGGGTGGCTTGGGGTTCCCACAGGTGGGGTGGATGTGCAACAAGCATAGGTGTAGGAGGTTACTAGGCTAATGGCTTTAGAATGTGGAACACATACTAATGGAGTAATAGTTTCAATGGGAAAGGTAAGCAGGCGATATTTTAAAAAAAAAAAGAGAAGGGTTGCCCGAATTCATACTTCGGATAGTGTTGAAGGAATATGGTGGTGTGTCCCCTTGATAACAGTTAAGATTAAGATATTTTGGTTTATGGCAGTGTATTAACAGTTTCTTTTCTTTTACAGATAAATGTGTGATGAGCGTATATTGGACACTGTACCCATAGCTGGAATGATGGGTAGTGCGGTTGTGAAAAGGTGCAGAGAGTCACATCAGTTGGTGACCTGAAGGTGATGCATGCTGTTTGGCTGGAGTGGCAAGCAAAGACTGCACAGGCAGATTACTGTTAAGTAAGCAAGGTTTGTTTTGAGGTCTACTAGCGGATGTTTATGGTTGAATTCATTATTGTATGACAGAGGGCACATTGAAAAGAAAGCTTTAAAGGAGAAATCCAAGGGATATGGGATTTTGGTGTGTTTCTCAACTTAGCAGGCATGATACTTTTAGTTGGGGAAGTCTGAGGGAATAGGCCCTATTTTCTGGGTTGATATGACTGTGGTATAGTTTGCTGGTTGTCAGGCAGAGTTAGCAGGATGAGATGCAGGACTCTGGGGGCAGCTGTATAATTCCAGCATATGGTAGGGGTGTTAGCTTCATCAAATTGTGTTACAGCCACCAGGGAGTAGGAGACTGGTGGACAGGTTGCGTTATTTGGTGCAGGCTTGTACAGAGGGCAGGACATTCCAGCTGGTCAGGGAGGATTCATCTGTAAATTTTGTATTTTTGCAGGGGACAGGTTTATGTTAATTTACTAAATTTTGGACGGTGACCTGATTGCCGTTTGGTAATAAGTGAATTTGGGGGGATTTAAGTTTGGGCACATAAAATACTTCATTGCTGGGATTGGGAATTCAGGGACTAGGTTAAGGAGTTCTGGTTTCTGGCTATCAGTGTTAGGTCATTACAGCTTTGGAGTAGACTATTCCCTGCAGTAATCGCGTTACTGCACATCCAGAGCTGTGTAGTTTGGGTGGCTACTGTGATATACACAAAAAGCACCTTGTACAAACACCAACTTTTTACATAGGTTGGTGAGTCTATTTATACTACCAATACTTTAATTAACATTCAATTATTCTATTATCAAAACCTTTATCTCATAGTCATATAGATAACATCAATACAAACAATTGCATTCCATCAGGAATATTAAAAGATTATGAACATATGTACACATTTAAAAATTCTAGCTAAAACCTTCCTAAGAATCTTACAAACTACCCACAGCCAAAAACAAACTATTATTTAAGCTGGGTAGGTTCCATGCTATCAAATATGACATTTTAAAATGAAACATTAAGAGTTGACCACTTAAAAAATTCTTGTGGTCTTACATAAACATCTGTAACCTTCTACATCATGGAAAAATCTTTTAACATCACTTAACCCACATCCTGTACTAGTGTACCTACTAATCCTAATGCCAACAGTCCTCAAACAGTAATAAGTTTTTATAACTTCGCTCTTCTAATTTTTAGTAAACTCTGTGCTGGTGAAGCTGTTTAATTAAAGGACTTTTACTCAACACCTGGTTCGTAATCCTTGTATCCTGACATTTCCAGATGGCTACTGTGATATGCTAGAGTTGACAGGGTCCTGGGTTTCAGACTTATTAGGAGTTTTTCATTGACTATGTGCATATTTGTGTTCAATGGGTTATACAAGCAGTCTTTTAAGAAGGTTTTCTAATGTTACATACCAGGTTAAGGTCTTTAGAGTGAGTAACCACGGCACCAGATGACATGCTGATAGGAGGTGTGTGGTATATGTCTGACTTTTAAAAGTAGGGTCCATTTTCATGGGGATAATATAGCGGTGATATGGGTCACTGGTGCCATTAGCTGAGGCATCTCAGGTTAGTTAGAAGATTACATGAGTGTGGCAGGAGCTTGGGGTAGCTTTATAAGTAATGTATATGGCAGGGTTATTACTAATTGGGTCACATTGATTTATAGCTGCCAGGTGATAGCAGACTGGGGAGCTGGATTGTTGACTGATATTGTGCAGGCTTGCCAAAAAGGGGGAGTACTTCAGTGGAGCAAGGAGGAATGGACGCTTACTACTTCAGTTGTTTGGGTGTTAGGTGCATGCTAATTGCTAAATCTTGTATAGTGGTTCACATGCTTGAGGGGTAGGGGAGGTTTCATTAGTGTGAAAATTAGGACAATAGTATTGTCAAACTAAGATGGTTGTAAAGGTTGGCGCTTGATAAATGGAGGGTCAGTGGGCTACAAATAGTGTGATTGCTGTTTCATGCATGTTTTGAAGTTAGTAGTTGGGTGGTTTTTAGACTACAAATGTTTTCTTGCTTTTGGAATAATGGGTATGATGGTGGGATTACGAGGCAGCTGATTCACTAAGAAAGGAAAATCAATTGGGTGATTACTCAGGGTTTTAATGTACTTTACAGATGATGGGGACACCAAATGATGCCTGGCTTACCCTTCCCTTTATGGGAGGTAGTTGGTTGAAAACTTGGGATATAAGGGAGGGGGAACAACCTGGTCAGGTTGGTTGGCAGAGAAAAGAGACAGGCTTGCCCTCTTCTGTTCGGGTCTATATTAGACCTGCGAATGATTATAATGTCAAATCTGACATTATCGACAAATAAACGGTGAAACCGCAGAACATTGAAGAGGTAAACGGAAATCTCCGTAAGGGGAGATTTCAGTTTATTTCGATGTAGTGCAGTCTCTGAGTTGGAATATTTAAGTAGTGGGGGGTGCAGGAGGGCTTACCCCCCTGCTTAAAGCAAGTAGTTCTGTTTTTTTGACTTTTTTTAATGTCTTTATTAGGTATTCAATGTTACCTGACTTCGACGATATGGTGTCGATCATGTCGTATTCAAAGCTCAGTAACTTTGACTATCTAATATAGACCCCTACTGTTTCCCCTCTGGTGTCTGGGTTCATTTCAAGGATTTGGGGAAAAGAAAAATGAGCAGCTAGGGGAAGTTTGCTCAATAGATAAGCAAGCTGAGGTAAGGTTGCTGCTTATTTGGGTGAAGGTAATTCAATGAATGGTGTATGAAGTGAGATGGAGCGCTGCTTCGTAAGTAATGTAAGCGAGCAAAGTTATGGACGCTGCTTACTGGGACAGGGTGAGTAGGTACGTTGCCCTGATTAAGATTACAAGGATGTTTATGCTGTGTTTAGAACCAACTATATTGTGCTACTTGTAATTAATAATTTTGGTGATCAAAGCTATGTTATGGAAGTTTTAATAAAGGTCGTCAAATGTCATTCGGTGTGATGTATTTATTGAAGGGGACCGGGACAACTTGAACATCTCTGTAACAGAATTTGCCTCACTGTGGAACTTGGCATCATCACTGATCAGTCTGCTGAGTCTAATAACTTGCCCCCAAAATATATTGAATTTCATAACTTGGGGGTGGTAAATGCTGAGATGCAAATAATTGTTGGTAAAAGTATCTGTTCTGTACAGTTCACTTTCAAACCTGAGATTTTCTACATCCAAGGTAACTTGAACATCCAAAAAACTAACAGTTTTACCTTTACCACTGTGCACAAAAGTTGGTAGCAAAAAAACCTGTCCTATCTCCTTTCTGCAGAGAGAAGTTTACAACAAATGGGATAACTTTACAGGCTTAGGTCTTTTGGTGCTTCTGGCCATTAGCCATTACCTACAAGATGTCTTCTTAGAGTCAGTCCTTCTTCAGGAGAAATAAGATGCTGATGTACAGTTTGCCCATTCACTAAGGCATGTTATTAATAATGTCCCATTATTTCAGTATTATAGGGTGAAAATAATTTGTTCTGAGACAGAGGATTATGAATTGATAACCTAGGATTTAACACAGAGATTTAAATAGGGGTTATAACCCCAGAATATTAAATGAAGTTTTGTGTAATACAAATAAGACATCTAAGGATGTTGCGTTTAGATATCAGTGTAAAGCAGCTAATAGTGGATGTAAGTTATGACTTATTACAACTCTTAGACGTAATATTGAATCTTTCCGTGAAACTGTTAATAAGAATTGGTCTGTCTCGCAGATAGAAAATTATCTATTAGAAACTTTTCTTAACAGGTGTTTTTTCTCTTATAGACATGGCAAAACTATTAGAAATTATTTTAAACATTATTAATGGGTTACAGAGTAGTTAGTGAAGTACAAACATTGTTGGATGGACAAATTTTAAAGGGATGTTTTACATATGGTGAATGCACAGCTTGTGTTGCTGTTACTCAAAGTAAGAAATTTCCATCAGCTAATACTGCTGTTGTTTATCAGTTGAAAGCTATTATTATTTGTAATTCACAGTGGGTTATGTATTTAGATACATGTTGCTGTTCTGTTTTTATGTGTGAAAAACTTGTAGTTTTTAAAACATGCATATCTGAAGAGACATTAGATGTCAGTGGGAATCCAACGAATCGTTTAAGCAATTGTGCAAACATTCAGGTGCAGACAGTGCTAGAGTTTGTGCCGGCCAGGGATGACTTTGAGTTTACCACCCTCCCTTTAGTAAATAAAATGTAATACACATCATAGTCATACAAAAAGTGAAAATGATGGTACTTACATGCAAAAGCATTTCCCTGACACGCTAATGAATTATTTTCCCCAGTAACCCCTTCATTAGTTTCTATTGTGTATGCACAAGCACTATAATGGCACAATAAATTATCTTGCCTTTGGTCACATACATGCATACATACATACATACAAATATGTCAAGCGTGGGCATTAATGCCCTTCTAGCCTGCCAAAATACCAAAACATTTGTTCCCATAATAAGTGTGCTGGCTGTTCTAAAATATCTAAACTAGTACTTGTGTTAATGTAATTTGGTAGCCTGTTCCATGCATCAGCAACTTTGTCAGAGAACCAATTAGTACATTTCTCATTCCTACAGAATCTTCTACATAGGATGTCTAATGATTCTCTAGTACTTTTTGATAACACCAAACAATCCCAGAGGTAGTTGTCTCTAAATGCCCTATATACTTGAATAACATCTCCTCTTAGGTATCTGTAAAAACACTGTACAAGTTCAGATATTTTAATCTTTCATAATAACTTACATTTTCACATCCATGAATGCCCTTGATATATTTCCACTGTACTCTTTCCAGTTTACTCAAGCTTGTTTTCTTATAGGGTTTCCATATTGTTATTCCATAATCAAGTTTGAGTCTAATGTAAGTATATATCCAAGGTGCAAAAAAACAGAGGAAAGGAATCCAGTTACCATCCAAAGTCAATTTTATTTTAGAAAAAAATCCACATGCAGGTTAGAGCATTGACGCGTTGTGAATTAACCACAGCATTTTCGTCTTCTTGCATAGCTTCCTCAGATAAAATGCCATACATTCAAATCCCTTATTTATATTGAAGTAAATAGGTTATAAATCAATTAACCAATAAAAAATAACTAATTTAACCATTTAAAAATTTAAAAACACACACCTATAAATGTTATAAATGGAGGAGAAACATCTTAATAGTGCAATACGTATTTTTGTTTGCCATTATAAAACCAACTAAAGAAATAAAGATGCAAATAGTATTACAAAAAATGTATTTCTTAAAATCTTAAATATTAAAATCTATTGATTATAAATGTTAAATAGTAGAAAATATATATATATATCTATATATATATATATATATATATATGACCGAACCGGCGATTCCCCCGACACATGAAAACGAACGAAGACCAAATCCCATTGACAGTATGATGATGGGACACGATGAAAGACCGACAAGGCCGGTGTGTGATCGCGACTCGTGGTGCGGTAAGGACTTCGTAAGTAGTGGTAGGTGTTAGTGTGTGATTAGCGGTGATTATTGTTGGATTTAGTGTTTGGCTGTGGGAAAGGTGAGTGTGTAAAGGTGAGTGTGTTAGGGTTCAAATAAGGGGGAGTTAGTGAGGTAAGTAGGTTATAGTGAGGGGGTGAGTTTTAGTGTTGTAGGGACTGGGGGTGGTTGGGGTGCAGGTGTGTGAAGTGTGGGGTGAGGGCTAGGTAGTGGGATTAGGTAGGGTTAGTTAGCGGTAGGTTAGGGGTAGTTAGGGGTGTGGTGTGCTGGTTAGGGTTAGGGTTGGGGTTAGTGTGGGTTAAAGGTTGGTGGGGGTAGGGTTAGGGTGGTTGAGTGTTGCAAGTGTGGACCTTAGTGTTTGGGGGTGTGTTGTGTAGTTATGTGTTATGTAGTGTGTGTTGTTGTTTATTTGTAGTGTGATTGTGTTGTTAGGTTATAGGGTGTTTGTTTGTTTCGTGTTTTTGCGTTGTAGAGGGCGTCAAACCATAAAACATCAGTTAAACTGAATTTCTGCTATACATATGGTTCTAGGACAATATCTAGTGCCATCTGGTGGCCAATTTTTTAAGTTTCTTCAAAGTTTAGCTGCTCTTAGTTTTAGAAGTGGCTTAATAGATATACAATCATTCAGACCTAGTGTATAGTCTGCCTGTAATGTTACTTGCCACCACAATTCCCTATATTCCAAGGTATCCAGGACATACCCATCAATGATTTAAAACGAAAAAGTGTTTTTAATCCCCCATTACATCCCCAACTGAGAAATCTAGAAAAAGTTCTAGAAGTAGAAATAAGAAAAAAACAAAATAATATGTTTTTTAAGGGGAGTCTTAATAAAGACGAGAAAGAAATTCTGATGCAACTGAAAGGGGATAAAAACTTAAGGGTGATGAAACCTGATAAGGGGGGTGGAGTGGTTTTAATGGAGAATATTTTATATGAAAGTAAAATGTACACTATATTATGTGATGATATGAAATATTCTAGTGTTTCAATAAATGAGATCAATATTGCTCATAATAAAATAGATCTCAGTTTAAAAGAAATATTGTATGAAGGATTAATAGACAATAACACATTTCATTTTTTGATGGTAGAGATACCTAGAGTACCAGACATTTTTGGGATACCCAAGATTCACAAATGTGAATGGGACCCACCCCTTAGACCGATTGTGGCAGCAGAGGGGTCCAAAACACATAGTTTGGCCAAATATGTTGATCAAAAACTTAAAAAGCTTTGGGTTAATAAGAATACCATATTAAGAGACTCTTGGGATTTATTAAGGGAAATAACAGATGACTTGTATCAAGATAATCTTTTGTTCATAACCATAGACATTGTTGATTTATTTTCTTCCATACCATATAAAGAAGGGTTAGAAATGTTGGAAGATTTAGTATATGACGATATTACACTATCGCAGGATGACAAATTAACATGTCTATGGTTAATGGACTTAATTTTAAAGAATAATTTTATCTATTTTAATGGAGAGTTTTACAAACAGATACAGGGGGTAGCGATGGGAGCAGCTTGTGCTCCCACCTATGCCAACCTGGTTCTTATGAAATGGGAGGAAAAATATATATTTAATTCAGATTTTAAGGATTGTTGGAATCTATACCGTAGGTTTCTGGATGATATAGTGATTTTTTGGACCGCGGGTAGAGAAAGATTTGACAAATTCATGTCCTACTTGAATAACACAACAACATTTTTGAAGTTTGCCCACAATATTTCTGAAAATAATCTTTTTTATTTGGACATAGAAATATATAAAACTGGGACACAATTTGAAAGTAAAATATATAGAAAACCGACCTTTTGTAACTCTTATCTGCACTATGATAGTTCCCACCCACCACATTGTAAGAAGAACATTGTCAAAGGACAATTTGTGAGGGGAAGTAGAATGACTAGTGCAGAAAATGATTTTTATAATGAATGTGAGTTACTTCAAAAGATGTTTTTGGAGAGGGGGTACCCACTCGATTTCATAGTGGGTGTAAGAGAAGAAGTGGTCAATGGGAGACCAAACAAGTTTAAACCTATTAAGAATAATAGGGAATATGCGGCTATAGAAAAACAAGGTGAGCACGGTAAAAAATATGAGCAGGCCCTAGTTTTAGAATATAATGGGGTAAACAAATTTGTAAAGCAGATTTTTTTGAAAGAATGGGAAAGATTTGTTTCAATTACTGACTTAGAAAATCTTAAAGCCATTCCTCAAAGGATTATTTACAAAAATTCTAAAAGTATTAAGAATATTCTGGAAAATAGAGTAGGGAACATGGAAAATAAGGTAAAAGTGGGCACCTACAAGTGTGGTCGGTGTAACCAATGTAAATATATCCTTGGTGTGGAAAAATATTTTTTAGAGAGCAGAAGCAGATGGATAACCAGTGGAGAATATTTTAATTGTGAAACCAAAGGTATTATTTATTTGGCCATCTGCAAAATATGTAACTCTTTTTATGTGGGCAAATCCGAAAGTAAGTTAAAAAAGAGGATTTATGAACACATTTATGAAATATCAATAGGCAAAGAAACTAACGCATTATTTAAACATACCAAGGAATGTAAAAATGCTACCTTTGTTTTTTTGGTGTTAGAAAATGTTAAATACAACATTAGAGGCGGTCCATGGGAAGATACTCTGGAATATAAGGAATTGTGGTGGCAAGTAACATTACAGGCAGACTATACACCAGGTCTGAATGATTTTATATCTATTAAGCCACTTCTAAAACTAAGAGCAGCTAAACTTTGAAGAAACTTAAAAAATTGGCCACCAGATGGCACTAGATATTGTCCTAGAACCTTATTTATAGCAGAAATTCCTTTTAACTGATGTTTTATGGTTTAACATATATATATTTTTTTTCTACTATTTAACATTTATAATCAATAGATTTTAATATTTAAGATTTTAAGAAATACATTTTTTGTAATACTATTTGCATCTTTATTTCTTTAGTTGGTTTTATAATGGTAAACAAAAATACGTATTGCACTATTAAGATGTTTCTCCTCCATTTATAACATTTATAGGTGTGTGTTTTTAAGTTTTTTAATGGTTAAATTAATTATTTTTTATTGGTTAATTGATTTATAACCTATTTACTTCAATATAAATAAGGGATTTGAATGTATGGCATTTTATCTGAGGAAGTCTATGCAAGAAGACGAAAACGCTGAGGTTAATTCACAATGCGTTAATGCTCTAACCTGCATGTGGATTTTTTTCTAAAATAAAATTGACTTTGGATGGTAACTGGATTCCTTTCCTCTGTTTTTTTGCACCTTGTATATATACTTTTATTGGTAGATTTGGGTGCAAATTCCACTTTTAAACTTGGTTGCTGTATATTCGTGGAAGAAGGATGGATTCGTGTTTGCCATCGGAAGTAAGGGGGTTGGATGAAACAGGTCAAACTCATAAACTCATTGGTCAACTATCGGAATTGATTGACCTGTTGACACCCCTTACCCAATCACTAGTAATTACGGCTAAGCGTCAAGGAGCTGGAAATGTTTTTCATTCAGGGGAGGACGAACAAGCGAGGGAGCTTATGGGCGTTCAAGAAGACGTCGGCGAACCTCAGGAGTTTCATGGTCCTACCTTTGATCCAGGCAATACACCGACCATATTTCGGAGAGTTGGTAATGAAAATAACGAAAATAATGGTAATGAGCATGTCGGAAAGGGACAGCGAAAAATGGACTCTAGAGTTTATTCCTCAGGTACTGTGCATTCTAACAACGCCAGCAATGTTAAAAAAATTAAGGACTGGTTATATACCAAGTATTCTTTTAAAACTAAAACAAATATGAATAAGCAACATGGGACGGGTATTTCCTACTGTTCCAAACTTGATAATTTATATAAAATGTTGTATAAATATAGAACTTATGCGATTGAAAATGAATATTTGAAAGAATGTATCTCAAGGGAAATTGTACCAAAGGGCCTTCGGGTCTATAAATTTCCCAACAATGTGCAATATGATTCCAATTTTTATAAAGAATTGATTGAACTTTTTAACAAGTGTGGTTTAGATATGTTGCGTTTGATGGTTAGAGAGAATGTAAAATGCCAGGAACTGATACAAAAAGAAATAGGACAAATAGATCAACAGATTAAGACTGATTTCATTTTTAGTATTGAGGAGGAGAAAGCCAAATATTTTGGTATGAGGGAAGAGATTGATAAAAAAAGTAATGAATTAGTTAGTAGGAAAATGAATAAATTGGAAAGGGACATTAGGGACTATGATAACAAAAACTGTTACCCTAAGCCTAGTTTTTCACACAACAAATACCTTGGACACAATCAGGTATTATCTTTTGTAGAAAAGGAAAATAATACTGAAGATATTCCCTACGGTGATTGTGAGGATTATGAGAGGGAATATCCCTCCCTGCGTAGGTTGGAGAGACTAAATAAAAAAAGGGGGCAACAGGATATAAATTTTCAGATGAGAGGGGGGAGAAGGGGGAGGGGGAGGTATTAAATGAACACCACCCAGCCCACCCTCCTGTCAAATTTTGGTTGATGGAATTAAGAACATACACAACAATTTTACTATATATAATTTTAGTAACACAATATTAAAGAAATAATTTTTTTTCCTTGTTCTCAAAAGGTTTTAAATACATTCCCCATTACAAAAAGTGATGTTACCAGGAGTCTACTGGATATCAAGATGTTTTTAAGAAAAGTTAATTTAAATATTATACTGCCCAAAAATCAGGACATACCCATCAATGATTTAAAACGAAAAAGTGTTTTTAATCCCCCATTACATCCCCAATTGAGAAATCTAGAAAAAGTTCTAGAAGTAGAAATAAGAAAAAAACAAAATAATATGTTTTTTAAGGGGAATCTTAATAAAGACGAGAAAGAAATTCTGATGCAACGGAAAGGGGATAAAAACTTAAGGGTGATGAAACCTGATAACGGGGGTGGAGTGGTTTTAATGGAGAATATTTTATATGAAAGTAAAATGTACACTATATTATGTGATGATATGAAATATTCTAGTGTTTCAATAAATGAGATCAATATTGCTTATAATAAAATAGATCTCAGTTTAAAAGAAATATTGTATGAAGGATTAATAGACAATAACACATTTCATTTTTTGATGGTAGAGAAACCTAGAGTACCAGCCATTTTTGGGATACTCAAGATTCACAAATGTGAATGGGACCCACCCCTTAGACCAATTGTGGCAGCAGAGGGGTCCAAAACACATAGTTTGGCCAAATATGTTGATCAAAAACTTAAAAAGCTTTGGGTTAATAAGAATATCATATTAAGAGACTCTTGGGATTTATTAAGGGAAATAACGGATGACTTGTATCAAGATAATCTTTTGTTCATAACCATAGACATTGTTGATTTATTTTCTTCCATACCATATAAAGAAGGGTTAGAAATGTTGGAAGATATAGTATATGAAGATATTACACTATCGCAGGATGACAAATTAGTATGTCTATGGTTAATGGAATTAATTTTAAAGAATAATTTTATCTATTTTAATGAAGAGTTTTACAAACAGATAAAGGGGGTAGTGATGGGAGCAGCTTGTGCTCCCACCTACGCCAACCTGGTTCTTATGAAATGGGAGGAAAAATATATATTTAATTCAGATTTTAAGGATTGTTGGAATCTATACCATAGGTTCTGGGATGATATAGTGATTTTTTGGACCGCGGGTAGAGAAAGATTTGACAAATTCATGTCCTACTTGAATAACACAACAACATTTTTGAAGTTTACCCACAATATTTCTGAAAATAATCTTTTTTATTTGGACATAGAAATATATAAAACTGGGACACAATTTGAAAGTAAAATATATAGAAAACCGACCTTTTGTAACTCTTATCTGCACTATGATAGTTCCCACCCACCACATTGTAAGAAGAACATTGTCAAAGGACAATTTGTGAGGGGAAGTAGAATGACTAGTGCAGAAAATGATTTTTATAATGAATGTGAGTTACTTCAAAAGATGTTTTTGGAGAGGGGGTACCCACTTGATTTCATAATGGGTGTAAGAGAAGAAGTGGTCAATGGGAGACCAAACAAGTTTAAACCTATTAAGAATAATAGGGAATATGCGGCTATAGAAAAACAAGGTGAGCAAGGTAAAAAATATGAGCAGGCCCTAGTTTTAGAATATAATGGGGTAAACAAATTTGTAAAGCAGATTTTTTTGAAAGAATGGGAAAGATTTGTTTCAATTACTGACTTAGAAAATCTTAAGGACATTCCTCAAAGGATTATTTACAAAAATTCTAAAAGTATTAAGAATATTCTGGAAAATAGAGTATGGAACATGGAAAACAAGGTAAAAGTGGGCACCTACAAGTGTGGTCGCTGTAACCAATGTAAATATATCCTTGGTGTGGAAAAATATTTTTTAGAGAGCAGAAGCAGATGGATAACCAGTGGAGAATATTTTAATTGTGAAACCAAAGGTATTATTTATTTGGCCATCTGCAAAATATGTACCTCTTTTTATGTGGGCAAATCCGAAAGGAAGTTAAAAAAGAGGATTTATGAACACATTTATGAAATATCAATAGGCAAAGAAACTAACGCATTATTTAAACATACCAAGGAATGTAAAAATGCTACCTTTGGTTTTTTGGTGTTAGAAAATGTTAAATACAACATTAGAGGTGGTCCATGGGAAGATACCCTGGAATATAGGGAATTGTGGTGTCAAGTAACATTACAGGCAGACTATACACCAGGTCTGAATGATTTTATATCTATTAAGCCACTTCTAAAACTAAGAGCAGCTAAACTTTGAAGAAACTTAAAAAATTGGCCACCAGATGGCACTAGATATTGTCCTAGAACCTTATGTATAGCAGAAATTCCTTTTAACTGATGTTTTATAGTTTAACATATATATATATTTTTTTTTTCTACTATTTAACATTTATAATCAATAGATTTTAATATTTAAGATTTTAAGAAATACATTTTTTGTAATACTATTTGCATCTTTATTTCTTTAGTTGGTTTTATAATGGTAAACAAAAATATGTATTGCACTATTAAGATGTTTCTCCTCCATTTATAAAATTTATAGGTGTGTGTTTTTAAATTTTTAAATGGTTAAATTAATTATTTTTTATTGGTTAATTGATTTATAACCTATTTACTTCAATATAAATAAGGGATTTGAATGTATGGCATTTTATCTGAGGAAGTCTATGCAAGAAGACGAAAATGCTGTAGTTAATTCACAATGCGTTAATGCTCTAACCTGCATGTGGATTTTTTTCTAAAATAAAATTGACTTTGGATGGTAACTGGATTCCTTTCCTCTGTTTTTTTGCACCTTGGATATATACTTTTCTTGGTAGATTTGGGTGCAGATTCCACTTTTAAACTTGGTTGAGTCTAATGTAACTAACAAACAATGACTTCATAATTTTTGATTTCCTAGACTTTATAAATCTTTTCATACAACTTACAGTTGAATAACTATCATTAGCTAATTGGTTGATATGATTAGAAAAACTCATAGCTGAATCTACCCATATACTCAGGTCCTTAAATGAGTCTACAGTCTCAATCACTGTGTGCTGCATTAAGCATTCACTTTTCAGTTTATGTCTCCCAATTCTCATATGCTTAGTTTTTTATGTATGTATCATCATATTATTCTTCTGTACCCAAATTGTCAATTATTCAAGTTATTTTGAGACATGCCTTATCTGTAACACAGGTAATCAGTTTACCCAATTTCAGGTCATCTGCATATAGACTGTAGAACATCTCAGATGAAAACATTAGGTCTGAAAGATACACCCCCAGATTCACTAATCCTCCGTGTAAGACTTAATAAGTCTTACTCGGAGGCTACAGTTGAACGGTATGACATCAGCATGCCATGAATATGTATGAGGGCAAGCTGACTCAACCGTAAGTCTTACACGGACCATGTAAGAAAGCAGGGGGTGTGTCCGATTGCCAAGCAGTCTAATTGTCCACGCCCCTGCAAGTGTTTTAAAACTAAACAAAGCACACACACAAGAGCGAGTCCACTCAAATGTCCCTGCACCCAACACTACACTCCCTGATATTGTAAACCCCAATCACAGTTCTAAAACGCAAAACATTAAATATATTTTTTTAAATCCCCAAAATAACTGCCCGTATTTGCACGTGTGTGCGCGGGTGTGCTCATTATTTAGCTAGAGTTAGCAATTCTGACATGGAAGAGCATAAGAAAGAATGTTAATGCAAACCACACCAAATAGCAATAGCGTAATGGTAGAGCGTTCGCACAAAGAAAAGGCATGCATGGTTCAAATCTCACCACTCCCCTTTGTATTTATTTTTTAAATCAGTATATGAAATAATACCTGACAAATATGTTTAAACATTACTAAAAAGCAGTGAAATGGCCAATGTATCAGTGAACAAAATAAATATTTTAAAGGATCCTGATATAAAATTGCCTGCAGTTAAGCAGCGCTTCACCCAGCACAATAGAGTTGCCCATAGTTTAATAGCACTTTACCTAGCGCAATAGAGGTGCCCACAGTTTAATAGCGCTTTACCCAGCGCAATATGTTTGTGCGGACGTGCGCAATGTGCCAATCAGGGTACCGAGGAGCAACATAGAGCAAAGTTGCTTAAATGCAGCCACACCCCCTAGCCTGTCTGGATAGTATGAAAATAAAATCAATGACAAGGTTCAAACTAAAGACTCTGTGCATCAGAAGCAAAGTACAGAACCACTAAGGCATGACAACATAGGGGAAACAGCCACTATTAACATTCATATACTTACGAATGGTAGTTTAACCATTACTAAGCAGGTCTGCAGTCAGCCGAGAATTTTACAAAATGGCCAATCACAAAAAAGTGTGGGAAATGCGGCATATTTAAGCCCCACAGGTGGGAATACACACCATAACTGATTGTAGCTCACATCTGCAGTTAGAATGTCTGGTGTCGGAGAGGGAACACGCTTCCGAGTGCAATGTTGGGGCATCGAGGAGTCCAAATACATGGTTTGGCTCCTTGTCCACTGTCACGAGTCAAGACTCCTGCAGGGCCAGTTCCAAGGGATGGAGTACAAGGCAGAGGCTAACCGGTTAGCTTGTGACCTCACCAGTGCCACAGGCATTCCTTGGACTGGTGAGCAGATCTGTCACCACCATGTAGACCTGAAGAGACGAAAGCAGGACCACCTGAACCAATGGATACAGGAGGCCCGTGGGATGCGGGATGCCCCACAACTGACTGTGTAGCCATGGAATGCAGTATGTAAGAATTGATAATGGAGTATGTATAACGGATAGGTATGTCTCAATATCCATTCATTTACTTTACAGCTGCAGGTGACTGTGCTATGAATCAGCAAGCCTATGCTGATAGGCTGCTAAGGCTGCACCACCAGGCAGGTTAGTGATTATTCTGCATGTATTGTTATATAAAATATGGGAGAGAGCATGAAAGAAAGTGTTGTAGTCCAATAATACAGCCATAAAATTGCCTGAATAAGTCCTCTGCATGTACTGTCAGATAAAAATGTCAGAGAGGCAGAAAAAGAGTGTAGAAACCCATTAAGAAAGGTAACATATGTCTGGAATAATATCTCTGCAGGCACTGTCATATAAAATAAGTGAGTGAGCCTGAAAAAAGATTGTTCTAACCTATTAATAAAGGTATAATATGTCTTGAACATGTCTGCCATATACGCCGTTAAAACAAATAAATGAGTGAGCCTGTGGAAAAGTGTGTAATGTCATTAATAAAGGTCTAAAACCCAGAGTGTGTCTGTGTCACAGAGTCTGAAATGTTGTTGTACCCTTGTAGTATACAAACAGTACTGTTTGAAAAGGTGCTGGCAATGCAGAGTTGTGCAGTCCCATATAAAGTGGGTGATGGAAGTACTAGTAGCTGTGAAACATATATACAGTCCACAACAGGCAGTTACTGGCTAGCATGAATAAGTAAACCTGGCACATGTGTAGCATGTTATTTTTTTCCCCAGAAATGTGAGTGTGTGTCAAGAAATGCAGGGTTCTGTACAAATCGAAGTGAAAATGTCATGTGAAAACATCCCAGATATGTAGATAAAGAAATATAAATGCAATCAAGAAATATGTAGCAGTAACATCAGCATCCTGGACAGTTAGTATGTCAGATATAGGTCAGGCATATATTGAACTAGCCAAACCCAGTACACAACCTAATGTATGGTGTCAAGTGTAATAATACAGGTAGGAGATATACACTTTCAGTCACTAGGAATGTCGTTTAGACTAAAAGATCATTATAAGATTTTAACCAAGGTTTTTTATACACCTTACTGTATGTGAATAAACCATGCAATTCCACACCTCAATGGGTATGTGTAATCTTAAATATTTGTTGGGACATATGTCCTATTGTTCTATAAATATTTGCATTCATGTTGATGCATGTGCCCTGTTTAAACACCACAGTCATGGTGGCCTGTTGCTACCAAACATCCCTGCAGGCTGTTGGAATAACCACTGTGGTTCAATATATGCATGTGTTATACTTGCTGTTCAACTGTTGTACCCTTGGTGTGTTGGGTTAATTTGAATATTATTGCATGCTGTTACAACTAATCTGGAATGCTGTTTTGCTTATGTTGTAATTAAACACACCTAATCACAGAACATATGGAAAGGTTGGTCCCAGTGGATCCACCTGTCCCTCCTCAGCCAGCGAGTGCACCTGGCACCAGCAGGTCCGGTGACCAGCCCGGGCTCCCTTCCTCCATTGGTCCTGTGCCACCTTCGGGTGGAAGCACTGCAGGGGATGGGGCTAATCCCCCCGTGCAAGCGTGGGTGGAGAAGGGCCACCTGTCACCCTTCAAAGGGTCCGGGCTGTGATGCGTGGGGAGATCCAGCATTCAGTTGCTGATTCCCTACGCCAGCTTGAGGCGTGAGTGGCGCGTCTCACTGGTGAGCCTGCCCATCCTACGCAGCCCCCAGCACAGCGACCCTTGGGGCTGTGAAGGTTCAGTGGTAACTGCCCTTGGGTGGGGATCTCAGTTCCACTGTTACCATCTGTGGGCTTATGGGCTTGCGATTTCCAAACATCCGACACTGTCAATTGTGCCACGCACCCCATGTGTCATACACCACCCCTGTATGTGTCTTGTCTGTCTTGTCTGTTTACCTTCCCAACCTACCTCCACTGACATACCTACTTCCTCTACCTCACTTCCCACTCTCACCTGAAAAAAAGGGGCAATCTGTATCCACAAAAAAATTACGCCCCATACATAGCTGCCCATTTCGCACACATGTCCATCGGACAAACATGTAAGCTGATAATTAGAATTGGCAGTACAACATACTTTGTTGTCCTCACCCCTCTCCCAGTAGTGGAAGGTTTCAAATGTCACTACAAATTCATTGCATATGCCTAGCTGTTGCTGTTAAAGAAATGGGCAGCTATGGACCTTCCCTAAACCCGTCCTGCACATCCAGAGCTTGTTTACCTACTGTGTGTCCCTCTTTGTTCCCCCTGTCTTCACCACTTTCCTATCTCCCCATTTTCTTTTTTTTAAAAGAAATTAGCATGGGGTTAGCGGGAGTAAGCACTTTTAAGCAGTAGTTAGTGGGTTTGCACCAGTGTGTGCATGTGTGCGCTTAGCTAA
The DNA here is from genome assembly GCF_019279795.1 of Protopterus annectens. Taxonomy (NCBI): domain Eukaryota; kingdom Metazoa; phylum Chordata; order Ceratodontiformes; family Protopteridae; genus Protopterus; species Protopterus annectens. The sequence goes on along the minus strand of NC_056725.1, from coordinate 897,397,965 downwards.
GCATCGTTAAGCGTTGTGCAAACCCGCGCAAACCCACTTACAACTGCTTAAAAGTGCCTTAGTCACTCTATGGCAGGGCTCTTGTACTGCTCAGCAGCAAAATAAAATTCCCCTGTTAGTTTCGAACCCCAGACCTTGGACTCAAGACTGCATGAAGTACCACTAAGCCACAGCAGATATACAATAATGTGGTGCTGAAAGAAATATATCATGCATTACAATGAGTGAATGTAAAGGGAGAATAGGAATGGCATAACACAAATCTTGTTCTGTGACCCTTAACCAGCAAGTGTTGTGGAATTGCATGACATGACTGTGAAAAGAGAACCAGCCATGCTAGTAGGGAATAATGTTACAGTAGCACCTTACAAACCCCACACAGTATCACAGCAGGATAAACACTGGCATATTTGAATAGGTCAGAGGCCAGACCTCCCAACTTTTACTGATTTACAGGGATGTCTCTGATTTGCAAAGAAATGTTAGCTGTGCCCCTCTGACTCCCTGTGAAATGTACTAACAGTAGGCAGAAAGGTGGGGAATCTCGCTTAATGAAAAATGTTAATAAGTGAGAGTAGACACTGCTTGCACATCAGAAAAGGTGTAGTAATACATATGCTCTGAATCCCCCAAAGTCTCAACAGCAAAATATCTAAAATATATCACAGGTGTATCCCACTTATATGTACCTTTCCCTGAGGCTGTTCAAATATTTACCTGAAAGTATCTGAGGCCTGGAAGTGTCAGAAACACACAGGCATATCAGCTTGTCTGCTGTTACACACACAGCAAATAGTTGTAGAATGAATTCCACAAGCATGCCCATATGTAGGAGTACACCACAGAAATATCAAAGGATGTAGCCATGTACTGCTAGCAACCACCTGTGACAATGCCATTGTTCAGGTGCTGAAAAGACTGGTGAGGTGCACAGTCAAAGGATACTAGGCTAATCTCTGTCTACCATCTGGATATGTCCACAGGTGGGAGCTACTGAGACAGACTACTAGCCTTTATAGACTAACAGGTACACAGCAACTATGCATGTTCAGCAAGATAAACAAAACACGATAATAAATAATGCTCTCCGCAGTTCTGCACCCCTACCCAAAAGTACCATATACCTGTGTAGTCAGGAACACCCACGGGTGTAGGTAGGCATACACAGTACTGAAATATGTCCAGTTGTCCTGAGCAGACTGTGCTAATGTCAACACAAACAAACCACAAACTGTTCAGAAGTGAGTAACGGACTAATGACAGTATAGCAGTTCACAAACAGTGCATGTGCCTGATATTCATAATTTGTAGTACAACATACTTAGTTGTCCTCACCCCTCTCTCAGGGGTGGAAGGTTTCAAATTTCACTCCTAATATATTGCATATGCACAGCTGTTGCTGGTAAAGAAACGGGCAGCTATGGACCTTCCCCACACCAATCCTGTACATCCCGAGCTGGTTTCCCTACTGTCTTCCCCTTTATGTACAGCCTTTATCACCTCATTCTTATCTCCCCATTTACTTTTCTGTCAAAGAAATGAGTGCGGTGGTTAGCGAGAGTAAGCACTTGTAAACAGTAGTAAGCGGGTTTGCACCAGTGTGTGCATGTGTGCGCTTAGCTAAGCATTGCTAAGTGTCACCCAAACCCACGCAAACCTGCTTACAACTGCTTAAAAGTGCCTTAGTCACTGTGTATAACAGGGCCCTTGTACTGCTCAGCAGCAAAATAAAATACCCTTGGCAGTCTCAAACCCCACACTTTGGACTCACCAGTATGCATGAAGTACCACTAAGCCACAGCAGATATACAATAACTTGATGCTGAAAGAAATATAACATGCATTACAATGAGTGAATGTAAAGGGAAAATAGGAAAGCCATAGGAATACATTGCAATAACTACTGTTGTATGCCAGTTAATTCTCTAATTCTAAAAGAAAGTACATACTCCCATGTATCCAGTGTTAGCATTAGGAGGTGTGAGTAAACCTACACACTGAGAAGAGTGTACTGGAAGAAGCAACAGTCAGGTTTCAGTACAACATGCATTTCACTGGCTACAACCCAGCTTCAGATATGAGACATATACCAACCTTCTGACTGAGACAACAGTGTCCAAAGCAAACAAGCATTGGCCCCACCTTGCACAACTGAAAGGGCTATGCCTACCTAACTTAGCATTTTATAGCAGTGTCCTGCAATCACAGTGAGTACTGCAATTACCACACAGCAGGCTGCATGTAATTACTAAATGGTGGGCACCAATTGGTGCAGAGGCCATCACATGCACATGTGCAGATACCTAGAAAAGCAGCCTGTATTTGCTGTCCACACATGCAATAATATCATTGCACCAACTGAGAGAGAGAGAGAGAGAGAGAGAGACAGACAGAGATAGACAGACAGACAGACAACAGATGGAGGTGAGGAATACAAAGGTAAGCTATGTAACAGATATGTATTTGCTGGCATCCGAATGATATGTGTGAAGGGTACTCTACATACTGTGAATCATCCATATGTGGCAGCAGTCCGTATCTATATGTATATGCACATGTGCATAGGGCAAGGGACATACTGCAACTGTTAGTGAAGGCTGGACATATATATGTTGTTGAAGGTTGCTATGTGCACATATTTATGTAGGTTGTAGTGTGTGGCATTGCAGACAGCAAGCAGTGCCAGTATATGTCATGTGGTGGTTAAACGCTGTGGGACTGAGCTAAAGACAGTGAGGCCTGCTACAGCTATATGGCCTGAGGACAGCAAAATGCATTCTGCACAACACTGTGCAATATTATTACATAACTGTATGTCTCACAACTGTTGCATAATTGACATCCCCACCATGAAAGGTGGGCAGTATAGGTGCCTATATGTACATCTATATGTACAGGAATGGATGTATACATGTATGTATATATATATATATATATATATATATATAAATATATATATATATATATATATATATATATATATATATATATATATATATATATATATATATATATAGATATAGATATATATACATATATAGATATATAGATATAGATATATATATATATATATATATAGATATATACATATATACATATATATATATATATATATATATATATATATATATATATAGATATATATGGATATATATATATAGATATATGTATAGATATATGTAGATATATATGGATATATATGGATATGTATAGATATGTATAGATATCTATAGCTATGTATAGATATGTATAGATATGTATATATATATATATATATATATATATATATATATATATATAAAAATATATCTATATACATATACAGAGAAAGAGAAAGGGAGACACGGGGTCATACGTACTGCAACAGGTGCCTGTTGACCAAGGCATGGACTGAACACCAGTGTTGGTACTGCAGTGTCATACCTCATTCCAAAACACTTTACCCAGTAACTACCACATAGGTGGCAGCCTGCCTAACACTGAAGGTGTCAGAAGGGAACATGGGGCACAGGTGGACAGTAGCCTCCCCTTTGATAATCACAGTGCCATACTAGTCTTGTAATCTGTCTACGTGGTACGTGTCATCACAAAAGGTGCATCATCTAGGAAAATATAGGTCAGTGTTCCCCTCTACTCATCACAATGCCCATGTGGTATGTACCTCAAATGGCAACTACAGCAAGTGGAAAGGCCACAGACATACCTCACAAAGAGTAATACTGCCCTCAAACACATGCCCTATGCAGACTGACTCACAAAACCACAGCTAGAGTGCGTTGCATACCGCCCACCCAGAGGTTACTTCTGCCAGACATACAGAGGTATGTCACACCCATAGCAGTTGGCCAACCACCATGTCAGCACCTCACAATCCCTCCGGGCTACATGACCTAGGGCCCTAATCGTCACCACCTCACTAAACAGCACATGCTGGAGGTACAGGTTCCTATCCACAAATATGCCATACTCTGGACTAAACCACCCAGCATTAACAAACAAGGCTCCTCATTAGCAGATGTCATACATACCCCTGATGATTGTTTGGGAGATAGGTAATATGCCCTGGGAGTCACCTCTGTGTATCCAGTTGACAGGAGCAAGTGAAATCACATTACATGTGTGTCAAAGGCCAGGGTAGCATATGGCTAGGCTGCTCTAGGCCCTAGGGCCAATACCGTATTACCTACCTATGACACAATGCACACACACATGTACTCAGTGCAATACCTGCTATGTGAGTTGGAATGAGTGTGACAGTGAATGTATGCAAGGTCTGTAAAGGTGTGATAGCTTAGAGTGAGGTTGTTTCTGTCATGGTAGTTTGTATCCTAGGTGTGAGGACAGAGAAAGATGTGTCAGTTATTGGGATGCAGACTTAGTAGGATGGCATATGCTGTGACGTAGTTCCTTGTGTACGACTGTGGTGTCCCATTGTAGGCTGAAGCAATACATGTATGCTCAGTAAGTGGTACTGCTGGTGAATCCAGCTCACATACAAACTGTTGTACTACCTGAAGCTGTAGGCCTAAACAGCACAGTATGATGTATGTTCACATTCCCTGGTAACACTGTCTTGTGTGTTTCCTGTAGTCTGCACAGATTACATACCTCATGCATAGGTATCTGTAAGTAGGGGCACACAGTACTGTAAGGTACACAGGTAATGCTCATCTGTGTCGGCATACACTTGTGTGTTGTATAGTCTGATGTGTGTGTAATGATGCCTGTACAATGCCCACAATCACATGTGTGTTACAGGGTATGTGTGTGTACCTAGCAACATGTATACTCTGTTACAGCAGTATGTCAGCTATATTAACAACCGTGCACATATGTTAGTTAGGGGTATGGCATCAACGACTAGGGTGGTTTACTGGTAATACTGTAAATGTACTTTACATTCATTGCATTGGATGACATATTTCTTCATGCATTAGCTTGATATATAACCCCGTGCCGAGGTTGTACATTGTATCCCAAACAGTGTGCCGAGTACTGGTGTATACTGGTTTGTTATATGGAGTGTGGCAGGCACTGTCAGCCAGTTGTGGGCTGAGCACTGATATGTGGTATTGAACATGTGTATCCTCTGACAGACAAACAGATGCTATATATGGCAGTTAAGTGATATCTGTACTTAATAATGTTAAGTGTGCCACATGACTTGCTCACACATACCGTTTAATTGTCTTGCAGGGTTATGGCTCATCAATGCAATCCATCATATACAGCTGCGAAGGAACAAGAAATATACAACAGTCTGGTGCAGCACTATACACTGCCGTTTTCCAGGGCCAGCCAGCACCAGCATGAGCGTACTGCACTGTGGCAAGATCTTGTTCGTCAGGTAAATGACATAGGCATGTATAACAGGACATATGAGCAGGTATGCGATCACTGCAGTGATTTAATTAGACATGTCCGGTGGAGTGCATCTGATATCCATAGACATCAGCTTGCCACAGGTGGTGGGGTGGCCATACATCCCTCCCTCTCCAGAGTGGAGGAGCTGCTCCTAAGCATGGTGGCTCCTGGCCTACAGCAGCAACAGCATCATACATGTGTCATCATGGAGGCCGGAGCCATCCAGCATGATGACATGGAGTGTGCAGGTAATATGCTCTAGCCGTAGTCTACTGTTACCTGTATTGTTAGAATATGCATATGTGAGATGTGTACTGTGTGTTCAGCAGTTGTGCTGCCTATTGTGTGCAATACTGATATTTGGAATAGTATATGTACACCTGTGACTGTTGACTGTTGTTCTACTGTAGTTTAGCACACTCACAGTAGCAATGTCACAGTTGTGGCCACTGACAAACTGTGTCATATTCTTGTAGGTCCCTCTGGTGTGACAGCAGGACAGACAATACATGCTGGTAAGTGTGTTAACACTTTAATATTGGTAATGACATGTGCATGTCATAGGTGAGGTGTAGGCTATGTACACGTAACCCACCTACGCATAATGCATGCTGTGCATGTTGGCTGTGAGACATTAAACATCTCAGTAAAGACAGTAGCTGTCTCAGTTACATGCAATGCACAGAGCAGCAGACACATTTGTGGCAATACTGTACTGCACATTGGATATGCATAGTTGCTACAGCTGTACACAACAGAACGTGTTTATCATATGCAGTACATGAAAACATGCTACATTTGGCATTACCACACACCCGCTGTAAGGTCACACTTCAGTATCCCACATGTCATGCACACACACATGATGTACCTCAGGGGTAGAGGCTTATCATGGGGCTGTGCAACACTCTTCAACACATAACACAGTCATGTTAGGCAATGCTCCCTATTGGGCACCTCACACACCCATGTACAAAGTGGCTGTGTAATTGTGAACATAGCCACGGCACTGCAGTTCAGGTACAGCATGCTAGGTGGTGGTCTTGCACACATTAGTAGCTGTGATTGACCACAAGATGCATGATGATGATGGCACAGGGTACTACACCCCATCCAGTTACAGTGACCACAGTACTACTCATAGCAGTCATTGCTGTGCACCACAATGTTGTGTGTGTGCAAACATATGCACCTATACACAATATGCATAGCATGTTGTGTGTGTGCTTACAGATGCCAGTATACACAATATGCACAGCAGTCGCCATCCTAACAAAGTGTCACATATATGTCCTGGAATGCTAGTGGGTGTATAGGTCACATGACACACATTGGGTATGTGTGGTGTTTAATGTTGCAGTCATGTAGCATGCCATGCCATGGCTGGCACCGACATATCTGCAATATGTCCCACACTCACCATAACCACTGTACACTGGCCATGTCGAGCATTGGGATTCCTTCATGTCAACATGCACCACTCATCCCGTGTGTGTACATAGCATGCATGTGCTACACCTGTGCCCACTATTATCTGATATGGACACAGACACTGTACTCAGACATGGAAATCTATGTGTCACACAGATAACACATGCAGCCATGGCATGTACACCTGTGAGTGATTGTGCACAGGGCATTGCAGAGCTGATAATACTTGCACAGCAATGTCATGTCCAGGTACACATTGTGTTCCAGGGTGTAGCCAATCACTGAACAACTGCACAGTTGCATCAAAGCCATGTACACTGCCATGAAATTGGGGTGTCTACAATTGCACTGCATGGTCTTGTGCAACACATATTCTGCCTGCTGACACATGTGTGGTGACAGTTTGCCTTGTGATACTGACATCCCCCTTCACCCACTATAGAGTATGTGTTGGATTGCTGGTGTGTGTGTGTGTGTGTATGTGCTGTAGTGAGGAGTGTATATGTGTGCATGTGTGCATGTGTGCATGTGTGCATGTGTTCATGTGTGCATGTGTGCATGTGTTCATGCGTTCATGTGTTCATGTGTTCATATGTGCATGTGTGCATGTGTTCTTGTGTTCATGTGTGCATGTGTGCATGTGTGCATGTATGCATTATTCATATGCAGTCTGTAAAGTGTGTTTCCTGTCTTCCTCTCACAGGTGCTGAGATAGGGGTGGCCGAAAGCAGCAGGGTACCTGAAGCCACTGCCAGGAATAGTGGTGATGATAAGACATGTATTCTGGCACAGGAAGGTTTGACAGGGTCTGTCGTTGGTCCGCCAATTGACAGTACACAGCATTCAACCCCATCTATGGGCACACTAATACTGTCAATACATCCCTCATCACCAATGGCCATAAGCGAGGGACAGCATACAGTTAGCATTGACCAGGAGAGTGTGGGACCCATGGCACTTGCATCCCCTCACAGCAGCCATAGCTGGATTCCTGGAATGGTACCACATGGCGGAGGTCCAGGGGGTTCTCCAGGGAGCACCGCTGGTCATATTGCCCCTGGCAGACGTGCCCTCACAGGTCTTACAACATCCAGTATGTCCCGGGCTGTAATGCAGGCTCAGGCACGTATGGAACGGTACACCAGACAGGGACTTAGGACACAGAGGGCCCATTACACCGCTATCAATGACAGCATCCGTGACCTTGCCGGTGCCATCCGGAATTACACCGAGGTCATTGATAGACATTGGGGGAGACAGTAGATGCCCTCCACAATATGTGTTCCATGAGCCAGGACCGTGCGGGACAGTTGCGATGTCGACGCGGGCGCATGCCAGCAACAGCAACAGCTGGCAGTGGTCGCGGACGGCCCACAGTTCACAGCCACTCCCATAGTGGCAGTACCAGCCCCAGCCATGCTGGGGCTGGCCTGTCCATTGACCATCCCAGTAGACCATGTGCATGTGGCTCTGGCCAGTCCCAGCAGGGACATGGGTCCAGTCATCATACCTCTGCCTCTGATGACAGTACCCAGTCGGAGTTGGTACCCGATACTGTCCGTAGCACCCCTGCCAGGCACAGGTACTGTGTCTGTGGCCAGAGACAGTGATCTGTACAGCCTAGCAGGTACAGTCTGTGGCTGTCCCACAAACTACCGCATATGGCAGCCACATGGTGGAGCTGTGAGATGCAGATACACACACATTAACCAAACAACTAGGGCTCACACATGCACACACACACATTACATCAACGTTGGCCCATGCTGTACTGTTGCCCCTCACACACACACACACACACACACACACACACACACACACACACACACACACACACACACACACACACACACAGACATGTTGATTGGCTGGGTCAATGTCAGGCTCTGGCAAACAACAACACATCCTGTGTGTATGATGATACCTGTGTCGCCTTATTTACACCACTGTTAGGTCTGAGTATGTATTGTCCACCCATGTGCCACTTGGTTGAAGTGTAATGTGTTGCCAGCATGTGTTACTGAGTGGAAAGTACATCTGTGAACATGGTGGGTGCACACTGTCTGCATGTACATGCATGGTGGACACATGGGACGTGTGGCATACCCTGTTGTACACATTGTTAACATCTCATAGTATCTTTCAATGGCCAGTATGCATTCTACTACAGTTATGTACTAACATGGGTCCACATGTGTGTATGACATGGGTTGACACTATGCTGTGGGTAATACTGTTAATATCTGTCAATGATTTGTTGTCTGGTAGTATACACAACCTCAACAGCATGACTATAAGCAATCATTGGATGATGTCCTGACAAATGACACACAGTTGTAGGGAACTCAGTAACAGTTGGATCCTTCCGGTACTATACTCTAACACTAACCAGTGGTATTGACCACCACCCATTCCTGGGACCACACCTGCTTGGCATATAGCCCCCTTATGTACATGTACACACACTAGGAATGTGTCCATCGGCATCTGGAAATGCATGCATTGGCCTACAATGCATTCCCTGGAGGGGACGCATATCCTACACAAGGATATCATACAGACAGATACCTGTTGTCTGATTCATGCTGTATAGCAGTAAGCTGGCTATGGCATAGTCATCCACATTTACTATACATAGTATCCCTTCAGTACCACATCCATGGTAGACCTCAACATGTATGTTGGGTACCAATGTGTACATACAGCCTCGTGTTATGTCATGTGTCCCTTGGTATCCACATATCCATAGGTATTGTGGAGTCCCTCGGTGAATCGCATAAGACATTAAAGGCCTGAATACATATCCACAAAGCAGTTGTACACCTATACAGACTGTCAATTATTGCCAGTCATTGTTGTGTATGAACATGTCTGACATATATCCCAGGCATATGCCCTCACTCACACTACTCTTTAGTAACTGTCATGGGTGTGTGTGGCACAGATGACCTTGGCCACAGATCACAACAGTGGACGGCCTTGTCACATACATACATATGTGACCGACGATCTGAGAAGCAGCGGCACAACCTGTCAATGGAAACAGATGTATTCATGTAGTATGCAGGCTTCACACCTATGTACTGATTGAGGGGACATGTACACATATATATTTGCCATGCAGATGCCTGATGTGTGAAATGCACTTACTGTTTTAATCATAATATGTCCTACCATAGTAAAACCAAAAACCACACTGCATTGACCAACAGTGACACACACATTGTCAGTGTTTGCAGGATTCAAACCCCTACCTAACTATGCTATGATACTAGTGAGAGATGCATTAACACGGCATGCTATTTGCTTTATTGGCTGCTTTACCTTCTCCGTCTGTATTTGTAGGATGGTGACATCATCAGACTTTCCAAAGAGGAATGTACCTCTTTTAGTGAGTTTTCCCAGTCTCCAAAAAGGGCACTCCTTTCAAAACAAACTGCACACATACACACACCCCCCTGCACACATACACAGTCAGCATTTGCAGGATTCAAACCCCTACCTATGTTATGATACTAGAGAGAAACGCACTAACACGGCATGCTATTTGCTTCACTGGCTGGTTGCCCTTCTCCTTCTGTATTTATAGGATGATGACATCATCAGACTGGACATGGTGATGTGTGTACACTTTGTTTTATGCCATTCCAGGAATGGTCCCTGTGGGTCAGCATGTGCCAACAGCTTGAACAGGACCTCATAATCCTTACCTTGTGTGATCTATCTGTGGACACATTGACATTCCTTCATATGTCAACACATATTTATGCACAGCTTGTTGGTTTTGTAGATACTACATGTGTCTGGGATGTTGATAAAGGGCTATTCAAAGTCTATGTGAGACATGTGTAGCTATGTTCAGTTATGTCTGCCCTGGGTGGCTGCCTTGCAAACAGTCTAGCATGTTTGAGAACCATGATCCGCACATTAACATGCCACAGTTGGTAGGGTTGTGTGTATGTCAGCTTCCAATAGCTCTGTTTATGACTTCAACCATGATGGACTCCATGACCTTGCAGATCAGACTTCATAAGCATACTGGACTGTACTTCCCATGGTGTGTTGTGCACCAACACTTGTGGGGAGTGCCATATGTTGCTGTAACACATTCAACGGTTCCACATCCTGTGTAAGAGGTGAGGCTCAGCTGACTGTTCAGGTGCAATATCTGTTTGTTCTGTAGTTTATGCATGACACATATTGGGAATCAATGTATTCCACTTGCTGCCATGCTTCTGGCATTGGGGGTAGCTGCTCATCCATTCTACATGTGATATCTCCTGGTATGATGATATGGACTATCATCAGTGGGAGGTGGGTATGTATATATTGGCCTGTCTGTCAGGATGTCGGCATTGTCAGTGACAGTCAGGTACAGTTGGCCCTGACTCAGGACATATATGGGTGTACATTGCTATTTATGACATAGCTGAAGGAGGTGTCATGATTCAATCTGGACTCCTCAGCTACTCTTTACAAAACACCAATGAACCTAAGCACTAATCCCTGTTATACTCTTTTACACACTTAACACCCTACTGATCCTTTGTGATCAGGCTACAGAGTATGTCATCATAATATCCTGGCATGTCCAGGGGTTGGTTTTGTGTGTACTCTCCAGTCCAGCTGGTGAATATTGTGATGTTGACACAATGTCACATCTGCCTCATGTACACAGACAACCCACTCCTACTCCCGACAAACTCAGATATATGTGTGAGATGCACCTATATAGACATACAGGGTGCTGAACTCTCTCGACCCATGACTGGCACAGTCTATCAGGTGGTGAAGTTAACCACACACACCACATATCAGTCTCACATATCCTCTAGCGACAGGACTCAAACCACATTATCACACATAGACATACTCGGATGCTGTAAATGAACTTTGCGTAAGCAGCAGAGACCTCCAAAGTAGACACACATACAACTGCTACCCCACTACAATATCCACATATCACATAGTTCACAATGTCAGTGTGCCACACAGTCACTGCCCTTCGAGCTAAACAACACACCTAATACACTTGTAATAGGTGACACTTATTGTCAGACACACTGACGTACCACTCACCAGCCCAAACAAGGGAATAGTCACTTTGGGCTGTCTGTCGGGTGCCAGGATCTGCTACATAACACATGCAGTCAGGTCACTCCAAAGCAAGTACAGGACTGGCACCATCATTGTCCATGCTGATGCGTAAAACCTCAGACGTTACTCCCTGGACCACATGACATGATACATGGAGGAACACTCTGATCATGTAGCCCAAACCAGTATGACCTTGACCTTGTCTAGCATCTTACACCCACCAATTATGATGTCACAGTATACAGACAAACATATCACGTTTAACAGTTGGCTAACAAATTGGTGTCATTCATAGGGGATACAGTGTCTGTCAGCCTGTGGTGACATGCTCAACATGCCACGTAGCTTCACTATGGACAGCTTGCACCTGTCACCCTTGGACTTTCGAATGCTGGCTAAGGCTCTTACTACCACCATAGTGCCTTTTTAAACCAGGGCTCAAAAGACAAACCCACCTCCATAGACATTACAGGTTAAATGAAACTAAGGGTAATGCTGCTCAACAACAGTTGTGTTAACCTCATATTGTGGCCACTCAGGACTCTCCTCAGTATGGAGGATAGCGATATCTGTGCACTAACAGATGCCTGGTTCAGGCTCACTTATGCACACCAGCACTACCAGGTTATGTTTCATACCATGCTTTCTGACCACAAGACTTGAAACAGACAACACAACTAGGGGGAGTATCCATGTACATCACAGATACATACACCTCCGGGTTTGTAGCACTGCACAAAGCATCACAGACCATATATATACAACTACCATTGTGCAAAACTGCCTTTCAGTTTGTTGCCTGCTACAGACCACCCTCCCAAACTCAAGAACCACACTCGGCTTTCATGGGAACTATGGAGAATATGAAGGTCTCCACAAACACCATTATATTGGGTGACTTCAAATGCACAAATATTGACTGGGGATACTACTCATGCCCCAACACCCACGCCCAACAGTCGCTACAATTTGTAGACTCATATGCTATGGCACAACCAATCAGCACAGCCATGAGGGGAAATACATATTAGACCTGATCATCACCAACATGGGGACTCTATGTTCCACACCAGCGATATACCCCTCATTGGTAAGGTAAGAACATACATGTATCTCACTGGACATACATATACCCTCCACACACCCATCCTGGGTAATCTTGGTGAACTTCTCATGAGCCAAAATCTCACTTCACCAAAGCAAGGTGGTATACTTCAGAGACCCTGAGACAGTGGCAAATATGGCTCAAACTGCTGAATCCTTTACATACACATTCTATGGACACCTAGTGGACTGCATGGATTGTGCTATCCCAAATAAGAACAGAACTCACTCCTCCAATGGCAGGGGACCTGTCTGGTAGACCCCAGCCATTAATAAGCTGTACAATGTCAGGAGGAAGCTACTACATGAAAGAGCACAATCCCAGACGGGGAAGGCGTCTGTGATCTGTACCAGCAGGCAGCTACGACCACTCATGAACTTTTCTAAGGGCCGCTTCTACCGGACAATTGCACCAGACACGTAGGACTATCACAAGGCCTTCTTCAGTTATGTCAGGAACCTGGGTGGACACTCACTGATATGCTGTGAGTTACTGCATACTGACTAAACTTACCCTGAACCCACTGGCATTGCCAACATCCTGGCAAACAGGTTCAGTGCAGATGTCTCCCCCCATCCCTCCTAAGGAGCAACTATCCATCCCAACAGAGTGTAACCTCCCTGACATCACACAGTAACAGGTGAGTGCTGCCCTCCCCAAAGCGTACATCACAGCATCAATGGGACCAGACGGTGTCCCAGCCTGCATCTTACATGAGCTTTATGACAGACATAACCCTCACATTACATCACTGTTCAATATCGGAGTTACTACAGGATATGTACCCAAGGAATGGCATACAGCGACAGTGGTCCCACTCCACAGAGTTGGTGCCACAATGGACCACAGACAATATTGCCCTATAAGCCTAACTAACCTGTTCTGCAAAGCTATGGAGTGTATTGTCATGGGACTCATACGCATAGACATCGGGAACCTACAGACACCGTGTCCTACACATTTCAGCGTTGTTGTGGGAAGATCTTGCCTCTTGAACCTGTTTGTATTCTTTAAACAGTTAACAGGTCCATCGACATAAGGAAGGTTGTCCACACAGCCTACCTGAACCTTGCAAAACCCTTCAACACAATAACCTACTGGGCCATTATTCATAGGCTCACCAGCGTCGATATGGACACATATCTCACACGATGGATTGCTACCTGGATCAGGGATAGCACCCACATGGTCAGAATTGCAGGTGCCATGTCTGACTATACACCAGTTACATGTGGCATCCCACACAGCTCAGTCCTGGGACCTTTCTTGTTTAGTATATATTTGTCTGACGTACAAGCTACCACAGGGGGAATATGGTTGACCATGTTCGCACTTGACTGCAAACTGGGTGTCATAATCAACTCTCCAGCTGCCACATGCATACTCAAACAGGGTCTCACAGAGATGGATGACTGGTGCCTGAGCCATGGCCTACAGCTAAATGCCATTAGTTGCATAGTCATCCCCTTTGGGAATAACAGCATGCCCACACATTACCACATAGGTAGTACTCCATTACATACGGTAGGAGTTATTAGGGGTTTGGGGACATGACTTGTTCATACTGTCGCCTTTGACAATCACGTTGCCAAAGTGGTTGGACAGACCTTCTATACAGGCCACCTTAACCCATATGGTTTCACATCTCGATCGAGTGAGGTCATTGTGCCCCTATACTCATCCCAATCATGCTTGGTTACAATGCCACATTTGGGGTGTACCTTACCCGACACCTGCAGCAACTGTACTGGCCACAGAAGTTCCTTACCAAGCAGATCTGGGGACTCACACGGATGCCCTGCACAGCTCTACTCAGTAGCTTACCACCTACTCGGATATGATGTGTGCCTGCTGTTTACAGATATACCCAACCCAGAATTACTGGATATGCTCCACCTCAGGATATCTGACTCACTTGGAGCTACACACTCCAGGGACATATACCTCAGCACAGATGTTAATAGGACATGCTGGAGGAATAGATTATTATCCCAGAGGCTCCACTCACTCCGGATTGTAATCCCAGTTTCACATAGGCAGAGCCACCCACTGACCACCTAAAGGAGACATCTTGACGACTGTATGGGTGATTGTATGTTTACCCCTGGGATATCTTCTGTGTCCCTGCTAGACAGAAGCACACTAACCTAAACGTACATGGGCTATCTTGTGTGACCTACTATTCACACGCACAGTGTAGTAATCTGACAGTTTTGCGAATGCCAAACACACTCTGGCTAGGCTTGTACGTGCCCTAGGTCAGATAACCTAGTATCGACCTCTGAACCTATGCTAATGTTCAGGATGCACAATGTTTATTGCTGATACTGTTTTCAGGTCTTTATCATCTTTGCTTTACCAGTTTCTATGAACAACTTAGGTATCTGCAGAACATATTTGATTATGACAGGTTTCCACTATATTATATATGTGGCTGTTGTCATATCACTGTGTGCACAGGGTGGATTGCTGGATAGTGAGAGGTTCCTGGGTTAACACATGCAACTGCCAGATATGTGTGGCCCACTGCTGTACTCAGACATGGCCTAAGTGTGTGAGCATGCCCAGTTCAGGCTTTCCGTGTTTTGTTGCCTGACATTTGTCTCATTTATTCAAGTGTGTGAACATGCCCAGTGTGATCTTTCAGTATGTTGCTATCTGAGGTCCACTACATTTGTTGATGTGTGTGAACATGACCAATATTAACATTTATACTGTGTGTGTTGAAAGTCAGGTTCTGTTCTTACTGCAGGACTCACCTTTGTGTCATAACTCAACAGGGATTATGCTGTGCCTGCAGGGTTTCCATGAGATACTTTGCATAGACTTATCAACATTCCTTCATACAGGCTGACCACTGCAATACTGTCATGGTTTAGTAGTTCAGTACTTTAACTATAGTGCACAGTATCCTGGGTTCGAGGCCCATCACTGCTTTATATATTCATACTGAGCAGACCAGACTGCTTAAGGGCCAGTTAAGCAAATAAGAGCATGTTGGCTTTCATTCAGCTATGCCCTACTTAGACCAGGCTTGTCCGACATTGATCAATATTCACCAACATTGCTGGACATTGCCCAATATTACTCAACATTGACCACAGTTGTGCTAGTTGGTGTGTGCGATTTTGTTTGCATATACTACATGGTGGTAAATGCTGTTTTGCACTGCTTTATATTGCGTAACACATGGCAATCATGCCTCAGGTGGTGCTGCAGGGCTGCCTATGTCGGATGCACATACTATACTCCCTGTACATGTTTGAAAGCAGGTAGTGTCAACTTAGGCATCCCTTTTACTATATGTGCAAGTCAGAGAGAGGTATCATTTCCAGAGTTCCTACTGAGCCAGTGTATGTGCTATGCATTGCCTCTTTGCCAAGGCCAAAGCATACCGGGCATGCCTCCTTCTGCCTACTGGGGCAGGCTCAGGTTGTTCCTCGTCTGAGTCACGCTCTGCCTGTGATGGCCTTGGCAATGGTGGGGGGCTGTTTGGCCAAGGCCTATGCTGGTCCTGCTGCAGCTGTTTTCGCAGGATCATATTATGTAGCATAGCACATACCATGACAATTTGGGTACGTGTAGTTGGTGAGTACTGCAAGGATCCACCAGATGTGTCCAGGCACCAGAACCGTGACTTGAGCAGCCCAAACACATGCTCGATTACATTACATGTTTGTGCGTGTGCCTCATTATGGCGTTCCTGTTCAGGTGTGTGTGTGTGTGTGTGTGGTTCTGATGGGTGTCATCAGCCATGGCTCCAGTGCATAGACAGCATCCCCCACTAGGTGACCATGTGGGATGTCCCCATTGGCAAATGTCTGGTACAGCTGCGTCAGATGCCAGATATGAGAATCATGGTAGCTTCCAGGGCAGCCAGCACACACATTCAGTATTATGCCCTGGGCATCACACATGATCTGGCAGTTGATGTAGCAAAAGCCCTTGCGGTTGAAGTATACCCTACCCCACTCGTCGGCTGGGGCTTTGATGCATATGTGCATGCAGTCTATTGCTCCCACTACCTCAGGGTATTCCGCTATTTGCTGCAAGAGACGAATATTGCTGGCCAATCCTTCACGGGAATTGGGGAAATATACATGATCACCGACATGTGCTGACATGGCATCCAGGAAATGGTGCAGTTCCCTGGATGCTGATGCCTGTGATATCCCCATCATATCACCGGTTGGTCTCTAGAAGGTCAACCAAAAATCCAAAAATGGCTTCAGGTATACAGAGGTGCCCAAATAAATCGTAATCAAATAGAAATAAAAAGGCACCAAAGTTACACACTGGGAGCTATAATCAATGACTTTATTACAAAAATAAGAACAAAGAGGTGAGCGCTTTCACAACTTAACGTTGCTTTATCAGACAATGTTAATGCAAATAATACCTGTTTAAATACTTAAGCAATTAGCATAATCAAAGCCTTAAAGCAATATCATCAAATAAAAGACAATATCTCAACTAAATACATAACTAAAGCAGTCTTTAAAACCACTTTCCAATTCTTTTCTAGAGGATATTTCATCTTTAAAAAAGTCCTTTAAATTAGTATAAACATTAAAAGTTTTTAAAAATTCATCTGCGTAGATGTATATGTCTTCAACAAATACATGTGGACCATAGTAAGATATTAGAACTATGCACACTATTAATGCTTCAAACGTCTTGCCTTAAGGCAGGGAAGCAATGAGGTACAACCATTTAAACCAGGATATCTGTCTGCATTCAACTTAATAATCCATTTTTGTTCTAATTCTTCAGTATAATTTTCTATATCGCCTCCCCTACCTGTCCTTTGTATTTGTTGTAAAATTAAAAATTTAAAAGACTGAGTACAATCTATATTTAAAACATGATTAGCTAAGGCATTCGACTGCTTCTGATTCCGTATATCCCTTATGTGCTCTAATATCCTATCTTTAAAGATCCTGTTCGTCTTACCTATATAATAGGCATGACATGTTTGGCAAAAGCAGAAATAAATAACATCAGCACTCTTACAGTCATAATAGTTATTTGTGTACAGTCTGAACTGTCTGATAGGATGAATATATTTATTCTTAGTATA
Source organism: Protopterus annectens (assembly GCF_019279795.1). Lineage (NCBI taxonomy): Eukaryota > Metazoa > Chordata > Ceratodontiformes > Protopteridae > Protopterus > Protopterus annectens. The sequence goes on along the minus strand of NC_056725.1, from coordinate 897,379,888 downwards.
AATATATTGGCAAGCTGTACAATTCCTACAAGGAAAGGTACCTTGTCTACTGGAGAAATTATTCCTCAGAGACTTGTGTTCTTTATTGCAAAGATGTTGCTTCAGTGATACATTATTCTTAAAGCTAAAATTTGGAGTAACACCAATGGTGGAGACAAGGCCTGGTATTTCCTGTAGTAGATGCCAATTTTTCTGTATGATATCTGTATACTTATTTATGTCACTTGCGAATCGAAAAACTACTCTAAACTTGTTCCTATCAATGTCTATTTCTTCAGATGTTCTTAAATCAGTATCGTCAGGACTCATATAAGGTTTGCATCTCATTGACCTAAGTTTCCATGCATCTGCTATCACATTTGCGATTTCCAAGCTGGAATAACCTCTTGTTAAAAATTCTGTTTGTAATTTATCTAAAGCAATTGCAGCATCTTCATCACTATTATGTAAACGTAAGGTTCTATACACTTGTCCTTTAAGGACATTTCTGGGTATGTGTCTCAGATGCATGCTTGACTTGTGTAGGCAAGCATTAGTTCTTGTGGGCTTATGGTAAATATTCGTCTTTATCTGCTTTAAGTCAGTTTTCGAGACACTAACATCCAAAAAATCAATGCATGTATCAGAAAAAGTAAAAGTAAATCTCAAAAAATCTGTAGTACTGTGCAAATAGTCAATAAAACTACTAATGTTTAAACCTTGCCCTTTCCACAAGACAAAAACGTCCTCTACAAATCTTACATACCAAAGGATATAATCATAAAAGGGATTCAAAGCAGACAAAATATATTGTTCTTCCCAACGTACCAATGATAGATTGGCGTAGCTATTTGCACACAAAGTGCCCATAGACATGCTAACCTGTTGGAGAAAAAAATGTTCTTCAAAAGTCACAACATTATTCTCAAGTATAATCTCTAGCAACGCACATATCAACAAAATCTTATTCGTAGTAAGCCTCTTATCAATGTTAAGAAATTCCCTTATTTTCTCAATCCCCCATGCATTAGGGATTTTCGTAAACAGAGATTCAATATCCATAATAAGGAGCACAAATTCTTCATCGTAATTAATAGTTTCCAACCTATTAAATAACCGCTGCAAAAACATTTTTGTATCTCTAAGTACTGTATGACAGCCACTCAAAAATTCATGTAACATACCTTCTACATAGATAGATAAAGGCTCAGTACACCATCCTGCTCCTGATATGATGGGACTCATAGGAGGGGCAGTGGAATGTTTATGAATTTTGGGTAGGCCATATATCCTTGGAATCAAGGGTTTCTGCACTGAAAAGTAATTAAATAGGGGCTCATTAATTAGTCCCGTAATCAATAGATCAAAGACCAGGAACGACACTTTGTCAATGATCGCAATCACAGCTTGTTTAGTCAGCACTTGATAAGTACAAGTATCTAATAATAAAATATTCATCTGGTTAATATACAAGTCTCTGTCCATTAGGACAATTCTACCCCCTTTATCAGCTTGTTTTATAATTAAAGAATGTAAACTCTGCAATTCATTTAAAGCCCTATATTCTTCCACAGTTAAATTATGAAAATAATGACTATTCATGTTAAGGGCATATACTTCTTTAAATGCATGCTCACATATATCTAAAAATCTTTGTATACTTGGAGGGGTGGGAGGAATGTATGTACCAGGTTTCTTATATATGTTTATGTTAGCATCAGTATTATTTCGAAAAATACAATTTAAGGACAACTTTCTACCAAGTAGCTTTAAATCTGTGATCATATCAGTTAAATCTGCCTTTTTGGCAGGGATAAATGACAAACCTTTATTAAGCAAGTTACTTTGCTCATTAGTCAAAGCAAAGGAAGAAATGTTCACAATAAGATTTGTTGTTACATTCTCCTTCTCTTCGAACAATGTACTGTTTTGTCTGTTTGGTGTTCCCTCATTATCTTCCCTGCAGTCAGGTTGCTTTTGGTTCGAGCTCTGAATGGAAGAGCTGTTTTCAAAGTGAATTCTCCTACTTTCGAATTGTCTAAAAAAGCGCTGGTATCTCTAGAGTTTACTTGTGTATTGTCATTAAGGTCTTACCTGCATCATTCCTTCGCTGTTCATTGTGCTCGTTTTTATCTGAGCTCGATGTTGATGTATCTCCATTTACAGCTGAGGCAAAGGATGGAAATTTTGGAATGGGGACGGTAGCCTCAACCTGTTCTCTTCCCATTTGTGTAGCTGATGCTGCCATGCTTTGGCTCGAATTGCCTGAGCGGAAACCGGAAGTAGAAGGCTGTGTTGCAGAAATCGATGTCCTGCTAGTCTCTGCGTTGACGCTAACAGGATTCTGTGAGGTAGATCTATTTATAGAGTCCCTCGGCCATGAAAAGACATTATTATTCTTAAAATCTAATTTATCTCTGTTCAATTTGGACAATTTGGTATTTTGAAGCTTCCTCTCATATGCGCTAATATTTTCATGCAACTGGCCCATTTTATTTAAAGTAATAGCAGCAGGATAGGTCTCAGTTATCTTATTTTCTAAAGCTACAATCTCAATTTTCAAATCAGTCTCTAGTGGAGAAAAAAACTCTATAAGAAGTTCCATGTACTTAGAACTAAAAGACAAGTTCAATTCCTGCCACTTACATAGGAGATCCGGATATGTATTTCCGTATGTAGGCATATTTAATATGCGTATGCCACAAGGAATCACTTTAGCTTCCAATGAAGCCTGTAGATGTAATCTTTGCCATTGTAGCCTTTTGTACTTATATAAAAGATTTTCCAGTCCTGTATATTGTACTTGAAACTCTAGCATCTGCTCCATACCAGAAGCAATGTCTATTGTATTAGTCTGTACTTCAGTGTTAAGCAATGGATTGACTGGAACATCCAAAAGTTTCAGTAATCGGCGATGTTCATTCGATAATTCTAGGTTACTGTTCATATCCATATTATTTTCCATATACAGTGTGCCCTTAGCTGAATAAAAAGCAAAACCAAAAATCCAAAAATGGCTTCAGGTATACAGAGGTGCCCAAATAAATAGTAATCAAATAGAAATAAAAAGGCACCAAAGTTACACACTGGGAGCTATAATCAATGACTTTATTACAAAAATAAGAACAAAGAGGTGAGCGCTTTCACAACTTAACGTTGCTTCATCAGACAATGTTAATGCAAATAATACCTGTTTAAATACTTAAGCAATTAGCATAACATCAAAGCCTTAAAGCAATATCATCAAATAAAAGACAATATCTCAACTAAATACATAACTAAAGCAGTCTTTAAAACCACTTTCCAATTCTTTTCTAGAGGATATTTGAACTTTAAAAAGTCCTTTAAATTAGTATAAAAATTAAAAGTTTTTAAAAATTCATCTGTGTAGATGTATATGTCTTCAACAAATACATGTGGATCATAGTAAGATATTAGAACCATGCACACTATTAATGCTTCAAATGTGTTGCCTTAAGGCAGGGAACCAATGAGGTACAACCATTTAAACCAGGGTATCTGTCTGCATTCAACTTAATAATCCATTTTTGCTCTAATTCTTCAGTATAATTTTCTATATCGCCTCCCCTACTTGTCCTTTGTATTTGTTGTAAAACTAAAAATTTAAAAGAGTGAGTACAATCTGTATTTAAAACATGATTAGCTAAGGCATTCAACTGCTTCTGATTCCGTATATCCCTTATGTGCTCTAATATCCTATCTTTAAAGATCCTGTTCGTCTTACCTATTGTTAAAAGAAAAACACTTATTTCGCCAACATTCGCCAGAAGAACAGCACATTTTCGATAAGCAAAAAAAAAAAGCTTATTTGCATGATGATGAGCCACATCGATGGATGGTAGATGTCAGCAGTCTAACTGTACAAACTGCAGGGTTTTTTTTTATCTTCCCTCCACGCACATACATATATCACAAAATGTTTTTTATCAGACACTGGTTTCAAGTTAAAGAGAAGAATGCAAGGGTCAGTTGTTTCAGTTAGAGATGAGACAGAGGGTCAGTTAAGTTAAGAGATAAATATGCAAGGGTCATAAGATAATTAAAGTTCTGTTCTTCTTTTCTCTGCAGGCAGGTAACATCTGCACATTCTTTCATGGTCAAGCTGTTTAAACAGAACAAAACAAAGTTTTTTTTAGAAATTTCTTCACACACAAGAAGATAGTTTAACCCTTATGCCTGCCTGATAGTGCAGTGTTGTTACAGAATTTTATTACACCTATATAATAGGCATGACATGTTTGGCAAAAGCAGAAATAAATAACATCAGAACTCTTACAGTCATAATAGTTATTTGTGTACAGTCTGAACTGTCTGATAGGATGAATATATTTATTCTTAGTATAAATATATTGGCAAGCTGTACAATTCCTACAAGGAAAGGTACCTTGTCTACTGGAGAAATTATTCTTCAGAGACTTGTATTCTTTATTGCAAAGATGCTGCTTCAGTGATACATTATTCTTAAAGCTAAAATTCGGAGTAACACTAATGGTGGAGACGAGGCCTGGTATTTCCTGTAGTAGATGCCAATTTTTCTGTATGATATCTGTATACTTATTTATGTCACTTGCAAATCGAAAAACTACTCTAAACTTGTTCCTATCAATGTCTATTTCTTCAGATGTTCTTAAATCAGTATCGTCAGGACTCATATAAGGTTTGCATCTCGTTGACCTAAATTTCCATGCATCTGCTATCACATTTGTGATTTCCAAGCTGGAATAATCTCTTGTTAAAAATTCTGTTTGTAATTTATCTAAAGCAATTGCAGCATCTTCATCACTATTATGTAAACATAAGGTTCTATACACTTGTCCTTTAAGGACATTTCTGGGTATGTGTCTCGGATGCATGCTTGATTTGTGTAGGCAAGCATTAGTTCTTGTGGGCTTATGGTAAATATTCATCTTTATCTGCTTTAAGTCAGTTTTCGAGACACTAACATCCAAAAAATCAATGTATGTATCAGAAAAAGTAAAAGTAAATCTCAAAAAATCTGTAGTACTGTGCAAATAGTCAATAAAACTACTAATGTTTAAACCTTGCCCTTTCCACAAGACAAAAATGTCATCTACAAATCTTACATACCAAAGGATATAATCATAAAAGGGACATGGCATCCAGGAACTGGTGTAGTACCCTGGATGCTGATGCCTGTGATATCCCCATCATATCACCAGTTGGTCTCTGGAAGGTACCTGTTATTAATATTCTTAGGCCAACACATACCTTGGTTTCCACTGGGATGAGTTCCCCTCTGTTGGTTTTGTGTGTGAGGTGTGGCCTGCACAGCTGAACAATTTGCTGCAGGAGGTCTCTGTCCACTCTATAGCGCTCCACTATCTCCAGCTCGTGTAGCGCCTGGTAGGTTTCCCTGGGCTTGTACACTCTTCTCCGTCTCCTCACTGTGGGTTGTCCAGCAGCATTTCCATTGTCACCACCCTCAGCATGTTGCATATGTCGCCTTTTAACAGCAATGGCAGCCCCTAACATGTCTTTGTCTCAGTAAAGCTTTTTCAGTTTTCACTTCTATTAGCTTACTGCAGTGTCTGTTGTGAGAAACATAATGGACTGTTGTTTGTAGAGTTTTAAGTGCTAGGCTGGGCTGGGCTAGTGTACTGCCTGTGTAATTGCCTGATTCTGATTATTTTCACCTGCTAGCTCTGCTAGTACTCCCTGGTAGCTTCCTACTATTTGTTGTCCTTCCTTTTTCCTTTCTGTTTCCTCAGGGGGGCAGCACTGCGCACACAAGTGCAAACACGCTCACAGCAGCTCACACTCACGCACACATGCTTACACGGACTAAAACTTGCTTATTCGGGTTAAAATGCGTGCACACCAGAGCAAACACGCTTACAACTCTTTAAACAGCCTTATACATGCTTACTCCGGCTTAAACACACTTACACGTGCATACTCTGTCTCACTCAGGTTTACAGGCGAGCACACGTGCGCATACCTGCTCAGCAAGAAACTTTGGTGTTATCCATGGCATACACCTTCCATTTCTTGCCTTTACCTAGCCTACCTGTTGACACACCTCTTTCCATGATGTGTAAATGACAGCTGACACATCCCACTCTGCTCCAATGAGCTTCACTTCTTTCATACATACCCCACTCATGATGTCACCTATCTTCTACTCTGTTACTCCCCTTATCCTACTCCTATACTCCACTGACTGTGCTCATTTGCTATGTAAACTTGCGATTCACTATCCTATCCCTCCTTTGCATAGGATTGCCTACTAATGCTTGGTTATATCTCTTAGACTGAGCTTCCCCCCTTAGCAACCTCTACTCGGTGGCCATGTTGTCTTCAGCCTGCCATTCCCTTGCATTGTACTTTAACAATTTAAATAAGATCCACATTTGTGGGTTTTAATTTTTAGTTTTCTGGTTTTTAGAGCGCAGCCCTTTGCGCGGTGCTGTGCTACGCTTAAACATCGGAAATCTGAGAACATTTTTTTTTTCATATTGCATTGACATTGCCAATGGCTGTATATTTGGCCATTGGCATGCTTCCTGCACTGGATGCAACCTTTATTTGGAGCTGTCACGGCTCCGTTTTGCTATTTGCAGAATGGTACTCAGTTGTCAACTGAGTACATTTCTGCAAATAGCACTGTTCTTACTCGGACAGGTTTGGGTTTCCTGAATCGCAAATCTACCTCATTTGCATGCCTTTCGCCTGCAATTGAGGTAATTTGCATATCCCAGCCCTGTCCATGTAAGAGCCATTTTAGGAGCTCTCTTGCACACCCCTGCAGGCTGTTCCTGGATCGCTCATCGAACATGATGGCTACATGGATTCTTACTCTACTCTTAGACTCCGTGCAAGCCATCGTGAATCCGGCCCACAATCTAAATAAGTAAGAGCCTAGGACAAAGCCCTGTGGGGCACCCTGACTGTAACCAAGGATTTCACCTGTCCAGCTGCTGTATGATACTTGCCATGTCCTATTTGTAAACCATGCAGCTATCCATCTTATCAAGAGTACATCAATACCTAGTTGTAGTAATTTATTGATCAGTGTTTTGTGTATGATCATGTCTAATGCTGAACTTAAATCTGTATAACTTACATCAGAGCACAATTTTTCATTCATAGTGGTTATTATATTGTTATAGAACATCATATTACACATGATAATAGATCCGTTTTCAGCATACGCATTCTGATATATAGGTTCTAAGGTTCATAGGTGTGTACTAGACTAATGGCCCTGGAGCCTTTACCAAGCCTAACCCATAGTATTACCCTGGCATCGTGCCACCCGACCTTAGTTCTCAGTGCCTCTGTCAAGTAGAGCCACTGGAGTGATCCCCGGGGTGAATTTTTTATTTTCCATCCAGTCAACAAGATTTCTCTTGAAAAGGGCCAGTGAGGCACTCCGCTTGATATGTATGGGAAGTCTGTTCCATAGCATGGGCAGTATGTCAGTTTTGAACCTGTCCCTCCAGCTTGTTCTGTTGTTTGTAGTAATGAGGTTGAGGTCTCTGGAGTGTAGTGCCAAAATATTGGAATTTCTTTAGATGTAGCATTTCTAACAGAGTTAGGTCAGACATGGCTTTGTAAGTCAAGCAGAGAGTGCCTCTAAGTAGGCGATATGAGACAGAAAATAGTTGGAGTTTTTTGAGTCTGTTCATATAAGACAGGTGTTTAAGGCCTAAGACCCTCTTTGTGAGGTATTTTTGCAGTTTCTCCTCTTGTTGTAGGTGTCTAGTGAGGTTGGTTTCAAGTCCCACCCTATCCAATTCTGACAATAACTATCCAATATTACCTTCTCCATTATTTTTCCACAAACTGAAAGTAGACTTAATGGTCTATATGACTCTGGGTTTGTCCTACTCCCCTTTCCCTCGAAGACAGGTTTAATAAGCACATGTCTCCAATCTTGAGGAATCTCCCTATAGTTATATGATCTAGTGAATAATAAATATAATGGTACTGTAATTTTTACTGAAGTGTTCTCAGGTCATTGTTTCTAATTCCATCTCTTCCCCGTGCTTTGTTTGGTTCCAGTTTTCGCACTTGTTTTTCAATATATTCTATGTTGATTCCCATATCCGGGATCACCTGGATGTCACTCGGACAACTTACCACCCCTTTTGTGGAGCCAAACTGTTTTGCATAAGATTTTGTAAATATATCTATAATTTCCTGTGTCTGAGAATAAATTTTAGAATCTGCAGTTTCTCAGTTTGTGTGTCTTTACTCCTTCCACATCTTATGTATCTATAAGTTATTATTATGCTGAATATCATTTATACATTTTCTTCAAATAGCTCTTGATCTTGTCTCACACTATGCTTAATCTGTTTGTCCAGTTTGTTTATTTCAGTTTTCAAAGTTGTAGTTTGACCTATCCTCCATTGCTTACATTTTTTGGTCTCTCACTTTAATTGGGAATCTTGTTCTTATAGAAATATATCCTCCTGATGTGGTATGTCTAGATACTGATGTTAAACATTTTTTTTTTGTACTCAAACAATTTCTCTTTTAAAACTTTCCACATTCCATATGCAGTTTTTCCACTGAGCACCTCACTCCAGTTTGTTTTACATAGTGACTCTTTTGCTTCTATATCATCTGTAATTAACTTTCTGTGCATTGGCTTAAATTTCAGTTTGGCAGAATTATCAAGCAACTAATTATCATTTATAACCCCATGATCACTGCACATCAATGGTGGTAAAACTTGACGTGAATTAACAGTAATTTATTTTGGAACACAAACAATGTCTAGTATGCTCCATTCCCTGGTATTTTTTTTTTTATAATCTGAAGCAATTGCTGTTCCTAAGTATGCGTTATGAATAATTTCCTTACTAATATTGCTGAATCAATATTATTCCAGTCTGATCCTGGAAAATTTAAGTCCACAGCTAATATTCTTCCCTCCTGTGTTTCATGGAAGAAATGTATGAATTCCTGTAGTTCATCTGCACTTGACTTTGGTGATCTATACACTACAACAAATATTATATGTTCCAGGGTTGTCTTTATTGTCACAGTTACACAGTCTATAGTATTGGTGTTATCACTAAACATGTAATAATCACAGGTCTCAAAATTATCTTTAATCCCTATCATGTTACCTCAACCTGATTTTTTGTTAGAATGTTTGTTACAGTAAAAACATTTATACCCTGACAGAATGGTTTCCAGTCATTGTTCTTTAACCATGTTTCACAAACAATAACAACATAATTCTTGTGGGAATGTAGCAAATTTTCCAATAAAAAAACGTTCCCCCGGATTCATTAATCCTCCGTGTAAGACTTAATCAGTCTTACTAAGAGGCTGCGGTTGAAAGGTTTGACGTCAGCATGCCATGAATATTCATGAGGGCACGCTGACTCAACCGTAACTCTTACACAGACTGAGTAGGAAAGCAGGGGGCGTGTCCGACTGCCGAGCAGTCTAAATGTGCACACCCCTGCAAGGTTTTAAAAAGCATAATGTCAACACACAAGAGCGAGTTCACTCAAATGTACTTGCACCCAACACCACACTCCCTGACACTGTAAACCCCCATCACACTTATATAAAGTAAATAATTATATATATATTTTTTAAATCCATGATATAGCTGCCCGTATTTGCGCGTGTGTGCGCGGGTGTGCCCATTGCTTAGCTAGAGTTAGCAATTCTGACATGGAAGAGCATAAGAAAGAATGTTTATGCAAATCACCCCAGATTGCAATAGCGTAATGGTAGAGTGTATGCACAAAGAGAAGGCATTCACGGTTTGAATCCCACCACTCCCCTTCTTATTTATGTTTTAAATCAGTATTTGAAATAATACCAGACATATATGATTAAAATTTTATTAAAAGCAGTGACATGGCCAATGTATCAGTGAACAAACTAAATATTTTTAAAGGACCCAGATATATAATAGCCTGCTGTTAAGCAACGATTTACACAGCTAAACACAGGTGCCCATAGTTTAGTAGCGCTTTACCCAGCTAAACAGAGCTGCCCATAGTTTAATAGTGCTTTATCCAGCTAAACAGAGTTGCCCATAGTTTAATAGTGCTTTACCCAGCTAAACAGAGTTGCCCATAGTTTAATAGCACTTTACCCAGTGCAATAGAGTTGCCCAAAGGTTAAAAGCGCTTTACCCAGCTCAATGTGTTTGTGCGGATGTGCGTGCCGCGCCTACCAGGGCACTGTAGGGCACCGTGGAGCAACATAGAGCTAAGTTGCTTAAACGCAGCCACACCCCCTAGCCTGACTAGACAGTATTAAAATAAAAGTATGACAAGGTTCGATCCCAGGACCCTGTGCATCATAATCAAAGTACAGAACCACTAAGCCATGACAACATAGGGGAAGCAGCCACTATTAACATTCATATACTTACGAATGGTAGTTTAACCATTACTAAGCAGGTCTGCAGTCAGCCGAGAATTTTACAAAGCGGCCAATCACAAAAAAGTGCGGGAAATGTGGCATATTTAAGCCCCATAGGTGGGAATACTCACCATAACTGATTGTAGCTCACATTTGCAGTCAGAATGGCAGGTGCAGGAGAGGGTTCACACTTCCAAGTGCAATGTTGGGGCATCGAGGAGTCCAAATACATGGTTTGGCTCCTTGTCCACCATCACGAGTCAAGACTCTTGCAGGGCCAGTTCCAAGGGACGGAGTACAAGGCAGAGGCTTGGAACCGGTTAGCTCGTGAACTCACCAGTGCCACATGCATTCCTCGGACTGGTGAGCAGGTCCATCACCACCATGCAGACCTGAAGAGATGAAAGCAGGACCGCCTGAACCAGTGGATACAGGAGGCCCATGGGATGCAGAATGCCCCACAACTGAGTATGTTGCCATGGAATGTAGCATGTAAGAATTGATAATGGAGTATGTATAATGGATAGGTATGTCTCAATATCCCTTCATTTACTTTACAGCTGCAGGTTACCGTGCTACGAATCAGCAAGCCTATGCTGATAGGCTGCTAAGGCTGCACCACCAGGCAGGTTAGTGATTATTCTGCATGTATTGTTATATAAAATATGGGAGAGAGCATGAAAGAAAGTGTTGTAGTCCAATAAAACAGCCATAGAATTGCTTGAATAAGTCCTCTGCATGTACTGTCAGATAAAAACATCAGAGAGGCAGAAAAAGAGTGTAGTAACCCATTAAGAAAGGTAACATATGTCTGGAATAATATCTCTGCAGGCACTGTCATATAACATAAGTGAGTGAGCCTGAAAAAAGATTGTTCTAGCCTATTAATTATGGTATACTATGTCTTGAACATGTCTGCCATAAACACTGTTAAAACAAATAAAGGAGTGAGCCTGTGGAAAAGTGTGCAATGTCATTAATAAAGGTCTAAAACTCAGAGTGTGTCTGTGTCACAAAGTCTGAAATGCTGTTGTCCCTTTGCATTATACAAACAGTACTGTTTGAAAATGTGCTGGTAACCCAGAGTTATGCAGTCCCATATAAAGTGAGTGATGGAAGTGCTAGTAGCTGTGAAACATATATATACAGTCCACAATAGTCAGTTACTGGCTGGCATGAATAAGTACACTTGGTACACATGTAGCATGTAATTATTCACCAGAAATGTGAGTGTGTGTCAAGAAATGCAGGGTTCTGTACAAATCAAAGTGAAAATGTCATGTGAATACATCCCAGATATGTAGATAAAGAAATATAAATGCAAACAAGAAATATGTACCAGTAACATCTGCATCCTGGACAGTTAGTATGTCAGATATAGGTCAGGCATATATTAAATTAGCCAAACCCATGACACAACCTAATGTATGGTGGCAAGTGTAATAATACAGGTAGGGGATATACACTTGCAGTCACTGGGAATGTAGTGTAGACTAAAAGGTCATTATAAGATGTTAACCGAGGTTTTTTTCTACACCCTACCGTATGGGCATAAACCATGCAATTCCACACCTCAATGGGTATGTGTAACCTTAAATATTTGTTGGGACACATATGTCCTGCTGTTTTATAAATATTTGCATTGATGTTGATGCATGTGCCCTGTTCAAACACCACGTTCATGGTGGCCTGTTGCTATCAAACATCCCTGCATGCTGTTGGAATATCCACTGCCGTTTAATATATGCATGTGTTATGCTTGCTGTTCAATTGTTGGAACCTTAGCAAGAGTGGCGTATCTCTCGAGTCAGCCTGCCTGTCCTACACAGCCTTCAGGACAGCCACCCTCGGGGCTGTGAAGGTGCAGTGGTGACTGCCCATGGGTGGGGATCTCAGTTCCACTGTTACCATCTGTGGGCTCATGGGCTTGCGATTTCCAAACATCCTTCCCCGTCAATTGTGTTCACCCACCCCATGTGTCAAACTCTGCCCCTGTATGCGTCTTGTTTGTCTTGTATGTTTACCCCCCCAACCTACCTCCCCAAATATACCTACTTCCTCTACCTCACATTCCACTCTCACCTGAAAAAAAAAAAAAGGGCAATCTGTTCCCACAAAAAAATTACGCCCCATACATAGCTGCCCAGTTCTCACACATGTCCACTGGACATGTCAGCTGATAATTCTAATTGGCAGTACAACATATTTTGTTGTTCTCACCCCTCTCTCAGGGGTGGAAGATTTCAAATTTCACACCAAATTTCAAACATATGCACAGCTGTTGCTGGTAAAGAAATGGGCACCTATGGACCTTCCCTACACCCATCCTGCACATCCTGAGCTGGTTTCCCTACTGTCTTCCCCTCTTTGTGCCCCCTTTTTTCACCACTTTCCAATCTCCCCATTTTCTTTTCTTAAAAAGAAATTAGCATGGGGGTTAGCAGGAGTAAGCACTATTAAGCAGTAGTTAGTGGGGGTGCGTGAGTGTGAGCTTGTGTGCGCTTAGCTAAGCATTGCTAAGCGTCACGCAAACCCATGCAAACCCACTTACAACTGAGAACCTTAGTCACTCTGTATGACAAGGCCCTTGTACTGCTCAGCAGCAAAATAAAATACCCTTGTCAGTCTAGAAACTGGGACCTTGGACTCAACAGTCTGCATGAAGTACCACTACATCACAGCAGATATACAATAACTTAGTGCTGAAAGCAATATATCATGCATTATTATGAGTGAATGTAAAGGGAAAATAGGAATGGCATAACACAAATCTTGTTCTGTGGGCCTTAACCAGCAGGTGTTGTGGAATTGCATGACATGACTGTGAAAAGAGAATCAGCCATGCTAGTAGAGAATAATGTTACAGTAGCACCTTACAAACCCCGCCAGACCTCCCAACAGTGACTGCTCTACAGTGATGACCCTGATTTGTAAACAAATGTTAGCTGTGCCCCTCTGACTCCCTGTGAAATGTACTAACAGTAGGCAGAAAGGTGTTGAATCTCACTTAATGACAAATGTCAATAAGTGAGAGTAGACACTGCTTGCACGTCAGGAAAGGTGTAGTAATACATATGCTCTGAATCCCCCAAAGTCTGAACTGAAAAATGTCTGAAATATATCACAGGTGTATCCCAGTTATATGTACCTTTCCCTGAGGCTGTTCAAATATATACGTGAGAGTATCTGAGGCCTGGAAGAGTCAGAAACACACAAGCATATCAGCTTGTCTGCTGTTACACACTCTGCAAATAGCTGTAGAATGAATACCACAAGCATGCTCTTATGTAGAAGTACAACACAGAAATATCAAAGGATGTAGCCATGTACTGCTAGCAACCACCTGTGACAATGCCATTGTTCAGGTGCTGAAAAGACTGCTGTGGTGCACAGTCAAAGAATACTAGGCTGACCTCTGTCTACCATCTGGATATGTCTCAGGTGGGAGCTACTCAGACAGACTACTAGCCTTTATAGACTTACAGGTACACAGCAACTCTGCATGTACAGTAAGATAAACATCACACGATAATAAATAATGCACTTTGCACTTCTGCACCCCTACCCAAAGGTACTATATACCCGTGTAGTCAGGCACAACCAAGGGTGTAGGTAGGCATACACAGTAGTGAAATATGTCCAGTTGTCCTGAGCAGACTGTGCTAATGTCAACACAAACAAACCACAAACTGTTCAGAAGTGAGTAACGCACTAATGACAGTGTAGCAGTTCACAAACTTTGCATGTGCCTGATATTCATAATTGGTAGTACAACGCTCTTAGTTGTCCTCACCCCTCTCTCAGGGGTGGAAGGTTTCAAATATCCCTCCTACTGTATTGCATATGCACAGCTGTTGCTGATAAAGAAATGGGCAGCTATGGACCCTCGCCACACCCGTCCTGTACATCCAGAGCTGGTTTCCCTACTGTCTTCCCTTTTTCTGCACCCTTTATCACCACATTCCTATCTCCAAATTTACTTTTCTGTCAAAGAAATGAGCGCAGGCGTTAGCAGGAGTGAGCACTTGTAAACAGTAGTAAATGGGTTTGCACCAGTGTGCACATGTGTGCGCTTAGCTTAGCATTGCTAAGATATGATAAGCTAAGCCAAGCTTGGCTTAGTATTGCTAAAATAAAATAAGCTAAGCTAAGCTTAGCTCAGCATCGATAAGCATCGCGCAAACCTGTGCAAACCCGCTTACAACTGCTTAAAAGTGCCTTAGTCAGTTTGTTTGACAAGGCCCTTGTACTGCTCAGCAGCAAAATAAAAATTCTTGTCAGTCTCGAACCCGGAACCTTGGACTCACCAGTCTGCATGAAGTACCACTACACCACAGCAGATATACAATAACTTGGTGCTGAAAGAAATATTATATGCATTACAATGAGTGAATGTAAAGGGAAAATAGGAAATCCACAGGAATACATTGCAATAACTACTGTTGTATGCCAGTTAATTCTCTAATTCAAAAAGAAAGTACATACTCCCATGTATCCAGTGTTAGCATTAGGAGGTGTGAGAAAACCTACACACTGAGAAGAGCATACTGGAAGAAGCAACAGTCAGGTTTCAGTGCAACATGCATTTCACTGGCTACAACCCAGCTTCAGATATGAGACATATACCAACCTTCTGACTGAGACAACAATGTCCACAGCAAACAAGCATGGTCCCCACCTTGCAAAACTGAAAGGGCTACACCTACCTAAACTATCATTTTATAGCAGTGTCCTGAAATCACAGTGAGAACTGCAATTACCACACAGCAGGCTGCATGCAATTACTAAATGGTGGGCACCAAATGGTGCAGAGGCCATCACATGCACATGTGCAGATACCTAGAAAAGCAGCCTGTATCTGCTGTCCACACATGCAATAATATCATTGCAACAACTGGGAGAGAGAGAGAGAGCACGAGCGAGAGAGACAGACAGAGACAAACAGACACAAACAGGCAGAAGGAGTCAGACACTGAAAACAAACAGCAATACATAGAGGAAACAAAACCAAAAAAAAAAAAAAAAAAAAAACAAAACCTACAAAAGACGGAGGTGAGGAATACAAAGGTAAGGTATGTAACAGATATGTATTTGGTGACATCCGAAAAATGTGTCTGAAGGGTACTCTACATACTGTGAATCATCCATATGTGGCAGCAGTCCGTATCTATATGTACATGCACATTTGCATAGAGCAAGTGACATATTACAACTGTTAGTGAAGGCTGAACATAAGTATGTTGTTGAAGGCTGCTATGTGCACATATGTATGTAGGTTGTAGTGTGTGGCATTGCAGAAAGCAAGCAGTGCCGGTATATGTTATGTGGTGTTAAATGCTGTGGGACTGAGAAACAGGCAGTGAGGACTGCTACAGCTATATGGCCTGAGGACAGCAGAATGCATTCTGTACAACATTGTGCAATAGTATTACGTAACTGTGTGTCACACAACTGTTGCATAATTGAGATCCCCACCATGAAAGGTTGGCAGTATATGTACCTTTATGTGCAGCTATATGTACAGCAATGGATGTTTACATATATGTGTGTATATATATATATATATATATATATATATATATATATATATATATATATATATATATATATATATACACATGTATATATACATATATATGTGTGTGTGTGTATATATATATATATATATATATATATATATATATGGATATATTTAGATATATATGGATATATTTAGATATATATGGATATATATGGACAAATATAGATATATATGGATATATATGGATATATGTAGATATATATATATATATATATATATATATATATATATATATAGATATATATAGATATGTATGGATATGTATGGATATGTATGGATATGTATAGATATTTATAGATATGTATAAATATGTATAGATATGGATAGATATGGATAGATACGAATAGATATGGATAGATATGTATATATGCATGTATGTGTGTATATATATATATATATATATATATATATATATATAAGAAAGAGTGAGGGAGACACGGGGTCATATGTACTGCAACAGGTGCCTGTTGTCCAAGGCATGGATTGAACACCAGTGTTGATACTGCAGTGCCATACCACATTCCAAAACACCTTACGCAGTAACTGCCACATAGGTGGTAGCCTGCCTAACACTGATAGTGTCAGAAGGGTACACGGGACACAGGTGGACAGTAGGCTCCCCTTTGATAATCACAGTGACAACAGTAGTAATGTAATCTGTCTATGTGGTACGTGTCATCACAAAAGGTGTGTCATCCAGGGAAATATAGGTCGGTGTTCCCCTCTACTCATCACAATGCCCCATGTGGTATGTACCTCACATGACAACTACAGCAAGTGGAAAGGCCACAGACATACCTAACAAACAGTAATACTGCCCTCAAACACATGCCCTATGCAGAATGACTCACAAACCACATCTAGAGTGTGTTGCATACCGCACACCCAGAGGTTACCACTGCCGGACATATAGGGGTATGTCACACCCATAGCAGTCTGCAAAGATTACATACCTCAGGCATAGGTATCTGTAAGTAGGGGCACACAGTACTGTAAGGTAATGCTCATCTGTTTCGGCATACATTTGTGTGTTGTTGTGTGTATGTGTGTGTGTGTGTGTGCCTGCCTGTACCATGCCCATGTGTCAACATGTGTGTGTTACAGGGTATGTGTGTGTACCTAGCAACATGTATACTCTGTCGGCCAACCACCATGACAGCACCTCACAATCCTCTGGGCTACATGACCTAGGGCCCTAATCCTTGTCACCTCACTAAACAGCACATGCTGGAGGTACTGGTTCCTATCCACAAATATGCCATACTGTGGAATAAGCCACCCAGCATGAACAAACAAGGCTCCTCATTAGCAGATATCATACCCCTGATGATTGTTTTGGAGAAAGGTAATATGCCCTGGGAGTCACCTCTGTATATCTGTTTGACAGGAGCAAGTGGAATCACATTACATGTGTGTCAAAGGCCAGGGTAGCAATAGGCTAGGCTGCTCTAGGCCCTAGGGCCAATAGCGTATTACCTACCTATGACACAATGCACACACACACACACACACACATGTACTCAGTGCAATACCTGCTATGTAAGGTAGAATGAGTGTGACAGTGACTGTGTGCAAGGTTTGTAAAGGTGTGATAGCTTAGTGTGAGGTTGTGTCTGTCATGGTAGTTTGTGTCTTGGGTGTGAGGCCAGAGAAAGATGAGTCAGTTATTGGGATGCAGACATAGTAGGATGGCATATGTTGTGACGTAGTTCCTTGTGTACGAATGCGGTGTCCCAATGTAGGCTGAAGCAATACATGTATGCTCAGTAAGTGGTACTGGTGGTGACTCCAGCTCACGTATGAACTGTTGTACTACGTGAAGCTGTAGGCCTAAACAGCACAGTATGGTGTATGTTCACAGTCCCTAGTAACACTGTCTTGTGTGTTTCCTGTAGTCTGCAAAGATTACATACCTCAGGCATAGGTATCTGTAAGTAGGGGCACACAGTACTGTAAGGTAATGCTCATCTGTTTCGGCATACATTTGTGTGTTGTATGTATGCCTGATGTGTGTGTAATGATGCCTGTACCATGCCCGCAATCACATGTGTGTTACAGGGTATGTGTGTGTACCTAGCAACATGTATACTCTGTTACAGCAGTATGCCCGCTATATTAACAACCATGCACATATGTTAGGTAGGGGTATGGCATCAAAGACAAGGGTGGTTTACCGGTAATACTGTAAATGTATATCATTCATTGCATTGGATGACATATTTCTTCATGCATTAGCTTGATATACACCCCGAGGCGAGGTTGTGCATTGTATCCCAAACAGTATGCCGACTACTGGTGTATACTGGTGTGTTATATGGAGTGTTGCAGGCACTGTCAGCCAGTTGTGGGCTGAGCACTATGTGGTATTGAATGTGTGTATCCTCTGATAGACAGATAGATGCTGTATATGGCAGTTAAGTGATATCTGTACTTCATAATGTTAAGTGTGCCATATGACATGCTCACACATATCGTTTAATTGTCTTCCAGGGTTATGACTCATCAACATAATCCATCGTATTCAGATGCAGAGGAGCAGGAAATTCTGAACAGCCTAGTGCAGCACTATAACCTGCTTTTTTACAGGGCCAGCCAGCACCAGCATGACTGTACTGCGCTGTGGCAAGACCCTGTTCACCGAGTAAATGACATAGGCATGCATAACTGGGCATATGAGCAGTTATGCCATCACTGCAGTGATTTAATTAGACATGTCCGGCGGCGTGCATCTGATATCCATAGGCAACAGCTTGCCACAGGTGGTGGGGCGGCCATACATACCCCCCTCACCAGAGTGGAGGAGCTGCTCCTAAGCATGGTGGCTCCTGGCCTACAGCAGCAACAGCATCACACGTGTCATCATGGAGGCCAGAGCCACCCAGCAGGATGACATGGAGCGTGCAGGTAATATGTCCTAACTGTAGACTACCATTACCTGTATTGTTAGAATATGCTTATGTGAGATGTGAACTGTGTGTTTAGTAGTTGTGCTGCCTAACATGTGCAATACTGATATTTGGAATAGTATTGTACACCTGTGACTGTTGACTGTTGTTCCACTGTCGTTTAGCAAACTCACAGTAGCAATGCCACAGTTGTGGCCACTGACAAACTGTGTCATATTCTTCTAGGTCCCTCTGGTGTGACAGCAGGGCAGACAATACATGCTGGTGAGTGTGTTAACACTTTAATATTGGTAATGAAATGTGCATGTCATAGGTGAGGTGTAGGCCATGTACATGTAACACACCTGCACATAATGCATGCTGTGCATGTTTGCTGTGAGACATCAATCATCTCAGTAAAGTCAGTAGCTGCCTCAATCACATGCAATGCACAGTGCAGCAGACACAATTGTGGCAACACTGTACTGCACATTGGATATGCATAGTTGCTACAGCTGTACACAACAGAACATGTTTATCATATGCAGTACATGAAAACATGCTACATTTGGCATTACCACACACCCGCTGTAAGGTCACACTTCAGTATCCCATATGTCATGCACACACAAATGATGTACCTCAGGGGTAGAGGCCTATCATGGGGCTGTGCAACACTCTGCAACACATAACACAGTCATGTTAGACAATGCTCCCTAATGGGCACCTCACACACCCATGTGCAAGGTGGCTGTGTAATTGTGAACGTAACCATGACACTGCAGTTCAGGTACAACATGCTAGGTGGTGGTCTTGCACACATTAGTAGCTGTAAGTGACCACAAGATGCATGTTGATGATGGCACAGGGTACTGCACCCCATGCAGTTACAGTGACCACATTACTACTCATAGCAGTCATTGCTTTGCACCTCAGTGTTGTATGTGTGCAAACATATGCATCTATACACAATATGCATAGCATGTTGTCTGTGTGCTTACATATGCCAGTATACACAACATGCACAGCAGTCACCATCCACACAAAGTGTCACATATATGTCCTGGAATGCTAGTGGGTGTATAGATCACTTGACACACATTGGATATATGTGGTGTTTAATGTTGCAGTTGTGTAGCATGCCATGCCATTTCTGGCACCCACATATCTGCAATATGTCCCACACTCACCATAACTACTGTACACTGGCCATGTCAAGCATTGGGATTCCTTCACGTCAACATGCACCGCACATCCTGTGTGTGTACATAGCATGCATGTGCTACACCCGTGCCCACTATTATCTGCTATGGACACAGACACTGTACTCAGACATGGATATTTATGTGTCATACAGATAACACATGCAGCCATGGCATGTGTACTTGTGAGTGATGGTGCACAGGGCATTGCAGAGCTGATAATACCTGCACAGCAATGTTGTGTCAATGTACACACTGTGTTCCAGGGTGTAGCCAATCACTGAACAACTACACAGTTGCATCAAAGCCATGTATACTGCCATTTAATAGGGGCGTCTACACTTGCACTGCATGGTCTTGTGCAACACATATTCTGCATGCTGACACGTGTGTGGTGATTGTCTACCTTGTGATACTGACACCCACCTTCAATCACTATAGAGTATGTGTTGGATTGCTGGTATGTGTGTGTATGTGCTGTATTGAGGTGTGTATTAGTATTCATGTGTTCATGTGTTCATGTGTGCATGTGTGCATGTGTTCATGTGTTCATGTGTGCATGTGTGCATGTGTTCATGTGTGCATGTGCTCATGTGTTCATGTGTTCATGTGTGCATGTGTGCATGTGTGCATGTGCAGACTGTAAAGTGTGTTTCCTGGTCTTCCTCTCACAGGTGCTGAATTAGGGGTTGGCGAAAGCAGCAGGCAACCTGAAGCCACTGCCATGAATAGTGGTGATGATGACACATGTATTTTGGCACAGGAAGATTTGACAGGGTCTGTCGTTGGTCCGCCAATCGACAGTACACAGCGTTCTACCCCATCTATGTGCACACTCATATTGTCAATGCATCCCTCATCACCAATGGCCATAGGCGAGGGACAGCATACAGTTGGCATTGACCAGGAGAGTGTGGTACCCATGGAACTTGCATCCTCTCACAGCAGCCATAGCCATAGACCCGGAATGATACCACATAGGCGGAGGTCCAGGGGTTCTCGGGGGAGCACCACTGGTCGTATTGCCCCCGGCAGGCATGTCCTCACAGGTCTTATGGCATCCAGTATGTTCCAGGCTGTAATGCAGGCTCAGGCATGTATGGAATGGTACACCAGGCAGGGACTTAAGGCGCAGAGGGCACATTACACCACTATCAATTACAGCATCCGTGACCTTGCCAGTGCCATCCGGACTTACACCGAGGTCATTGATAGATGTTGGGGGGAGACATTAGATGCCCTCCTCAGCATGTCTTCCATGAGCCAGGACCATGCAGGACGGTTGCGAAGTTGACGCGGACGCATGCCAGCAACAGCATCAGCTGGCAGTGGTCGCAGACAGCCCACAGTTCACAGCCGCTCCCGTAGTAGCAGTACCAGCCCCAGCAATGGGGCTGGCCTGTCCATTGACTGTCCCAGTAGACCACATGCACATGGCTCTGGCCAGTCCCAGCAAGGACATGGGTCCAGTCATCATACCTCTGCCTCTGATGACAGTACCCAGTCAGGGTTGATACCCGATACTGTCCGTAGCACCCCTGCCAGGCACAGGTACTGTGTCCATGGACAGAGACAGTGATGTGTACAGCCTAGCAGGTACAGTCTGTGGCTGTCCCACAAACTACCATATATGGCAGCCACATGGTGGAGCTGTGCACATGCAGATACACACACACATTAAACAAACAACTAGGGCTCACACATACACACACACATTACATCAACATTGGCCCATGCTGTACTGTTGTCCCTCACACACACACACACACACACACACACACACACACACACACACACACACACACACACACACACACACACAGAGACATGTCGATTGGATGGGTCAATGTCAGGCTCTATCAATCAACAAAATTCCCTGTGCATATGATGATACCTGTGTCGCCTCCTGTCATCTGCATCATTGACGGAGGGACAGGCTAACATGGTGCTGATGCATAGGTTGACACTATAGCAGTGTAGCAATAATAGCAAGTTGCCAACAAGGAAGTGTAACAACATCCTTGTAGGTATATCTGAGCAGGCATTATGCATCAAAGTTCTGATTGTCAATGTAGCATTATTTACACCACTGTTAGGTCTGAGTATGTATTGTCCACCCATGTCCCACTTGGCTGAAGTGTAATGTGTTGCCAGCATGTGTTAGTGAGTGGACAGTATGTGTGTGATGTGTGCAGTACGGATTAGCAAGTGTACATCTGTGAACATGGTGGGTGCACACAGTCTGGATGTAAGTGCATAGTGGACACATGGGACGTGTGGCATACCCTGTAGTACACATTGTTAACATCTCATAGTATCTTTCAATGGCCAGTATGCATTCTACTACCGTTAGGTACTAACATGGGTAGACATGTATATGACATGGGTTGACACTATGCTGTGGGTGATACCGTTAATATCTGTCAATGATTTGTGGTCTGATAGTATACACAACCTCAACAGCATGATTATAAGCAATCATTGGATGATGTCCTGACAAATGACACACAGTAGTAGGGAACCCAGTAACAACTGGATCCTTCCGGTGCTACACTATAACACTAACCAGTGGTAATGACCACCACCCATTCCTGTGACTACACCTGTTTGGCATATAGCCCCCTTAGGTACATGCAGACACACTAGAGATGTGTCCGTCCAAATCTGGAAATGCATAGATTGGCCTACAATGCATTCCATGGATGGGACGCATATCCTACACAAGGTCATCATACAGACAGATACCTATTGTCTGATACATGCTGTATAGCAGTAAGTTGACTATGGCATAGTCATCCTCATGTACTATACATATTATCCCATCAGTACCACACAGGTGGTAGCCCTCAACATGTATGTTGGGTACCAATGTGTACATACAGCCTCATGTTATGTCATGTGTCCCTTGGTATCCACATATCCATAGGTATTGTGGAGTCCCTAGGTGTATCACATAAGACATTAGAGGCCTGAATGCATATCCACAAGGCAGTCATACACCTATAAAGACTGTCCATTCTTGGCAGTCTTTGTTGTGTATGACCATGTCTGACATATACCCCAGGCATATACCCTCACTCACACTACTCTTAAGTAACTGTCATGGGTGTGTGTGCCACAGATGACCTTGGCCACAGAACATGACAGTGGACGGCCTTGTCACATACATACATATGTGACCTATGATCTGAGAAGCAGCGGCACAACCTGCCAATGGAAACAAATGTATTCATGTAGTATACAGGCTTCACACCTATGTACTGATTGAGGGGACATGTACACATATATATTTGCCACACAGATACCTGATGTGTGCAATGCACTTACTGTTGTAATCATACTATGTCATACCATAGTAAAAGCAAAACCCACATCGCATTGACCAACAGTGACACACACACAGTTAGTGTTTGCAGGATTCAAACCCCTACCTAGCTATGTTATGATACTAGAGAGTGATGCATTAACATGGCACGCTATCTGCTTTACTGGGTGGTTTCTCTTCTCCGGCTGTATTTGTAGGATGGTGACATCATCAGTCTTTCCAAAGAGGAATGTACCTCTTTTAGTGTGTTTTCCCAGTCTCCAAAAAGGGCACTTTTTTCAAAGACAATTGCACACATACACTGTGCAGGATTCAAACCCCTACCTAACTATGTTATAATACTAGAGAGAGATGCATTACCACAGCACGCTATTTACTTTACTGGCTGGCTTCTTTTCTCCTGCTGTATTTGTAGAATGGTGACATCATCAGACTTTCCAAAGAGGAATGTACCTCTTTTAGTGTGTTTTCACGGTCTCCAAAAAGGGCACTCCTTTCAAAGACAATTCCACACATACACACAACCCCCCACACACACTCACTGTTTGTAGGATTCAAACACCTACTTAACTATGCTATGATACTTGAGAGAGAAAGATGCATTAACACCGTGCGCTATTTGCTGTATTGGCTGGCTTTTCTTCTCATGCTGGATTTGTAGGATGGTGACATCATCAGACTTTCGAAAGAGGAATGTACCTCTTTTAGTGAATTTTCCCAGTCTCCAAAAAGAGAACACCTCTCAAAGGAAACTACACACTTACATACACTCACTGTTTGCAGGATTCAAACCCCTACCAAATTATGTTATGACACTAGAAAGAAATGCAATAACATGGCATGCTATTTGCTTTACTGGCTGGTTTACCTTCTCCTGCTGTATTTATAGGATGGTGACATCATCAGACTGGACATGGTGATGTGTGTACACTTTGTTTTATGCCATTCCAGGAATGGTCCATGTGGGTCAGCAGGTGTCAACAGCTTGAACAAGACCTCAAAATCCTTACCTTATGTGATCTATCTGTGGACACATTGACATTCCGTCATATGTCAACACATATTTATGCACAGCTTGTTGGTTTTGTGGATACTACATGTGTCTGGGATGTTGATAAAGTGCTATTCAAAGTCTATGTGACACATGTGTAGATGTGTTCATTGATATATGTACTGGGTGGCTGCCTTGCAAACAGTCTAGCATGTTTGGGAACCAAGATCCGCACATGAACATACCACAGTTGGTAGGGTTGTGTGTATGTCAGCTTCCAATAGCTCTGTTTATGACTGCAACCATGATGGACTCCATGACCTTGCAGATCAGAATTCATAGGCATACTGGACTTGACTTCCCATGGTGTGTTGGCACCAACACTTGTGGGGAGTGCCATATGTAGCTGTGACAGATTCAACGGTTCCACATCCTGTGTAGGGGGTGAGGCTTAGCTGACTGTTCAGGTGCATGATCTGTTTGTTCTGTAGTTTGTGCATGACATATATTGGGAATCAATGTATTCCACTTGCTGCCATGCTTTTGGCAGTGAGGGTAGCTGCTCATCCATTCTACATGTGATATCTCCTGGTATGATGATAAGAACTATTGTCAGTGGGAGATGGGTATGTACATATGGGCCTGTCTGTCATGATGTCGGCATTGTCACTCAGGTAGAGTTGGCCCTGACTCAGGACATATATGGGTGTACATTGCTATTTATGACATAGCTGAAGGAGGTGTCATGATTCAGTCTGGACTCCTTCTCAGCTACTCTTTACAAAACACCAATGAACATGAGCATTAATCTCTGTTATACTCTTTTACATGCTTAACACCCTATTGATCCTTTGGGATCAGGCTACAGAGTATGTCATGATAATATCTTGACATATCCAGGGGTCAGTTCCGTGTGTACCCTTCAGTCAAGCTGGTGGATATTGTGATATTGACACAATGCCACTTCTGCCTCATGTACACAGACAACCTTCTCCTCCTCCTGACAAACTCAGATATATGTGTGAGATGCACCTATATAGACATACAGGGTGCTGAACTCTCTCGACCCATGACTGGCACAGTCTATCAGGTGGTGAAGGTAACCACACACACCACATATCAGTCTTACATATCCTCTAGCAACAGCACTCAAACCACATTATCACACACATAGACATACTCTGATGCTGTAAATGTACTCTAGCAGCAGAGACCTCCAAAGCAGACACACACACACCTGCTACCCCACTACAATACCCACATATCACATAGTTTACAATGTCAGTGTGCCACACAGTTGCTGCCCTTCGGGCTAAACAACACACCTAATACACTTGTAATAGGTGACACTTATTGTCAGACACACTGACGTACCACTCACCAGCCCTAACAAGGGAATCGTCACTTTGCGCTGTCTGTTGGGTGCCAGGATCTGCCACATAACACAGGCAGTCAGGTCACTCCAAAGCAAGTAAAGGACTGGCACCATCATTGTCCATTGTGGTGTCAATAACCTCAGACGTTACTCCCTGGTCCACATGACATGATACATGGAGGAACACTCTGATCATGTAGCCCAGGCCAGTATGACCCTGACCTTGTCTAGCATCTTACACCCACCAATTATGATGTCACAGTATACGGACACACATATCACATTTAACAGTTGCCTAACAAATTTGTTTAATTCATAGGGGATACAGTGTCTGTCAGCCTATGGTGACATGCTCAACATGCCACATAGCTTCATTATGGACAGCTTGCACCTGTCACCCTTGGACTTTGGAATGCTGGCTAAGGCTCTTGCTACCACCATAGTGCCTTTTTTAAGCAGGGCTCAGAAGACAAACCCACCTCCATAGACATTACAGGTTAAATGAAACTAAGGGTAATGCTGCTCAACAACAGTTGTGTTAACCTCATATTGCAGCAACTCAGGACTCTCCTCAATATGGAGGATAGCGATATCTGTGCACTGACAGATGCCTGTTTCAGGCTCGCTTATGCACACCAGCACTACCAGGTTATGTTTTATACCAAAAACAACGATGAAAAAGAAGGCAACAGCCTAAGAAACAACAAGCCAGAGTTCATTTGAAAAATTTACAGCAGCTTAGCTATAATAGCCTTCAATGAGCACAAGTTACAAGCTTACAAGTTATGTTTTATACCATGCTGTCCGACAACAAACTTAGAACAGACAACACAACTAGGGGGAGTATCCATATACATCACAGATACACACATCTCCGGGTTAGTAGCACTGCACAAAGCATCACAGACCATACATATACAACTACCATTGTGCAATACTGCCTTTCATTTTATTGCCTGCTACAGAAGACACTCCCAAACTCAGGAACCACACTTGACTTTCGTTGGAACTATGGCGAATATGAAGGTCTCCACAAACACTATTATATTGTGTGACTTTATATACACAAATATTGACTGGGGATACTACTCAAGCCCTGACACCCTCACCCAACAGTCGCTACAATTTGTAGACTCATATTCTATGGCACAACCAGTCAGCACAGCCACAAGGGGGAATACATATTGGACCTGATCATCACCAACATGGGGACTCTATGTTCCACACCAGCGATATACCCCTTATTGCTAAGGTCAGAACATACATGTATCTCTCTGGACATACATATACCCTCCACACACCCATCCTGGGTAATCTTGGTGAACATCTCATGAGCCAACGTCTCGCTTCACTGAAACAAGGTGGTATCCTTCAGAGACCCTGAGACAGTGGCAAATACGGCTCACACTGCTGCATCCTTTACATACACATTCTATGAACATTTAGTGGACTGCATGGATTGTGCTATCCCAAATAACAACAGGACTCACTACTCCAATGGCAGGGTACCTGTCTGGTAGAGCCCAGCCATTAATAAGCTGTACAATGTCAGGAGGAAGTTACTACTTGATAGAGCACAATCCCAGACTGGGAAGGCATCTGTGATCTGTACTAGCAGACAGCTACAATCACTCATGAACTTTTCTAAATGCCACTTCTACCAGACAATTGGAACAGACACATAGGACTATCACATGGCCTTCCTCAGTTATGTCAGGAACCTGGGTGGACACTCACTGATATGCTGTGAGTTACTGCATACTGACTAAACCTAACCTGAACCCACTGGCATTGCCAACATCCTGGCAAACAGGTTCAGTGCAGATGTTTCCCACCCATCCCACCTAAGGAGCAACTATCCATCCCAACAGAGTATAACCTCCCTGACATCACACAGTAACAGGTGAGTGCTGCCCTCCCAAAAGCATACATCACAGTATCAATGTGATC
Organism: Protopterus annectens; assembly: GCF_019279795.1. Lineage (NCBI taxonomy): Eukaryota > Metazoa > Chordata > Ceratodontiformes > Protopteridae > Protopterus > Protopterus annectens. The sequence goes on along the minus strand of NC_056725.1, from coordinate 897,352,217 downwards.
GGGCGGTGTCCCAGCCTGCATCTTACATGAGCATCATGACAGACGCAACCCTCACATTACATCACTGTTCAATATCGGAGGTACCACAGGATATGTACCCAAGGAATGGCGTACAGCGACAGTGGTCCCACTCCACAGAGTTGGTGCCACAATGGACCACAGGCAATATTACCCTATAAGCCTAACTAGCCTGTTCTGCAAAGCTATGGAGCGTATTGTCATGGGACTCATACATGTAGACATCGGGAACCTACAGACACTGTGTTCTACACATTTCAGCATTGTTGGGGCAGATCTTGCCTCCTGAACCTGTTTGTATTCTTTAAATGGCTAACAGGTCCATCGACATAGGGACGGTTGTCCACACAGCCTACCTGAACCTTGCAAAACCCTTCAACACAATAACCCACTGGGCCATTATGCATAGGCTCACCAGCGTCGATATGGACACATATCTCACACGATGGATTGATACCTGGATCAGAGATAGCACCCACATGGTCAGAATTGCAGGTGCCATGTCTGATTATACACCAGTTACTCGTGGCATCCCACACGGCTCGGTCCTGGGACCTCTCTTGTTCAGTATATATTTGTCTGACATACAGGCTACCACAAGGGGAATATGGCTGAACGTTTCCACTTGACTGCAAACTGGGTGCCATGATCAACTCTCCAGCTGCCACATGCATACTCAAACAGGGTCTCACAGAGATGGATGACTGGTGCCTGAGCCATGGCCTACAGCTAAATGCCATTAGTTGCATAGTCATCCCCTTTAAGAATAACAACATGCCCACACATTGCCACATAGGTAGTACTCCATTACATACGGTAGGAGTTGTTAGGGGTTTGGGGACATGACTTGTTCGTACTGTCACCTTTGATATTCACGTTGCCAAGGTGTTTGGACACACCTTCTATGTGGGCCACCTTATCCCATATGGTTTCACATCTTGATTGAGTGAGGTCATTGTGCCCCTATACTCATCACATCCATGCATGGTTACAATGCCACATTTGGGGTGTACCTTACCCGACACCTGCAGCAACTGTATTGGCCACGGAAGTTCCTCACCAAGCAGATCTAAGTACTCACACAGATGCCATGCACAGTTCAGATGCAGAAACTCCAGCTACACTCAGTCGCTTACCACCTACTTAGATATGCTGCGTGCCTGTTGTTTACAGATATAGCCAAACCAGAATTACTGGACGTGCTCCACCTCAGGATATCTGACTCCCTTGGAGCTACACACTCCAGGGACGTATACCTCAGCACAGATTTTAATAGGACATTATGGAGGGACAGATTCTTATCCCAGAGGCTCCACTAACTCCAGAATGCAATCCCAGTTTCACATAGGCAGAGCCACCCACTGACCACCTACAGGGGACATATTGACGACTGTATGGGTGATCGTATGTTTACCCCTGGGATATCTTCTGTGTCCCTGCTAGACAGAGGCACACTAGCCTAAACGTACATGGGCTATCTTGTGTGAGCTACTATTCACACACACAGTGTAGTAATCTGACATGGTTGCGAATGCCAAACACACTCTGGCTAGGCTTGTACATGCCCTAGGGCAGATAGCCTAGTATTGACCTCTGAACCTATGCTAATGTTCAAGATGCACAATGTCTATTGCTGATACTGTTTGCAGGTCTTTATCATCTTTGCTTTACCAGTTTCTATGAACAACTTTGGTATCTGCAGAACATATTTGATTATGACAGGGTTCCACTATATTATAGATGTGTCTGTTGTCATATAACTGTGTGCACAGGGTGGATTGCTATTTAGTGACAGGTTCCTGGGTTAACACATGCAACTGCCAGATATGCGTGTCCCACTGCTGTACTCAGACATGGCCTAAGTGTGTGAGCATGCCCAGTTCTGCCATTCCATGTTTTGTTGCCTGACATTTGTCTCATTTATTCAAGTGTGTGAGCATGCCCAGTGTGACCTTTCAGTATGTTGCTATCTGAGGTCTACTACATTTGTTGATGTGTGCGAACATGACTGATATTAACATTTATACTGTGTGTGTTGGAAGTCAGGTTCTGTTCTCACTGCAGGACTCACCTTTGTGTCATAACTCAACAGGGATTATGCTGTGCCTGCAGGGTTTCCATGAAATACTTTGCATAGACTTATCAACATTCCTTCATACAGGCTGACGACTGTAATACTGTCATGCATTTGTGGTTCAGTACTTTGGCTATACTGCATTGTATCCTGGGTTCGAGGCACATCACTGCTTTATATTTTCATACTGAGCAGACCAGACTGCTTAAGGACCAGTTAAGCAAATATGAGCATGTTGGCTTTTGTTCAGCTATGCCCTACTTAGACCAGGCTTGTCTGACATTGCTCAATATTCGCCAACATTGCTGGACGTTGCCCAATATTACTGAACATTGACCACAGTTGTGCTAGTAGGTGTTTGCGATTTTGTTTGCATATACTACATGGTGGTAAATGCTGTTTAGCACTACTTTATATTGCTTAACACATGGCAATCATGCCTTAGGTGGTGCTGCAGGGCTGCCTATGTCGGATGCACATACTACACTCCCTGTACATATTTCAATGCAGGTAGTGTCAACTTAGGCATCCCTTTTACTATATGTGCGAGTCGGAAAGAGGTATCATTTCCAGAGATCCTACTGAGCCAGTATATGTGCTATGCATTGCCTCTTTGCCAAGGCCAAAGCATACTGGGCACGCCTCCTTCTGCTTACTGGGGCAGGGTCAGGTTGTTCCTCCTCTGAGTCACGCTCTGCCTGTGATGGCCTTGCAATGGTGGGGGGCTGTTTGGCCCAGACCTATGCTGGTCCTGCTGCAGCTGTTTTCACAGGATCATATTATGTAGCATAGCACATACCATGACAATTTGGGTACATGTAATTGGTGAGTACTGCAAGGCTCCCTCAGATGTGTCCAGGCACTGGAACTGTGACTTGAGCAGCCCGAACACATGCTCTATTACATTACGTGTTTGTGCGTGTGCCTCATTATGGTGTTCCTGTTCAGGTGTGTGTGTGTTTCTGATGGGTGTCATCAGCCACGGCTCCAATGCATAGCCAGCATCCCCCACTAGGTGACCATGTGGGATGTCCCCATTGGCAAATGTCTGGTACAGCTGCATCGGATGCCAGATATGGGAATCATGGTAGCTTCCAGGGCAGCCTGCACACACATTCAGTATCATGCCCTGGGCATCACACACGACCTGGCAGTTGATGGAGGGGAAGCCCTTGTGGTTGAAGTAGACCCTACCCCGCTCGCCGGCTGGTGCTTTGATGCATATGTGCGTGCAGTCTATTGCACCCTTTACCTCAGGGTATTCCGCTATTTGCTGGAAGAGATGCATATTGCTGGCCAATACCTCATGGGAATTGAGGAAATATACATGATCACCGACATGTGCTAACATGGCATCCAGGAACTGGTGTAGTACCCTGGATGCTGATGCCTGTGATATCCCCATCATATCACCAGTTGGTTTCTGGAAGGTACCTGTTGCTAATATTCTTAGCCCAACACATACCTTGGTTTCCACTGGGATGGGTTCGCCTCTGTTGGTTCTGTGTGTGAGGTGTGGCCTGCACAGCTCAACAATTTGCTGCAGGAGGTCTCTGTCCACTCTATAGCACTCCACTATCTCCAGCTCATGTAGCCCCTGGTAGGTTACCCTGGGCCTGTACACTTTTCTCCATCTCCTCACTGTGGGTTGTCCAGCAGCATTTCCATTGTCACCACCCTCAGCATGTTGCATATGCTGCCTTATAACAGCAATGGCAGCCCCTAACATTTCTTTGTCTCAGTAAAGCTTTTTCAGTTTTCACTTCTATTAGCTTACTGCAGTGTCTGTTGTGAGAAACATAATGGACTGTTGTTTGCAGAGTTTTAAGTACTAGGCTGGGCTGGGCTAGTGTACTGCCTGTGTAATTGCCTGATTCTGATTGTTTTCACCTGCTAGCTCTGCTAGTACTCCCTGGTAGCTTCCTACTATTTGTTGTGCTTATTTTTTCCTTTCTGTTTCCTCAGGGGGGGCACGCACACAAGCACAAACACGCGTACAGCAGCTGACACATGCACACACATGCCTACACGGACTAAAACTTGCTTATTTGGGTTAAAACGCACATCAGCGCAAATGCACTTACAGCTCTTTAAACAGCCTTATACATGCTTACTCCGGCTTACATGCGTGCACTCACGCTTACACGCCTGCACTCTGTTTTACTCGGGTTTATAAGTGCGCACATGGGCGCATACCCGCTCAGCAAGAAACTTTGGTGTTATCCATGGCATACACCTTCCATTTCTTGCCTTTCCCTAGCCTACCTGTTGACACACCTCTTTCCATGACGTGTGAATGACAGCTGACACATGCCACTCTGCTCCAATGAGCTTCACTTCGTTCATACATACCCCCTTCATGATGTCACCTATCTTCTACTCTGTTACCCCCCATATCCTACTCCTACACTCCACTGACTCTGCTCATTTGCTATGTAAACTTGCGATTCACTATCCTAACCCTCATTTACATAGGATTGCCTGCTAATGCTTGGTTACATGTTTTAGACTGAGCTTTCCCTCTTAGCAACCTGTACTCGGTGGCCATGTTGTCTTCAGCCTGCCTTTCCCTTGCATTGTACATTAACAATTTCAATAAAATCCACATTTGTGGGTTTTAATTTTTAGTATTCTGGGTTTTAGAGCGCACCCCGTTTGCGCGGCGCTACGCTTAAACTTCGGAAATCAGCTTAAAAAATAAAATATTATTATTTTCATATTGCATCAGGAAACATTTCACATGGCCATATATTTGGCCATTGGCATGCTTCCTGCACTGGATGCAACCTTTATTTGGAGCTGTCATGGCTCCGTTTTGCTATTTGCAGAACAGTACTCAGTTGTCAACTGAGTACATTTCTGCAAATAACACTGCTCTTACTCGGACAAGTTCGGGTTTCCTGAATCGCAAATCTACCTCATTTGCAAGCCTTTCACCTGCAATTGAGGTAATTTGCATATCCCAGCCCTGTCCGTGTAAGAGACATTTTAGGAGCTCTCTTACACGCCCCTACAGGCTGTTCCTGGATCGCTAGTAGGACATGTTGGCTGCATGGAGTCTTACTCTACTCTAAGACTCTGTGCAAGCCTTCGTGAATCCGGCTGTTTATTATTAATGCTCTTAGCATTAACAATCTTCTGAGATGCATAAAATGTTGCTATCTGTGAACTGTTAAACTTTCAACTTGGCAAAAATCCTGCCTAGTATTTGTCAAATATTGCAAAATATCTGCTGCAAAAATTCTCTTCCCTGATCTTGACAAATGCACGCCATCCTATCTAAACACATGTGAGCACAAAACTAGGCTTGGATACTCTACACATTTCCATTTTTTTAAAACAGGATTTTTTTTCATGCAGGTATATACCCAAAAATATTTTCATTCACAGTGACCTGATTATCCTTTCTATAGGTGATTTGTGAAAAATATATCCTAACACCAGTACAAGCTGTACTATCTAAGAGGGCTGTCAGTTCCCTATGAGTAGTTAGAGAATCCTTGCGAATGACATAATTTGTACCAACATGAATAAAAACAGATCCATACTTCCTTACATTAAGGCGTTCCAAGGCTTGTTTCACATCTTCTATTTTTGCTCCTGGGAAGTATAACACTATTCGATGTTCATTATCTTTTCTGCAAATATAAGTATTAGTTCCTCTAATAATTGAATCTCCAATTACAAGAATATCTTTGCTGGCCAACTCTGAAGAATCTTCAGCTTCTAATACACTCATATCTGGTCTATCAGTTGTGATGAAGGATAGATTTTCATCCCCATTAGTCTTATTAATCCTACTGTTTTCATTGTGTATTAAGTTCTCATCCAGCTGGTATTATAAATCCACAGCTTGAGCCATGTAGTCAACATTTGTCTTTTTCTTCTTTTTTCTTACAGTGATGTTCTTCAATTCTTCCATGTTCAATTTTGATTTCTTCTTTTCACCTGCCCCTTGCCTCTTTTTTCTACCTTCACTGTTAGAAAATGATGCTCTATTATGTAGACTGAAGGTTTACTGATAGAAGAAATATCATCATTCCCTGTAATCTGTGTGTTATAACAAAAGCAGTGTCTTTTTTACTTTACTTCTAACAATGATAAGCAAAACATCCAACTCTTGACACAAGGAACACAGATCACCAGTGTTATCAGCTGTTACCTTTAAACTTGCATAGCGTTTATTACAATGTACAGGATATTTGTGAGTTAGCAAATCGTAATTACATACTCAACTAAAGGAATCCATATTCAGCTTCAAACAAACAAAATATTGTAAAAGAAAAGAATCATCAAAAAATGTAACCACAGAATTCAAAGAGAACTTAAATCAACTTCTATGACAAAAAAAAATCACACCAGCAATATACAACTAAATAATCAATTAAGTACAGTAAAGTTGTTCTGACCATACAAGTTCTGCAAGCCAGACAAATGTTGTAATTCCTTTATGTCACACACCGTAGCTTCTGCTCACTATTGCTTGCAGTGGCACATCTTTTTAACAGTAAAGATCAATAAATCACAAACCAAAGTAGGATTGTTTAGATTGCTCAGGATTTTCCTCTTTGCAGTCTGTCTGAATTTATAACTGTCTAGGCCCCTTAGAGTTGCTAAAGGATGCCTGTCTAAAACCTCTCCCTTTCTATCAACCAACAGTGAAATTAAAGGTAAAACAACAAAATATGAATCAAACTACATCTTGTTAAAAGCTATCCCTTCCTACCAACAAAGAGTTAAAACAGTGACAACAAATACAATGTAAAATTCAAACAAAACTTCTCTTACCAGTCAACTCCACAGTAAATCACAAACCAGCTAGGATTGTTTAGATATGCTCAGGATTTTCCTCTTTGCAGTCTGTGTGTATTTATAGCTGTCTAGGCCCCTTAGGGTAGCTAGAGCTTGCCTGTCTAAAACCTCTCCCTTTCTAACAACCAACAGTGAAATTAAAGGTAAAACAACAAAATATGAATCAAAATAAATCTTGTTAACAAGCTATCCCTTCCTACCTACAAACTGTAAAAACTGTGATAACAAATACAATATAAATTTAAACAAAACTTCTCTTACCAGTCAACTCCACAGAAATCACAAACCAAGCCAGTATTGTTTAGATATGCTCAGGATTTCACTTCAGCAGTGTGACCATGTATGCACAAGCACTTCCCTATTACACAAATTAATTATTTCCTCAAGCAACATCTTCATTTGTATGTTCAGGTATGCACAAGCACCAAAATGAAACATTCACCCAAGCGACCCTTTCAGTAAAATGATGAGGGATGTACAAGCACCAAAATGAAACATTCACCCAAGCGACCCCTTCAGTAAAATGTTAAGGTATGTACAAACATGAAAATAAAACATTCACCAAGGGGCCACTTCAGTAAAAGGTTGAGGTGTGTACAAGCATCCAAAATGAAACATTCACCCAAGTGACCCCTTCAGTAAAATGTTAAGGTATGTACAAACATTAAAATAAAACATTCACCAAGGGACCACTTCAGTAAAATGTTGAGGTGTGTACAAGCATCTAAAATGAAACATTCACCCAAGTGATCCCTTCAGTAAAATGTTGAGGGATGTACAAGAGCACCAAAATGAAATATTCACCCAAGCGACCCCTTCAGTAAAACGATGAGGTGTGTACAAGTACAAAAATGAAACATTCACTCAAGGAGTCACTTCAGTAAAATGCTGAGGTGTGTACAGGCACCAAAATGAAACATTCATCCTAGTGACCATGTTAAGATATGTACAAGCACCAAAATTAAACATTCACTCCAAGCGACCACTTCAGTAAAATGTTAAGATATGTACAAGCACCAAAATGAAATATTCACTCCAAGCGACCCTTTCAGTAAAATGTCGAGGTGTGTACATATACCAAAATGAAACTTTCACTCAATGAGCCCCTTCAGTAAAATGTTGAGGTATGTACAAGCACCAAAATTAAACATTCACTCCAAGCGACCACTTCAGAAAAATGTTAAGGTATGTACAACCACCAAAATGAAACATTCACCTAGCGACCCCTTCAGTAAAATGTTGAGGTGTGTACAAGCACCAAAATGAAACATTCACCAAGGGATCCCTTCAGTAAAACATTGAGGTATGTACAAGCACCAAAATGAAACATTCACCAAGGGATCCCTTCAGTAAAATGTTGAGGTGTGTACAAGCACCAAAATGAAACATTCACCAAGGGATCCCTTCAGGAAAACGTTGAGGTATGTACAAGCACCAAAATGAAAGATTCACCAAGGAACCTCTTCAGTAAAATGTTGAGGTGTGTACAAGCACCAAAATGAAACATTCACCAAGGGACCCCTTCAGTAAAATGTTGAGGTGTGTACAAGCACCAAAATTAAACATTCACCAAGGGAACCCTTCAATAAAATACTGAGGTGTATACAAAAGCACCAAAAGATTAAGTGGTTGTCAGTAGACATGAGACAATTGCTACATTGTCACTAGATGCTTATATCCATCAAGCTGGCTACTGAGAAGTTAGGAAATTCCATATCCATACTTTCCAGTGCTTTGATTTGTGAGCTACAACAAAGTAGTGTATCGGGGTTAGAAGGCTATTAAGGGTCTTTTGTTTGTACAGTCTAATAAGTGTACTTTGCTGAGGCACATTTAGGTAAAAAGTACTAAACTCTGCTAACTTTGTTTACATAATACTGATAAATGGAGATTTAGAAATGTCTACAAATGTATTTGAATGCATTTGTATTTTACACGTTTTTTCTAGCTAGATCATTTATACATTTTTTAGGTGTTTGCTTTCTTGTTTATTTATTTTTTTTCTTTTTATCTTGTAATTCAAGAGGAACCATCTGTGTTGCACATGCTAATCATAAATGCTATAAGCCATCCTGACTCTCTCAGTTTTCTACATTTTATTTGATGCCTATGAACATTCTACTTTGCCTCACTACTCTTTTTGTTTGAGTTGGTATAACTGAGACATGAGTATGGTATCCGTAATCGCAATCCCAGAAGCCAGTTCTCTGCAATGTCTCTGGCACTAGAAAAGCTCTGTTCTCACTGGCCTTTGGTTATGACCTGCTGTAAAAACACTGAATTATTCTGTTATCCTAGCCTGCTATGGGTTCTTCCTTAGTTACCATTTTGTCTTGAACTTGTATTTGTGTTATTGTCTTGTAAATCGAATGCGCACAGCAAATGGCATTTATTGTCAAGTGTATAAAAAGTTTAAGAGGCATTCTTTTACTGTTAGCACAGTGTGTAATTGAAAGCATAAAAACTAAGAAAATTTCAGACTGTAGAACGTCTTTGAGAGCCATTTGAGTTGAATAATGTTTCTGTTGAATAAACAAGATGAAATGAGTTATGAGTAATATTTTACATATGGCTGAGTGAGCCCTGTTGAAGTCAAATCATCCCCATAGACTTTTCTCCATGCAACAGGAATATTATATACTTTGAACAGCTCTGAAACAGCAAAATGTCAGGTTTTTTGTAAGCTTTTTAGATTCACTTGGGTTTACTGAAATGATTTATTCTTTCTCTATAAGATGCGTATGTGCATGTGGGGGGGGTAGTAGAGTTATTTATAACTTTGTTCTGTACTCCCTTTGCACAATTCTACCATTTGACTGTGAGTGGTATTGTTTTGTGCTTCTTACAAGCACATATAATAGCAGGTGAAGATTTTCATCAAAGAAGCTGTTGAGTAAGTCTACCTCTCCAACAGTAGGAGACATATGAACTTACACACACACACACACACACACACACACACACACACACACACACACACACACACACACACACTCACACACTTTTTATATTTTTCTGGACAATATGCTGTCTGGAAAAGGCAGTATCTGTTTTTCGGACAGTGTCCATTAACTCTGGACAGTCCAAAAAAAGAAAAAAAAATGTAGAGTAACAGCTTCTCATTTATTAAAAAGTACCACCCAGGGCAGGCCGCCCCTCTCACCTAATGATGGAGATAGATTAATTTCTGGGCTCTTTCTTTGCACTTATACCTCAATTTGGTCCTGGACTGTTGCGCTGGATCTTGGAACAGAGGTTCAAGGGGCATAAAGAGTATATACAGAAGATACTCCAGGTATGTACAGTTCTTTCTCTGAAGCTACACATGTAAGTCCTCCCTAAAAATTCCTCCCTAGCCTGGCCTGGTTTGGTAATTTTCTTAAACATTGTATTTTATTTTACATTTGTTCACCGGTGATTTCCTATCTAGCTGGATATATGTCCATTTTCAGTAGAGTCCATGGTTACAGTCTCTATGCTCAGTCACACAACAGACACAACATGGGGCCAACAGACTTGTTATCAGGGACACTGTCAGGAATGGATGTATACCATCACATATCAAACACATGTCAAGAAGTACTATTACCACTACTGGGCAGAGTTACACACACATGGTGTAGGAGTTGTGTGCTGGATCTTAATATTGACATGGTTACCACCCTCCCTCCCTCCCTCTGAAGCTGGTATATCAATGTCTACAACTCAGCACCATTACCTCAATAACACAGTTGGTTCAGCTGATGAAAGGGTAGTTCATGGGTTCATAGGTGGTTATTAAGCTAATGTCACAAGAGCCTTTACAAGCCTAGCCAATAATGCCCAGTATATGACAATAATATATCTCAATTCCCCAGATATGGGATGGGGTAGTATCAGGGTAGTGGGTCTTTGGGTGTTGCTGCCCTGAGTCATTTTACAGACTGCATCTATACATAAGGGACATGAGCATACCCCAAGAGTGAATTTACAGTTCAACATCAATTTAGCGAACAGAGTGAGGGACAGCATCAGGGCGTGATCACAGAATGTCTTGTGGGTCAGGCACAAGTCCTCTCTCAATAAACAATATGATACAGTGTAGAGGGATATGACATTTAGTCGGTCTGCATAAGACATGTGTCTTACACTTTCTATTTTTTAGTGAGGGAAACCCTGGGCCACTACAGTTGGTGAAAAAGCCTGGTTAGGTTATAGAATGGTACATTGTACTTGATTATTGGCCTGAAGAGAGCCAAGAAGAGCACTATGACTGATTGATCTTGAAGTCTTATAAGTTGAGCCACACAAAAAGATTTCCTCACTACCATAGCTAACTGGAAGTCACAGTTTAGCTTACTGTCTTTCTGTGCTCCTAGGTCCCTTACCACTGGGACTGCTTTTAGGGGTGTGCTATCAATATTATAATTTGCAGGGATATCTGATTTACCAAAGGGTATGATTACAATTTTTAGCATTTAGTCTCAGAATATGGTTTTAGAACCAGTCATTTGTCATTTTTCAGGCCAGTTTGTAGGATTTCAACATCATTTGGGGATTCAGTGAGATAGTTACAGTTGTCAGTGAACTTGGTGAGCCAGAGGACCCCAACATTGGCCTTCACTTCAGAGAGGTATATACCAAAAAGGTCCCAACAATAAGCTCTGTGGTTCTAAAAGGTTTACTAGTGGCTATTCATCTATCTGGATGAAATGTAGCAGGTTGCTAGCCAGTTAAGGTTAGTTTTCTGATGATGTAGGTTGGTGAAGATAGGAGAGGCATAAAAGAGAGTAGATATTAGATGGGTGTGAGCAATAGTAGCTCTAGAAGAAGGTGAGAAATGGTTTAATGCGTATAAAGACCCTATTTTTCTGTTAACTGATTTGATAGTATTGTTTATATGTTGGTCAAATGAGAGATTGTTATCAATGGCTATTCCTAACAGTTTAGTTGTAGTATCAGGAGATAACAGTGTTGTTGTTTGAAGAGATGGTGAAGTTTAGTGGAGGGGTGCAGTGGTGGGGGTAAAGAGGAGAAGTTTGGTTTTTTTAGCTGAGAAGAAGGTACTGCCTAGAGAACCATGTTTCTACTGTGTTGAACATAGTTTGAGTTAATGATCTGAGATCTGCAGAGGTGGATGCTGAGCAAATGATGGTGGAATCATCAGCATATTGAATGCAGGTAGCTTGAGGAATTACAGAGTGGAGATCATTTATATAGAGGGAGAAGAGGAGAGGATCAAGAATGGAGCCCTGAGGGACTCCAATAGTAATGGGCAGTAAGGAGGAGATGTGGTTTTCCCACAGAATGGCTTGTTGTCTGTTACTGAGGTATGATGTAAACCATTTGATGGCAAGGCTGTCAAATGAGAGTGATTCAAGAATATTTATTAAAGAAGAGTGGTTGACCATGTCAAAAGCTTTGGAGAGGTCAATAAATAGGGCAGAAGAGAGAAGATTATTGTTACATTGTTGTTAATGGTATCTACAAAGGAAAGGAGGGCAGTGGTGGTGCTATGGTGAGGTCTAAAGCCATGCTGACAGTTAGCTATAATATTGTGAAGAGAGAGGTATTGTAGAAGTTGTTGATGAATACATTTCTCCATAATTTTGCTAAAGGAGAGAAGAGCAATAGGTCTAAAGTTGGAATAGTCAATAGAGTCACCACCTTTGTGTAGTGGGATAATATGAGAGATTTTCCAGATGTCAGGGATGGTTCCTTCTTCATGGTCCTGTTTATAAGTATAGTGATTGGGTAAGCTATTTCTTTGGCTGCCTTTTGAAGAAAAAGGGAAGGGAGTTTGTCAGCAGAGGGGTACAAGGTTTTAGTTTGTGAATAAGTTTATAGATGAAAGAGGTAGGAATAGGTTGTAGAGTGAAATTGTAAGAAGAGTTTACTAGATTATTTGGAGGATATAAGTTATTGTTTAGTTGTCTAGCTAGAGTTTGAATTGTTTCAGTAAAGAATGAATTAAAAGTGTTTGCAGTTTGGAGAGGGGTGTTTGGGTCAGCATTTAGTGGGGAGGGTGTTTTAGCTGTTCCTGGTGAAAGGAGTTTATTGATTGAGGACCAAAACTGTTTGGGTTTATTTAAGTTTGTTTCTTGTAGTTCATAGTAGAATTTTCTTTTGTCGGAGAGTATAGCCTTTTTGGTAAGATTTCTAAGATGGCGAAAGTGAAGCAAGTCAGAGTTAATTCTATGGGACCTCCATTTGTTCCAAGCCTTATTTTTGGAGAGGATTAGTTTTTAGTTTCATTTGAGAGCCAAGGGGCTGTTTTAGATTTCATTCTAATAGTACGCTCAGGAGCATGTATATCCAGAATAGAAAGGAAAGTAGAATTAAAGAATGATACTGCTTCATTAAGTGGAAGAGTTCTTAAGGGGTTCCAGTTGCAAGCTCTGAGTTCATTTTGAAATAGGTCGATTTGAAAGTGTTTAGTGGACCGTATTTTTCTTATATTAGGGAGATGGAGATAGTCTGTCTTCTCCCTTATAATGTAAGAGGTATGTACAGTTCTTTCTCTGTAGCTACACATGTAAGTCCTCCCTAACAATTCCTCCCTAGCCTGGCCTGGTTGGTAACACTGTCTGTTTGTGTTATACAAGAACATCAGGGTTCACACCAGAACAACCTTCTGCACATGGTATTTCACTATGTGGCTTATACAGGTAATAATCCAGCACCTCAGTTAGTAGTACATCTGGTAATCGGCTTTTCTTAAACATTGTACTGTATTTTGCAGTGTTCACAGGTGATTTCCTATCTATCACTACCACTGTGGAACTGCCACTACCTTATGTCAGATGGTTTGATGCCTCTGAAAATGATATCAAACAGTCACATGGGTACAAAGTGTGTGGGTGTGGGTGTGTGTGTGTGTGTGTGTGTGTGTGTGTGTGTGTGTGTGTGTGTGTGTGTGTGTGTGTGTGTGTGTGTGTATGCATGTGTGTGTGCTGTATATCGGGAATGTGACCTTTACATCCTCCTTACAGTCCATGGTTACAGTCTCTATGCCTGCAGTCACACAGGAGACAGACACAACATGGGGCCAACAGGTTATCAGGGACACTGTCAGGAATGGATGTATACCATCTCATATCAAACACATGTCAAGAAGTACTATTACCTCTACTGGGCAGAGTTACACACACATGGTGTAGGAGTTGTTTGCTGGATCTTAATGTTGACATGGTTACCACCCTCCCTCCCTCCCTCTGAAGCTGGTATATCAATGTCTACAACTCAGCACCATTACCTCAATAACACAGTTGGTTCAGCTGATGAAAGGGTAGTTCATGGGTTCATAGGTGGTTATTAAGCTAATGTCACAAGAGCCTTTACAAGCCTAGCCAATAATGCCCAGTATATGACAATAATATATCTCAATTCCCCAGATATGGGATGGGGTAGTTTCAGGGTAGTGGGTCTTTGGGTGTTGCTGCCCTGAGTCATTTTACAGACTGCATCTATACATAAGGGACATGAGCATACCCCAAGAGTGAATTTACAGTTCAACATCAATTTAGCCAACTTCATTTTGAACAGAGTGAGGGACAGTCTATGTTTGGAATACAAATCTGTCTCTCCACCAAGTTCTATTAGATTCACAGATAATGTTCAAGTCCATAAAACTCATAACCCTCATATAATATTTCGTATGAATGTGTAACATTTTCATCAGGGCGGGATCACAGAATGTCTTGTGGGTCAGGCACAAGTCCTCTCTCAATAAACAATATGATACAGTGTAGAGGGATAGGACATTTAGTCGGTCTGCATAAGACATGTGTCTTACACTTTCTATTTTTTTAGTGAGAAACCTCTGGGCCACTCCAGTTGGTGTAAGTGCTTGGTTAGGTGCATATAGAATGGAACATTGTACTCGATTATTGGCCTGATGAGAGCCAAGAACAATGGCACTATGACTTCCATTGATCTTGAAGCCGCTTATAAGTTGAGCCACACAAAAAGATTTCCTCACTACCATAGCTAACTGGAAGTCACAGTTTAGCTTACTGTCTTTCTGTGCTCCTAGGTCCCTTACCACTGGGACTGCTTTTAGGGGTGTGCTATCAATATTATAATTTGCAGGGATATCTGATTTACCAAAGGGTATGATTACAATTTTTTAGCATTTAGTCTCAGAATATGGTTTTAGAACCAGTCATTTGTCATTTTTTAGGCCAGTTTGTAGGATTTCAACATCATTTGGGGTTTCAGTGATTGATCCAAGCTTACAGTTGTCAGTGAACTTGGTGAGCCAGAGGACCCCAACATTGGCCTTCACTTCAGAGAGGTATATACCAAAAAGGTCCCAACAATAAGCTCTGTGGAAAACCGCTAGTAAAAGGTTTTGTATTGGACGTGGATTCATCTATCTGGATGAAATGTATCACGTCACTGAGCCAGTTAAGTATTTATCTGATGATGTAGGATTCATGCCTAGCTCAGTAAGTTTATCAATGAACCCCAAGTGGGGGATTGTGTCAAAAGTTTTGGTCAAGTCTAGATAACACACACACACTATATATATATATATATATATATATATATATATATATATATATATGTATATATATATATATATATATACCATTTTACCCTCATCCATGGCCCTGAAGAAGTCCACCAGATTTAGCAGGCAAGACCTCCTTTTGAGAAATACACCAAAATATACCATGAGACAGAAA
Organism: Protopterus annectens; assembly: GCF_019279795.1. Taxonomy (NCBI): domain Eukaryota; kingdom Metazoa; phylum Chordata; order Ceratodontiformes; family Protopteridae; genus Protopterus; species Protopterus annectens. Next base: position 897,336,644 of record NC_056725.1, on the reverse strand, counting down.
CCATGAACGTATATAGAGCAATTTTCTTTAATTTAGCTTTTGGTACCTCAGCCTTTTGCCTTCAAGGAATAACTCACAATACAAAATAGGTTAATTTTATACAAAATCAATGCAACACTAATTGATAATTAATTAATATGTTAAATCAATCAAACATTTAATCATGTGCACATGTTTATCCCCTAACTACAAAAACACATGGAATTTCAAAGTGCAATCATTTTATAAATAAATATGATATATAAATACACTCAAATCCTTATTTTATTAAAGGAAAAATACATTCCTAATTATTAATTCAACCAGTCATCATAAAGTAACATTACAGTCCAAGTTCATACACCTGGGGTATAATATATGAAAGTTTAAACTCATTCTGGACTCAAGTTTATTCAGTTCTCTTTCGAAATTTCCTATAGCGTTACTTGGACATGCCAAAACACTCATAAAGTAACCCCCCATCTGTCCATTATGTTTAGATATAAAGTGAGCTACTACCAGGCTGTCTGTATTATTTCTCCTAATGCCCCCTAAATGTTCTAAAATCTGAACTTTAACTTTTCTTGTTGTCTGTCCTATTGATATGAAAAATGATCCATTAAGAATTGTTAATCTGTCTCATTTCATTTTAACTGATGATATGCACAATGTTCTTTTGAAAGGGACAAAGTTTATTCCTACCAGACTTCCTGCACTTGCTGACATTATCTTGGAAGTGAAGAGATACTGTTGGAAGTTAAATTTGAAAATGTTTTTTAAAGAACGTAACAAAGTGGATGTAAAGGACTTAGACATGTCTACAATATCTGATAATGATGAATTGTTGAATTTGAGTGTGTATGAAACTGATTTAATTACACAATTGTCAGAAGATGATGAGTTAGTTGATGAACTCTGAGCTTTAGCTGGCTAAGACCTACCTGCAATCAACTGGACCTATACGTATATTTAAGTAAATATTTATCTGCACTTTTTTCAAACAATACAGCATTTAAATTGATTTATTTGTGTTGCATTGAATACTATCTAGCTGGAAGTTGTGGCTCTGTTTTTTCAGTTAATGCTTGTTAGAATTTAGTGCTTGTTAGAATTCTTGCATAGCCAGTGATAAGTGGGGGTAGTTTCACTTCATTGATACTCGGTTTCTGCCTTATATAAGTGGTACATTTTAGATTATTTTCTGCTTAAACTCTGAGCTTTGGCCGGCTAAGTCCTACTTGCAATCAACTGGACGTATAAGTGAATTTAAGTAAATCTTTATCTGCACTTTTTTCAAAAAATACAGCATTTAAATTGATTTATTTGTGTTGCATTGAATACTATCTAGCTGGAAGTTGTGGCTCTGTTTTTTCAGTTAATGCTTGTTAGAATTTAGTGCTTGTTAGAATTCCTGCATAGCCAGTGATAAGTGGGGGTAGTTTCACCTCATTGATATTCGGTTTCTGCCTTATATAAGTGGTACATTTTGGATTATTTTCTCCTTAAACTCTGAGCTTTGGCCGGCTAAGACCTACCTGCAATCAACTGCACATATAAGTGAATTTAAGTAAAGTAAGCATTGAATACTATCTAGCTGGAAGTCGTTGCTCTGTTTTTTTTTCAGTTAGTTCCCTACCCACCCTCCCTGCTTTTGTTTTGGTGTTAATCATGGAGACTTTGAAAATGCCCACCCCTCTTGTAAATTTGCATTTGGATACTCCACCTGGGCCCATCTCATTTGCTCACTCAAAACAAAAATTGCACTTTATTCAGCTGCTTTTACTGTATTTGTGTTTCTTCTCCTTTATTATTTTACTTTGCTTTTGCATCATCTTAAAATTACTCAGTTGTATTTATTACTGCTTGGTGTAACTATTATTCAAAGCCTTTTGGTTTAAACACTTGGGCTTCAGACCAGTTGTTTTACAGTAAGAAGGTTTGTGGTCTGCACTGTTGTGGCAGGACAGGTAGCTTACATCCTTCTAAGTTGGGAACTGCTGATTGAAGGTTCAGTGTCTGTTATTCTAAAAGTGTATTAGTTCTGGTTTAAGTACTTGGGCTTCAGGCCAGTCATTTTACATTAAGAAGGTTTGTAGTCTGCACTCTTGTGGGAGGAGAGGCTGAACTCTGCCCTTCTGAGCTGGGAATTTCTGGTTAGAGGCTTATAGTGCCTGCATATTTGAACTGTTTCATACTGAAATTGGTGTGCCTTGTTTGCTGTCGCATAAACTAGATTCAGGCTTGCTGAATCTAGCTTTGTTTGTATAACTTGAACACTAATCCAGGCCTTCTTTTTGGAGAAGGTTCCCCTGCACTCCAGTGGCAGGAGTGTGCAGTTAGAACTTGTCTGATTGAAGACTAAAGGAACAGAGCTCATTTTTGAGATTTTTTTACTGGTTAATTGGGTAATTTGTTTAAAAGCCTTTTCTGATTGTTTGTAGTCATTTAAAGCTGTATTAAGTGTATGTTTTACTGTTTGTAGTTGTTTAAAGCTGTTTAAGTGTATTTTTTACTGCTTTTGCCTTATCTTTTCAAAAAAAATGTTCCTTGTTTCCCACCTTTCTAAGCTAATATAGTCCAGTTTTCAGGCTAGTGCTGAATAGAGGGCTGTGTTACAAGTTTCTGACTTGCCCATACCTTACTTGGATAGAAGGAGGTTTCTCTATTTACATGTGAGAGAGGGAGCTTTGAGCAGCCATCTGTTCCTGGAGGAATGGTTCCAACCCAGAAGTTAGTCGTTTATAGGCCATTTTGGGCTAATTTCTATCTCTTTCATTTCCCTGCTGTAAAAAACATGTTTGCACAGTTTTCCATGTCCGGGCAGCGCCGGTTAGCTAGGGCTAAATTATTCCCAGCTCCACCAAGTCTCCTCTTTAGTTTTTCCCTTGAAAGTAGCCTAACTCTCAACCTAAGCACTTAAAAAGCATCCGACAGTCCAGCACTTGCTCAGACCTAATAGCAAGCACTAATATACCCCGACACTTGATTGCCCAGTAGGGTAAGGCTCATTATTCACCCCTCACCAACCAAGCGACTAAGCAGCTCTCCCTACTATTCAGGCATGACCAAAGGGGAATTTCAGGTATAGTCTCCAGTCCAGCTGGTGAACCTGGGTATCCTGAGGCAATGTTACAACTGCCTCATGTACTCAGACAACCCTCTCCTCCTACCACAAAACATTAACATATGTGAGAGTTGGAATTATATGGCTAAATTGGAGGCTAATCTCTCTCCACCCAAGACTGGAACAGGCAGTCATGAGGAGAAGGTTAACACTTGCACCACATCTCCAGCCTCACATAGACATACTAAACCAGCACTGGAAAGAAATACACATAAATACACAAAATCATACTCAGAGGCTCTAAATAAAAACCTGCAAAAGCATCACAGACCTGCAAAGCAGACACCCAAAAAGTATGCACCTCCTGTCACAAACCAGACAACACATAAAACACAAAATCAGTGTGCCGCACAATCACAGCCCTTAAGACAAAATAACATACCTACCACACTAGTAATAGATGACTCTATAGTCAGGCACACTGACGTCCCACTCACTAGGCTGGACAAGGAGAAGGTTACTGTTAGCTGCCTGTCGGGAGCCAGAATCTGCCACATAGCACAATCACTCAGGTCACTCCAGAACAAGTACAAATATGACTCTGCCATTGTTCATGTTGGTGTGAATGACCTGAGATGTATCTCCCTGGACTACATGAAAAGAGACATGGTAGAGCTCTCTGATCATGTAGCCCAGGTGGGTATGACCCTGACCCTGAGTAGCATCCTGCCCTCACCAAGAATGATACCGCAGTATAAAGAAAAAAATTATCAATTTAAACAATTGGCTAAGCTTCTGATGTCATTCAATGGGGATCCAGTGTCTGTCAGCCTGGGACGACATGCTCGCCAAGCCTCATTGCTTCACAAAAGATGGCTTGGACCTGTTACCACTAGGCTTTCGAATACTGGCCAAGGCTCTTGCTGCCCCCATAGTGCCTTTTTTAGGCAAGGCTCAAAAGTCAAACCCACCTCCGTAAACAACACAAATAAAAAAATGTGGGTTATGCTACTCAACACCAGGAGTTTAAATCTCAAAATGCACGAGCTTGAAGCACTCCTCAGTATGGAGAATGTCAACATCTGTGCAGTAATTGAAAGCTGGTTCAAGGCTCCACAGAGCACCCCAGCACTACTGAGCTACAACTCATACCACACATTTTGGCCACAGAACATGGACCAAAACACAAAAGGAGGGGGTGTATCCATATTCATCAAGGATACCTACACCTCCAGGTTAGTGGTGCAGCATGATACCTCTGAGATCATGCATGTGCAACTAACATCGGGCAAATCTGCAGTGCAAATTGTGGCCTGCTACAGATCACCCACCATGACCCTAGGACCACCACTCCGCCTTTCTGGAGACACTGGAAAACATGAAGGTCCTACCGAACACCCTGATAATGGGCAATTTCAATTACCCTACCTTTAACTGGGAAACTACTCAAGTACAAACTCCCAGGTCCAGAGCTTCCTGGAATTTACCAACTCAAATGACCTGGATCAGCTGGTAAACTCCCCTACCAGAGGTGAAAACATATTGGACCTGGTCATCACCAACATGGGCGCAGGTGTTCCGCACTGGAGGTCAACCCATCACTGGTTAGATCAGACCATAAACTAATCACTCTGGATGTCTACACCACACCACCACCCCCAACCAAGGAAACCACAGTGAAAAACCTTTCTATAGCAAACTTCACCTTACTTAAGACAGAGGTGGCAAGTTTCACAGCCCCTACGCTAAAGGATAACAGAGTCCAAGATGCAGGAACCTTTACAGATGCACTCTATGAGCACCTACAAGGATGCATAGATCGTGCCATCCCTAGCAAAAACAAGACTCACTCCCTAAGAGAAGGAAACCAGTCTGGTGGACCCCTGCAATAAACAGGCTATGCAATAGAAGGAGGAAACTAGTTTAGAAAAAGGTAAAATCCCAAGAAGGAAAGACATCCCTGATCAGTATCAGTAAGAAACTAAGGTCCCTCATAAAATCATCCAAGGCTAACTTTGAAAGAAAAATAGCCAAGGATTCGAAAGATAACCACAAAGCCTTCTTTGGCTATGTCAAGAACCTAAGTGGCAACTTGCAGATATGCTCTGAGCTAGTGCAAAATAGCACAAAATATACTGAACCTACTGATATTGCCAACATCCTTGCAGATAGATTCAGTACAAACTTCATCCCCCCTCTCACCACGAAAAGGGCCCACAACAATACCGGAAAAGTGTAGGGTCCCGGAAATCACAGACGAAAACAGCGCTTTCAAAAGCCAAAAGCACAGCATCAATGGGGTCAGATGGTGTCCCAGGCTGCCTCTTGCATGAACTACAGAACGAAATAAGACCCCCCCCACCTAAACACACTGTTCAACCTCAGCCTCTCCACAGGCTACATGCTCATAGAATGGCGCACAGCAATGGTTATTCTGCTTCACAAAGGAGGGGCCATAACTGACCCTGATAACTATTGCCCCATAAGCCTGACTAGCCTGGTCTGCAAGGCTATGTAGTGCATCATCATGGAACTCATTAACAAAGACATTGGGAGCCTCCAAACACTTGACTCGACCCAGTTTGGCTTTGTTAAGGGCAGATCATGCCTACTAAACCTGGTTGACTTCTTTGAGACAGTCACCAAGGCCATAGATGAGGGGAAGGTGGTTCACACAGCCTACCTTGACCTCATCAAGGCTTTTGACACCATTCCCCACTTGGGAATTATAGAAAAACTCACCAGCCTGAACATAAACCCCTACGTCACCAGATGGGTTGCCAACTGGCTTGCAGACAGAACTCACACAGTAAGAATAGCAGGATCCAGGTCCGACTCTAAACCAGTCACAAGTGGTGCCCCACAAGGCTCGGTCCTTGGACCCCTACTGTTCAGCATATACTTTTCAGAAGTACAGGCAAACAGAGGAGGACTATGGCTAACCAAGTTCACTGAAGACTGCAAACTGAGAGCCATAATTGACTCTCCGGCTGACACGGACATTCTCCAAAAGGGCCTTACTGAGACAGACACCTGGTGTCAATGTCATGGTCTCAAGCTAAATGCCAAAAAATGCATAGTCATCCCATTTGGTAAAAACAAAAAACACATGAATTACCACATTATTGGCAGCCCCCTTAATACAGAAGAGGTAATAAGTGATCTGGGGACCCAGGTATATAGTAATCTCTCCTTTCACAATCATATTGCCAAAGCAGTTAAGAAATCCTTCTATGTAGCCCATCTAATTACTAAAGAGTTTGCATCTAGAAATAAAGAGGGTATAGTGCCCCTCTACTCGTCACTCATCAGACCCATCATAGAGTACAATGCCCCATTTGGGATGTACCTCACAAGACACTTCCAACAGCTGGAAAGACCACAAAAGTACCTCACCAAGAGGATTACTGGCCTCAAACATATGTCCTATGCAGCCCAACTGGAAAAACTCTGGTTGTACTCAGTGGCATATCACTTACTCAGAGGTGATCTCTGCCTGACTTACAAAGCCATGTCCAACTCAGAATTGATGGACATGCTCCACCTAAAGAAATCCAAGTCATTGTGAGCCACTCGCTCTAGTGAGCTAAACCTCACCAGAACAATAAATAAAACATACTGCAGGGATAGATTCCTGTCACAGAGACTCCCCATGCTTTGGAACAAAATTCCTAACTTCATTAGGCAGAGCCCCTCATTAACACTCTTCAAGAGAAACCTTGACGAGTGGATGGGTAACAGAAAATACACTCCTGGGATCACTTCATTGGCTCTTCTTGACAGAGGCTCAGTTAATTAATCAATGAGGCAGCGAAAGCTGACACACTCTGGTTAGGCTTACAAATGCCCTCGAGCAGATAGCCTAGTACCTACCTATGAACCTATGAGAGTTGTGGAACATTTGAAACATCTGCAACTCCTTTGGGGGATTTTTTACAGGGTATGGATTGCTGTCCATGCCAAAGTTGCCCTTGGATAGTATTTTTTTGCCTCCTAAACACTCTCATGCTATTAATGTGTTTGAGTATACAGTGTGTGTAATGGTAGAGCATCAATATGGAAGATTTGTTAAGAACTATTCCAATTTTAATCTTAATAAGAAAGAATGGTTAGCATTGAAGGAATTAAGATTGCAATTGGAAAAAATTGTTATTAAGCAAGCTGATAAAGGAGGCAACTGGGTGGTTATGGATGTTGAACAATATGACAATATAGTTAAGATATACTAACTGATGAAAATGTTTATGGAAAGTTGCCAGGAAATCCAGTAAGCAAGTTTAATGAGGAACTGATTGAACTTTTGGAGACAGGGGAGAGGTTAGGCTTCTTAAAAGCTAATGATGTTATGAAATTAGCTGTGAAGGAACCTAAAGACCCCTTTATTTATGCCTTACCTAAGATCCATAAATCCTTTGACAAACCCCCTGGTAGACCTATCATTTCAGGTATTGGTTCATATATGGAAAAGGTATATATATATATATATATATATATATATATATATATATATATATGGGTCTACCTAAGATGGTCGACAGGTCATATGATAGACACTCATTTGGTCGACAGTTCATTTGGTCGACAAGTAGATTTCCCCCCTCCCCAATGCTGTGCGACCCTGGAATTGATATATATAGTTAGGGGGGGTGTGGGGGGTGAAGCCCCCCACATACAATGCTTGTTGACCAAATGAACTGTCGAGCAAATGAATGTCGACCATATGGCCTGTCGACCATGTGAAGTAGACCCATATATATATATATATATATATATATATATATATATATATATTTGGATTATCAGTTAAAAAAGTATTTAGACTTGGTTGGTACCCTCTCATGTGAAGAACACGAGTGAAGTTTGTAAAGAACTATATAAGTTAGAATAGGGAAAGGAGTATTTTTGGGCAACGGTTGACATATTGGCTTTATATACCAACATTGATAGACAATGGGGTTTGGAAGCGATGATTAAAATTATGGGTGAAGGCCCTTGAACAACTTTTATTACTGTCCCTACCTGAATTTAGTTTGAGACATAATTATTTCAAGTGGAAAAAAGACTTCTATTTACAGATGAGAGGGACAGCAATGGGTGCAGCCTTTGCCCTATCATATGCTATAATATATATGGGAGAGTTTGAAAGGCAGTTTATGTTCCTTAATTCATTTTTTATTAACAATGTGGTATATTATAAGAGATACATTGATGATCTCATTTTCATATTCAAAGGTGGTCCAAGTGTGTTTGTTAATCTCATGCAGGACTTGAATAGGAATATGCATGGATTGAAGTTTAGTTGAGAATATGATGTTAGGAAAATTGCATTTTTGGATGTAGAATTTTATTTAAATGACCAGAAGAGGGTGCAACACAGACCATATAGGAAACCCACATCAATGAATAATTTTCTGCATTCAGAAAGCATGCACCCTCCCACATTTACTTTAAGCATTACCTTATGCTGAGTTCAGAAGAATTTTTTATAATATTTCTGAAAGGCAGCTTCGTGAGTTTTTTCTTGACCAAGCACGTGATAGATTATTTTCATGAGTGTATTCTTCTGAAACCCTCCTGAAAGCACGATGAAGGGTGTTTGATAGAAAAAATAAGGGAACATATAATGTGAGAGGTTAGCTTGAGTTTGATAATGTGCAAAAAGTATTCGTTGTGACTATATTTTCTAATTTCTCTTCAATTTTGGAAGGTATAGTTAGGCAAGTCTGGCATGTAGTTTGCGAAGATGCTTTGATGGGAGGTTTATTCCCTAAACATGTCACATTTTCCTATGGGAGATACAGTAATTTAAAGGAATTGTTGAACAAGAAAGTTGATAAGGCTGTGAATAATTGTAGGGTTGGCATATTTCAATATGGCAACTGTATAGTGTGTAGTAGAGTTAGAAATTTACATGGTGTGAAGATCAGTGGGAAAGCGTATTTTGCAAAAGAAAATTTGACTGTAATTCATGTGGGGTGATTTATATTATTGGATGTGACTGCCAAAAACTTGCTGGGACATAGGACAGGCAACAAGAAAAGTTAAAGTTCGGATTTTAGAACATTTAGGGGACATTAGGAGAAATAATACAGACAGCCCGGCAGCAGCTCACTTTATATCTAAATATAATGGACATATGGGGGGTTATTTTATTAGTGTTTTGGCATGTCCAAGTAATGCTATAGGAAATTTCAGAAGAGAACTGAATAAACTTGAGTGTAGAATGATTTTAAACTTTCATATATTATACCCCAGGGGTATGAACTTGGAATGTACTTTTCTTTAATAAAATAAGGATTTGAGTGTATTCATATATTGTATTTATTTATAAAATTATTGCACTTTGAAATTTCATGTGTTTTTGTAGCTGTGGTTAAAAGATGTACACATGATTAAACATTTGATTGATTTAATTAATTAATCAATTAATCAATTAGTGTGACATTGATTTTTTATAAAAGGAACCTCTTTTGTATTGTGAGTTATTCCCTGAAGGTGAAAGGCCGAGGTACCAGAAGCTGAATTAAAAAAAATTGCTCCATATACGTTCCTGGTTTCTGTCTCATTGTATATTTTGGTGTGTTTCTTGAAATATGAAATTTGGATTGTTATTTGTTGTATTGGGCAAGACCTCCTTTTGACAAAGCCAAAGTGGGTCTGGTCCAGTTTTTGGAGAGTTCCTATGTTGTTATTGATCAGGTCCATGATAATTCTCTTCATGTCCTTGCAGATAAGAGTGGTCAAATTTATGAGTCTATAGTTTTCTGGATCAGTTAATGAGCCCCCTTGTGCAGTCCTCCATTACTCTGGGATAAAGCCCATTCAGATGCTGTGGTTAAAAAGAGTTTCTAATGGCCCTGATAAAGTCTGTTTTAAGAAATTTATGAAGCATCTTGAAATGTTGTTGGGAATCATGGAGTCTGTGGTTTTGCACAGTAAGGACTTGTTCCCTTGTAATAACTGGCCAAATCTTTGGGTGTGGTAGGAGGTGATGGGGGGTAGAGTTTGAACTGGGCTACTGAACTTGACAGCTAGCAGATTTGTTATAGTTTCAGGATCAGTGTAATTGTTGCCATTCATGCTTAACTTGGCACATTGCTGAGCATTTCCCCTGAGGCTGCAAACATAATTAAGAGCTTTATAGTTACTTTTTATCTTGTAGGCTTTCTTTGCCTTATATTTTGCTTTAGCAGATTTGGCCAGCTCTTTAATTTGTTTGTTTAGAGTGATGAGTGTCTTCTTTCATTATTTTGTCTGTTCCTTCTTGGCTTTGGCGAGGATTTTTTTCCTTTTGTTGAAGAATCTATTTATGCCAGGGGTCCATCTGGGTGGTTTATTTTTGCCAGTAATCATAGGATTGACTCAGACAGGTACTGCTTCCTCTATGCTGCTATGAATGTGGTTCCACAGAGTTTTTCTGTATAGCTCAGCATAAGTCTCAGTATCATCCAGGTTCAGAGGGGCTTGGAAGTTTAATAAGCTGTAATTTAATTTGAGGTAATTGGAATTAGCAACGTTCTTAACAGGTTTGGAGTTTGATGAGGGTTCTAGGTCAGTTTTAATACTAAAGGAGATCATTTTGTGGTCAGATCTTACCAGGCAGAAGTTAATGCTTGAGAGGGAGCAGCATCCCCCAATGTTCGTGAGTAATAGGTCTAGGATACGTGTACCCCTAATTGAGGAACTAACTAGTTGCTGCAGGATTTTTGCATTGACAAAGTCCAAATATCTCTGAGGAAGTGAACTATGTGTCATATAAGTCTCCCAGTTTATGGAGGAGTAGTTGAAGTCACCCATAAGTATGGCTGAATGTTAAGAGATTCCAGTAGGTTTAAGTAGGAGATGTGGTTTTCCAGACTCATGTTATAGGATCTGTAGCTAGCAAAGATATGATAAGGGGTCACAGTTGAGCATGGAGCAGCTCAAGTGAGCCATGCTGCTGGACAAGTCTAGCATTGTACTTGTCCTTTATGAACACTGTGAGACCTCCTCCCTTTGTTTTATCATGAGCTGAGAGGGACTGAAATGTATGAAAGGCATTGTATCCTTTGATATCCGAGGTGCTTTCCTTGGGTCTGAAGCATGTTCCATGATTGCAGATATGTCTGTGTTCTCCAGGGTGATGAGAGCATCCAGGCAGTGCATTTTTTTATTATCCTTAGGACTGAGCAACAGTACCTTTAAGCAGTTGTAAGTGATTTTTCTTATGTTGGAGGGTTTCACAACTTTGCATAGCCTAAATAGGGCACTATGGGGATACATGAAATTTTTGGCAGTATCCAGAAGTCAAGTGCAAACCATATCTTTGAAATCATTGTAGTTTGTCAATCATGTCTCCCCAGACTGAAAGATATTGGATCATCTTGTTGTAACACAAGAAATTAAGTCAATTGTTGAAAGTCAATAATTTTTTGCTGGTACAATGGCATCATCATTGGTGAAGGTAGGATGCTATTCAAGATTAGATTCATACCCACCTGAAACACATATTCACTTTGCTCCATACTGTCTCTCTTCATATAGTACAGTGAGGTAAATCTTAGGTCATTTATGCCCATGTGGCCTATGATTATGTTATACTGGTACTTATGGTTTAAAGACCCAAGTATATTCATGATCTGGGGGATCCTCATTCCAGACAGACTGCTCACTGTGATCTTCTCCTTGTTTAGCCTGGTAAAGGGGGCATCCCAATAACTAGAATGTTTGGCTGTTTGGTGTGTTGCCTTATGGGCTTGGAAGTGGGACTACTATGATTTTCAGAGTTATCTGTTGTGTGAGGTGCTATCTTTTTTGAGTGTGTGTGGGACCACTGAGAGATGTTTTTAGGAGGTTTTGGAGGTGTTGGTAGATTACAAGTGAGTACCTCCACATATGTGGTTCTATGATTTTGTTCCTTAATGTTGGTAGTGAGGGTTTAAGGTGTAACGCCGACAACCTGGTTGTGTTTTTCATCTGTGTAACTGACAGCTATGCACACCCCATGCTTATCTATTCTAATATTAAATGGTTTTCAATGAGCATGAAGCTGTTACTACACTGCCTCAGGATGCCCATATCCACCAGGCCAGAACTAGAAAGGACAGGAAAGCTCCTGTTCATAATACCAGATGTTCAGTAGATGGAAGGAGTAGGGGGAGAGTCAATTAAAGTTCTAAGGGAGAATGTTTAGTAGTATACTATTATATGATCTGTAGTGGTGCTACCCTTTGCACAAACTGTCAGCCCTTTGAGCAGCAATGAACAGTGGGAAACTATGGAGAACATTTCTTATACAGGGATTTTAAACTGGAGTGGTTTGTGTATATACAAGACACTGTTAAGTAAATTTGCATGATGCACAAACACATGGCTTTTATACCAGCAGGACGAAAGACGTTTACACAGTTAAGCCCTCAGAACAATCAAATAAGCAGACAATAAACCTTCAACCAGCAGTTTCCAACTCCGATGGATAGACTCAGCTTTCTGCTCCCATCAGAGTGCAGAATAAAACCCTCTTAATGTAAAATGATGTGTTTTTTACCTCAAGTGCAGTAACAAATGCTTTACAACAAAGGATGAACCCCTGTAGTATAAGGAATCCTTGGAAGTAAGTTCACAATCCCTGACAAATGTTCCCATATATAGAAAAATGTCCACAAATGTAGGAGAACGTCTGCAGACACACAACCTCTGTAAGGGCATGCCCCCCTTTGTGATTATTTTGACATGCTAAATCATCTATTGCAATGTGCTTTGTCTCTTCACCGTCACCTGCCAAGTGTGAGGTACTGTTCATGATATTGCTCTTCTGCTGTGTGTATGGATGGTAACCATCATGGCTATAGAAAAGGTAGACCACACTCATGAAGTGTCCGCATGTCCACTGGTACTTCTGTTGTGGAGGTGTGTACATCCAAGAGAAGACATCCCTCCCAATTTTATATCTGGTAATGGTCAATAATAATTGTCACATATCACACAAACATCTATCCAGGGTCCTGGTCAGTTAGTGTTTCTAAGAAGCACCATTGGGTGGATGTATGCACAGGATATTCAACCATTTACCAAGCATGCCCTGAACCCCTCCACTAGATATAAACATAGGTTTGCACCTATTGCTGAAACTGTGTATTAGCAAGCACACAGTCATGCCACTACTGCCCACAGAATATCAAGCAGACAGACAGACACACACACATGCATAAACACAGTTCCTGAGACAATGAGCCTTTGGTGTACCTTTTCTGGTATGCCACCCAGCGTGCAGACACACACACACACACACACACACACACACACACACACACACACACACACACACACACACACACACACACCTAAACTCTATTGTTATGTCTCAACACTCACACATCTACCATTGAAAGGCATCCACAAATGTGCCCCCTCACCTACCTGCATAGATGATAACAGTGCCTTGCTATTTGTTCATTGTTACTTGGGTTGCTTATGTGTGATGAACAGTGTGGCCAACTATGCATGGTTGAGCATAGTCTTGTGTTTTGTTTTCATGTATTAATTTAAATGGTGTGCGTCTGCTTTACAAACTTTCTTAGGAGCTGAAGCGATGTGCAATCCATACCGTTTTAACACTGACACAGCATATTGCACCTGTCTACTTCTAGCATGTTCAGCCCCTGCAGCAGACTCCTCACCTAGCTCAGCCTTCACTGTCTCGTGTGCTGTGTTCCTCCTGCCACTGCCCCCTTGTTGCACCTGCCTCGTTAAGATCATATTGTGCAACATTGAATATAGTATAAATATTTTTGCACACATGCAAAGATCATACTGCAAGCCATGACCTGATTAATCCAGACAGCAAAAGCATGTCTTCAGCTGTCAAAACACACACTCAGTGATACTCTGTGGTGTCTCTTGTTTCTGAATGGTCAGAGTTAGACCCTTGTATGAGGGGTCCATAGTCTGGGCATGCAATAAAGGAGTCTCAATCCTCACCATAGACTCTGGTTTGGGATGTTCACTAAAAGCAAAGATGGAGTCACGCAGTATTTTCAGATGCAGCTTCCTGCACCAAGCACAATTTCTCACAGGAAGCACATTCCAGACCTTGGGCTGGGCTCTCTTTCTCTCTCCAGACCCACACAAAACTCCACACTGACCATTTTGGAGCTCTGTGCCCCTGTTCCCAGTAAATGACACACACACACACACACACACACACACACACACACACACACACACACACACACACACACACACACACACACACACACACACACACACACACACACACACACACACACACACACACACACACACACACTTGTATATTTGAGTTTAACACACAAATACACATCTGGGAAAAGCTGGCACAGATTTACTAGCTGTGCTCCCTTTCTGCCCAGACTCTGAAGTAATCATGCTGCCACCAGTCAACTGTCCGAAGTCTTTTATAAAAGGGTACACAATTATACTGTGTAAAATAAATACTAATACAAATGATAGGGTGTGACCAAAGCAACAAGGCTTTCAGGAGCAGCCACAATGTCAATAAAACAAGTAAGTACACTCAAAATGTTAAAAGTACGCTCTAAAGGACTAGCCACAATGAAAGGTGTTAAAATATTTAATGAAAAATAATAAAACAGAAAAATACTGAACAATACTAAACTATTCTCACTAAATGTCCTTGATTGATTAAAGGATTACTGTTCCCTGACTATTTACTAAAGCAAGGCAAGCTGATGTGTGCTGAGTGTGTTACCACAGCAAAAGCCAGATGATGTCTCTCTTCTGTCTGTGTGGATGTGTTAGAAATATATCTTATCAGAAATATTTTCTGTCAGCTTCCAAAGTGCTGCTGCAAGAGTTCCAAAGGAACCAGATGATGGTTAGAGGATGACATCACCTCTGGTCACCTGACTCTGGTACAATACAGACACATAGCTTTGCTAAGATCTGTGGCATCATCTGAAAGCTATAACACAATTTCAAACTTTCTACCCTTACAGGGTTCTCTAATAAACAAACATACTTGATCAGCTGCAACAATGCTACCTAATACATCATCATCTTCTTTCGGCTGTTCCCATTAGGGGTCGCCACAGAGGATCATCTATTTCCATTTCTTCCTGTCCTCTGCATCATGCTCTTTCACACCAACTGCCTGCATGTCCTCTCTCACCACATCCATAAACCTTATCTTAGGCCTTCCTCTTTTCCTCTTACCTGGCAGCTCCATCCTTAGCATCCTTTTCCCAATATACCCAGCATCCCTCCTCAGCACATGTCCAAACGAACGCAATCTCGCCCCTCTTGCTTTGACTTCAAACTGTCCAACTTGAGCTGACCCTCTAATATACTGACTCCTAATCCTGTCCATCCTAGTCACACCCAGTGCAAATCTTAACATATTTATCTCTGCCACATCCAGCTCTGACTCCTGCCTTTTTGTCAGTGCTACCATCTCCAACCCATATAACATAGTTGTTCTCACTACCCTCTTGTAGACCTTCACTTTCACTCTTACTGGTACCCTTCTGTCACAAATCACTCCTGACACTCCTCTCCACCCATTCCACCCTGCCTATACTCTCTTCCTCACCTCTCTTCCACACTCACCATTACTCTGAACTGTTGATCCCAAGTACTTAAACTCATCCACCTTTACCAACTCTACTCCCTGCATCCTCACCATTCCTCTACCCTCCCTCTCATTTACACACATATATTCTGTTTTAGCCCTGCTGACCTTCATTCCTCTCCTCTCCTCTCTAAAGCATATCTCCACCTCTCCAGGGTCTCCTCAACCTGGTCACTACTCTCACTACATATCACAATGTCATCTGCAAACATCATAGTCCACAGGGCCTCCTGTCTAATCTCATCTGTCAACCTGTCCATCACCACTGCAAATAAGAAAGGGCTCAGATCTGATCCTTGATGTAATCCCACCTCCACCTAATGCTACCTAATACAAATGCATACATTATTTCTGTCAATCAGGACCTACTTGTAGATCAGTATGTGTCTACAGCTTTAAGAAGCTTTCCAGGGGCTTGCACAGGTGTTTAAATACTGATCACGTGCAAGCCTGACTGCCATTTTGTAGTAAGCTGTTGAGATGTAACCATGTATGTCTGTATAGTTTGTCTGTTAATCAGTTTGTTTATATTTTGTTATGCTGCTATCCATCCTGATGTGCTTCTATGTAATAAAGTATATAAATGAACTACCCCACTTGTTCATCATCTATAGTAGAGAGGGATGAGTGACACCACTGTTGATGCATTTTTATCAGAAGTAACTCTACAAATATATTTTTACCTCAGACATCTGTACAAATCCATGTGATAGTCAAAGAACATACAGTTCTATACAATACTCCAGCTAGTTATGCTGGTATATGTACACATGCACTGCCCTAATCTCCCTAGCACAAAAGGCACTGCCTCATAACATCACATCTCTTCCCTCCTTAAAGACTCGAGCTCGTTTTTCAAGTGACCCTGGAAAAACATTGCTTAACAGAAATGGGCATGTCTGGGAACACACTAACCTATACCCTGTTTTGAAATCCCATCTGCATTGCCATTGTTGACTCCACTATGGTGCTGCACTGTCATGTCATATGACTGCAACCCTAGGCTCCACATTAATAGCTTGGCATTTTGCTGGCTGGCACATTGTAGCCATGTTAAGGGATTGTGGTTTGTTACCACAGTGAATTTTCTTCCATACAGATAGGGCTGACTTTTCTGCATTGTCCATACTGTGGCTAGACATTCTTTTTCTACAGCTACATGATATTCATCCCTGGGTTGGAGTCTATGGCTGAGATATATAACTGGGTACTCTTCTGCCTCTGAGGAAACCTGGCTGAGTACAGCCCCCACCCCATGGTTCAAAGCATCCATCTGCACAACAAATTCTTTGCAGTAATCTGGACTGGCTAATGCAAGGATTCTTCCAAAGCCCTTTAAGCTTTTGGAATGCCTGCTCACAGGCTGTGTTCCACACTACCTTATCTGGCCTGTTTTTCCTAATCAGGTCTGTGAGTTGAGCAGATATTGTACTATAACTGGAACTTTATGTAGCTCCCCACTGTTGCTTGTCCAGTCAGGATAAAACAGATGATCATTCTTAGGTTCTGTTCAAGCAGCTGTATTATGTAGAAGCACATCAGGATTGAAGCTTATAGCAGCAGTAAAATTGGAACTGAGACATGTGCTTATTTGATGAACTTCTTTGGTAAAACAAAGAAAATTAATTCTCAAGATTTCTCTGAGATGCAATAACGACTGCACAGGTCTTCAAACTACATAGCATAGTAAGCTGTAACACTTCCTGGCCAAATAACATGAAAGCAGTACTGAGCCTTCAGTTTGAATTTCTTCACCTCAATAAGCAACACGTTTTGCACAACTGGCCACATTAAGTTGTTCACCAGCTCTCACCTTAGCAAAAATGTCTGCTGATATAACATTATGCTTTGAACCCATGTCTACTTTGAGCTCAGTGGATTTACCATTGACCTGGACAGTACAAAACACTTTGTTCTTTGCCAACAAATTTACTGCATCAACCTTTTCAACAATTACTGACACACCATCTATGTAGAAAGTAGAATTGCACATATCTGTGTGATCAACTTGTTTTTGTAAGTGACCCATTTTTATAACTGTGTGAGGTTTACTTGATTTGCAAAACTTTTTAAAATGGTTCCATCTTTACACTTGTGGCATTGCTGACCAAATGCTAAGCAATTATCTCTTTTAGACTCATGATTGGCACCACAATTGTGACAGTTAACAATAAAGCTTGATTTGGGTTTTGCTGACTCACCTTTGTACTGCACTGAGCATGTCATTTTCTTAGAACCTGTAGGAAAACTATGGGTTTTACCTGGAGAGCCTGCAGGGGTGGCAGGTACCATGTGCTTAGGCCTGCTTCTGCTATCCACGTGTTGCATGCTGTCTACATTTGCTCTGGAGCCCGCTGAAACTATGCGCTTATCACTTGCAAGCATACCTGTGTGCCTTGCTGTAACGTCATGGATTTGACAAATCTCAATAGCTTTGCTCAGCATTAAATCACTGTCATGAAGCAAAATCTTTCTCACTGCAGCACAATTAATACTACACACAAACCTGTCCTTTATTAAGTCAGCTTTTAAATCACCAAACCTACACATTTAAGCTCTGTTTTTCAGGTCAGTAATATAAGCTGCAAATGTTTCTCCTTGCTTTGAACACTTGTGTAAAACAACTGCCTCTCTAATGTAACATTTGTATGCTGGTTACACATTTCCCTGTATTTGCATTTCAAAAACTCAGGATCTTCCCTTGATTCAGCCTGTACAATAATATGTTGGTTTTCACCTTTTCCCTCATATGCTATTGGTGCATATACAAGTGAATGCTCTCTTTCAATTGCCTCTGACCCAGTTAGGTTAAACAAAATGAATGCCCTGATGCATGCATCTTTGTCAGAATAAGCTGATTGTATAAAAATATTGTACTTTTGCTCAAATATTCTACAGTTCCCTGCAATATTCTGATCAAATACAAGTGGTGATGATTTTCAAAATCCATCTGCCATATTAATACATACCAGTGAAGGCTTTTGCAAGTGTGCATGAACACACACATTCATACATATGCCAGAAATTTATGCCAGTATTTGTAACTATGCCCAATAGCACTACAAGCCTCTTTATAACTGAACTTTATGAAATAAATCTCTCAGGCACAAGAATACTCTTGAAATTACTGTACTGTAAGAAATCACCTCTTATCAGTGTAAGAAACATTTCAAAATAACTGCACTGTGTGAATAAACTGGGCAGAAGAAGCACAGAATAAGAAACAGTTTGAAGTAACTGCACCTTGTGAAGAAACAGTACACAACACACTGAAACTTTCCCAAAATGGCTGTACTTTGTTAAATAACTCTTTACAGTGCAAGAAACACTCTGTAATAGTGGCATTTTGCTAACAGACACACCCAGCACAATATTTTTTTGAAATGGCTGTATTTTGACTGCACTTTACCAAATAGCTGCACTTTGTACACAATAAACTCTTAAGAATAAATGCACAATAATAAGCACACACTGTAAACACTTCTACACACTTTGAGATACTTCAAATAACTCAAGTTTTGCCCTGATTACAATGCAAAATAGTAGCTATGCCAAAACACAGTATTTTGCCAAAACATGTAGTCTCCTTGCTTTATTTATGCTTAATGCGCCCCTTTTGCCCTTATTATATTCATTTTGCTCGTTTAATCTTTTTTCATGCCCATTATACTTTTCTTGTGCTCGTTTTGCTCTAAACATGCTTGTTTTACATTAAACATGCTCATTTTGCTTTTCTGAAGTAATTCCAAACCCTTTATGTGCTTTTCTGATAATTGTTTAATCAAATATCTTAATTTTAAACATTTTGTTTAATTAATAAACTTTTTTTGTGCCTCTTGCTTGCTTATTAATGTGGTTTGTGCACTTGTAACGCTCCGTTTTAACTTTTTTTATAAAATAAATCATTTGTGCAAGTTTTCATTACCTTTACTTTATTTCTGGCCCTTTTTTGTACTCGGGTCTCTTAGTTCACCATCACTGTTAACTCTGCACCTCATAGCTTTGAAAAGCAGTCTTTGGAGTTAGGATTCTGACACCATGTTGCTTGTCCAGTCAAGATAAAACAGATGAGCATTCATGAGTTCTGTTCAAGCAGTTTATTATGTACAAACACATCAGGATTGAAGCTTAATTACTTTAACTTAGGTAAACTTATAAACAAACTAGCTATTACACTCATACATGCTCACTCTCTGGCTGCACTCTCAAAATGGCACTGAAGCTAGTATGTGCTTGCTATTTATATGTACGTGCTGTCTTTGGAAAGGCTCCTTAAAGGTACAACATGCACAGACTATTCTACATACACTGTCCCCAAGAATGCCCCCACCTGCAACACTGCTCGGATTTCTCAAACCTGGGAAGGGGATAGCCGCTGGGACATTGCTACCCCTTCCACTGAAGTGTCTGTCCAAGCCTCACTGAGGAGATCTGTCACCAGAGCCCTTCAGACTCCTCCTGCCCATCACTGAAAATACTCAGCACATGGGTGTCCCTATCATAGTAAGGCTTCACTATGTTAACATGGTACAATTTGTGCATCTGGATCATGGCCTGCAGGTTTAACATGTAATTAACATCACTGCCCTTCCTTACTACTTTGAAGAGTCCCTCCCAAGCTGTCTGCATCTTATTGTGTCTGACAGGAATGAGTATCATAATCTACTGTCCTGCAGCATACTCATGAGCTCAAGTATTCCTGTCATACCAGACCTTTTTCTTCCAGGTTCTCCTGGGCCATGTCCATGAGCTTCCTAAGCCTGTCCTGAAATTTAGGACATATGCCACAACAGACTACTTGTGGGATTCACACTCACCCTCCCACTCATCATGAAATCAAATCTAAAGGCCCCATTCACCCTATGCCCATACAGCAACTCAAAGCATGAAAAATCTGTGGATTCCTAGGGTACCTCTCTGCATGCAAAGAGCAGATGGGGTAAATATTTGTCCCATTCTCTCTTAAACTGGTCTGCAAATACCTGTAGTATGGTCTTTAGTGTAGAGTTTAACCTCTTCACAAGGCCATTAGTCTGGGGGTGGTAGGGGGTGTTTTTTAGGTGCTTCACCATGCAGCATTTCTACAGACAAGCCAGCAGGTCTGACATGAAATCAGCACCTCTGTCAGTCAGTATTTCTCTCGGGAAACCTACCCTGCTGAAAATCTCTAACAAAACATTTGCCACATTCTCTGCCTCGATGGAAAACAGAGGCACTGCTTCAGTGTATCTAGTAGCATAATCTACTACCACCAGGATATACTTCTTCCTGTGGAATGTGTGGTACTCAGAGGCCCCACAATACCCATAGCTACCCTTTGAAATGGCTCCTCAATCACAGGCTAAGGCATCAAAGGAGCCTTGACTTTGTCTTCTTCCTTGCCTACATTTGGCACTGCTCACAGGTCCTGCAGTACCCTGTTAACATCTCTTGCAAACCCAGGCCAATAAATGTTCTACATAATACATCTTTTGGTGTGCTTTATGCCCATTTGACCTGCAAAAGGAATGTCATGGGCTATGGGTAGAAGTGCCAAATGGTAGGTTCTGGGCACTGCCAACTGCTGTACTACCTCACTCTCTAGCCCTCCCTCAAATACATGAATAAAACTATCAAAATTATCACCCTCTTTAAACTAGAAAGAATTTACTGATCTTTATTGCTTCTGGGGTTCTGTTATTCCCTCCTCATTACCTCCATGACTCAGCTGAAGAGTCAGCAACTACCTCTCATGTTGGTGCTGTTTCTCATTTTCTTTGTCCTCCAAACAGTGCAGTCCCTCTTCAACCTCCAAATGCAATAGTCTCCCTTTGGCCTCCAAATGCCAGTCTTTCTGATTCTAATTCTATCTGCTTCTTCAGTCGTTTGGCCTCCAGTTCAAGTCTATTTAACTCCAGTTTAATTTTTAATTCCTCTGCAGAAAAGGTGACCTGTTCTGTTTCTGAAGACTGCCCATCCCCATCACCAGACTGGCTGTCTTCCAGGTTGCTGCCTATGCTGTAGCTGTGACCAAGGCTGAAATAATTTCCTCTTTAGTCAGGTTGGCATGCTGCAGTCCTTTGGCTTTGCACACCTTGGCCAACTGTTTTTTTGTCAGCTTGCTATAATCCTCTGCTGACATCCTTGCCTGCTTTCCCTGAATATACTAAAACTAATAAAAATAAATGAAACTGTTGTGAAAATGAAACCCTGTATGTTTACCTTGTAGCTGCTGAGAGTACACACACCTTCAGTGACAACTGCCCACTGGGTAGTGAAGTTCAATTAATATCCCACTCAACTGCCACCAATATGTGATGAGTCCCTACTCTGGGCCAGCAATCAAGGAGACTCAATCCTCACCACTAACTCTGGTGAGGTATGATCACTAAGAACAAGGATAGATTCACACAGTATTTTCAGATGCAACTCCCTGCAGCAAGCACAGTTTCCCTCAGGAGCACATAGGGAGCATGCTCCAGACCTGGGGCTGGATCATTTTCTCTCTCCAGACCCACATAAAACTCCACATTGGCAACTTTGTAGTTCTGTGTGCCTGTTCCCAGTAGCTGACATACACTCACTTGGATATTTGAGTTTCACACACACTTACATATCTGGTAAAAGGTGACATAGATTTACAAGCTGTGCCCCTTTCTGCACAGACTCTGAGGTAATAATGCTGCCACCAGTTGGTTAATGCAGGGTTCTTACACGGGGTACCCAATTATACTGTGTAGAATTACTACTAATACACATGGCAGGGTGTTATCAAAGCAGCGTGGCATTCAAGAGCAGCCACAGTGTCACTAAAACAAGCATAAGTACTCTCATGATGTTAAAAGTATTCTCTAAAGGACCAGTCACAATAAAAGTTATTAAAATATTTAATGATAAATAATAAAACAGAATCCAGGATAATACTGAATACAATAGACAACAGAGTTTCAAACAGAGAAATTTAAAAATAATACAGTTGGGTAGTTGCCCACACATGTAGAAAATTATACTAAACTATTCTCACTAAATGTCTATGACTGACTAAAGAATTACTGTGCCCTGACTACTTACTAAAGCAAGGCAAGCTGATGTGTGCTGAGTGTGTTACCACAGCAAAAGCCAAGTGATGTCTCTCTTTTGTCTGTGTGGATGTGTGAGATTTATATCCTGTCAGAAATCTTTCCTGTCAGGTTCGAAAATGGGCTGGGAGAGTTCCAAAAAAAAAAAACAAATAAATAAATAAAAAAAACAGATGCTGGTTAGAGGATAACATCACCTCTGGTCACCTCACTCTGGTACAATAGCTTTGTTAAGATCTGTGGCACCATCTGTAAGCTATAACACAATTTCAAAATTTCCACCCTTCCAGGGTTCTCTGATAAACATATACATTTGATCAGTTACAACAGTACAACCTAGCATGCATGCATACATTCATTCCGTCCAGCAGGACCTACTCTTGATAGATTTTTGACACAAGTAACTTTACAAATATATTTTCAACTCAAACAACTGTACAAATCAATGTGATAGTCAAATAACATTCTTTGCACAACTCCAGCTAGCTATACATTCATACGTGGGTACTAGGCTATTGGCCCAAGGGCCTAAGTAAGCCTAGCCAACAAGGTTCTCTGGCTTATGCCACCCAACAAAGTTAATTTCCTGCGACCCTGTCGAACAGAGACACAGATGTGCTCCCTGGGGTGTATTTCCTATATCCCATCCACTCATCAGGATTTTTCTTGAAGAGTGCTAATGAGGAACTTTGCTTGACATAGATGGGAAGCTTTTTTCCAGAGTATAGAAAGTCTCAGGGACAGGAATCTATCCCTCCAGCATGTCCTGTTTATTATGGTGACAAGGTTTATGTCCCTAGAGTGTGTACCTCAGAGGGATTGGGATTTCTTTAGGTGTAGCATGTCCAACAGCTCTGGGTTTAACATAGCTTTATATGTTAGGCAGAGATCTCCTCGGAGTAGGCGATATGCTATAGAGTAAAGCTGTAGTTTTTTGAGATGGTCAATGTATGGCATCTGTTTCAGGCCAGTAATCCTCTTTGTGAGGTACTTCTGTGGCCTTTCCAGCTGCTGCCGATGTCTTGTGAGGTACATTCAAAAAGGGGCACTGTGCTCTATAATGGGTCTAATAAGTGCTGAGTGGAGGGGAACAATGACCTATTTTTCCTGGATGAGAACCCTTTTGTGATGAGGTGTGCCACACAGAAGGATTTCCTGACTACTGTGGCGATGTGATTATCAAAGTAGAGACTACTCTCTGCCTGGGTCCCAAGATCTCTTATCACACATTCAGCATTAAGTAGACTGCCGTTTATGTGGTAGTTCATGGGTACAGAGTTTTTACCAAAGGAGATGGCAAAGCACTTTTTGGCATTCAGCTTGAGTCCATGGCTCTGACACCAGGCATCTGTCTCAGTGAGGCCCTTCTGTAGGATGTCCACATCATTTGGGGACTTGACTATGGCTCCTAGTTTGCAGTCATCTTCAAACTTCATTAGTCAGAGGCCTTCAGTGTTAGCATGTACTTCAGAGAAGTAAATACCATACAGGAGAGGCCCCAGGACTGAACCCTGTGGTACTCCACTTGTCACTGGTTTGAAGTCAGATTTGGAGTCTGCAACTATGCCTGCATATGTACACATGCACTTCCCTACTCTCCCTGGCACAGATGGCACTACCTCATAACATCACAACCTGGTCTGACTCATTTTATGGATTACTTATAGGTGTCATCAGTCATCGTCTCAGGGCCTATCTGGCATCACTAATAAGATGGTCCTGGGAAAAGTGACCCTCACAATCCATTGATATGTTGGTACAGGTCACAGGTGTGCCATATATGGGAATAATGAAACTGCCTGAGTGGCCTGTACACACATTGTAAATGACTGTACAGACCACTTGGCAGTTGATGGAATCATACCCTTTTGTGGTATCTCCACCCCAGTTCTCAGGTGGGGTCTTTATTTCAACATGGGTGCAGTCCACAAAAAACAGTAGCTCAGGGAAATAGATTACATCTTAGAATCCTACATGTCATTTGCTATCTTTTCTGTGATGTGTGGGAAGCAAATGTTCTGCATCGAATGGTGAGGCATGACATTGAAAAAATGATGGAGTACTTTCATGGCATATGCTTGAGAAACCCTGACTGTGTCCATAGTAGGTTGCTAAAAGGTACCTGTAGGTTGTAGACATAAAGCCACACATGCATTGGTATCCATAGAGATAGGTCATCCACGTCTCTCACAGGGCTGCAGATGAGGCTGATACATATCCACTACATCCTGCATGGTCTCTCTGGCTGTAAGATAGCAGTCCATAATGTCAGTATCATGGACTGCATTAAACATTATGCATGGTTGGATGATGCAGTGCCTCAACGGTGTGACAATGTACACCTCAGTGGCATGTAGCTGCAATGGTAACATTTTGAAAATACACAGTTAACAATGCCACCTAAACATTTTTTCACAATTCCATGAACAGTATCATGTGGAATTCTTGGCATTTAATCCTGATGGTTATACATTTCTAAAATGTTTGCCATCTTGATTCACCTCATTTGCATTCACCACAGCACTCATTTTAATAACTTTAGTTAGTACCATCTGAATATACCCATTACCATATATCATGGCCAGCCCCAACGCTTAGCATTCCTCAATAGTAGAAAGGGTATCTCTGAATACACACACCCTATATGTGGTCACTTGTTGCACAAAATCGCTCACCACATTGTGGCAACTTTTTCTGAATCCCAGCCAGAATTCATGAGAGGGCATGGCTGTGTTATACAAAATGAAAACAATAAGTACAAATGCAAGATCTCTGTGACTTCAGGTGTGATATATTATGAATATACATTTTAAGAATTATAATGAACTAGAAACAGAATAGAAGAAAATAGATCTAAAGCAAAAATAAGAAGTCTACATGCATACATATACATATACACAATGCATTCATTCAGGTATTCTACTGTCAGGCTTCAAATTTCTCATTTACTATGTTCTCTTTCCACATAATTTCTGATTGGGAGCTAGTATTTTGGGGTTAATAATATCAGATTAGGATTGTAGTTGTTTACTGGCTGTAAATGTGAGTTCTTGGAATCATCATTTCTGCATTCCATTTACTTGACAGAAGTACAAAATGTCCCATCTCGTTTTTATCTCCTTAAATCCCATCCACCAGCAATTCCTTCAATGGCACAACTTCACAAGTATCTGTCCCATTTATAACTAAATTTACAGGAACATCAGACAATACTATGACCTCCTCAGTCATTAACACCCACTTGTTCATCACATCCAATGTCATGGGAGATATAAACTGAATTTTGGATTTTCTGTCTCTGTTTGACAAGTCTCATAATGGGATCAGTTCTCTAATTTCAGAGCTTCACCACACAGTGAGCATTTAATTTAGACTTGCTAGAAAATATTATTTTATTACATATCAGAGAGGGCATTGGGGAGTATCTGCTACCCTTGACATAAAAACCAGAAGGCTGCCATTTGAATTACCTTAAGGTCACATAATGAGGGGTACCCCTAGACTTATGTTTGTGAAGATTGGAAGGGTGAATGTGATTCTTACAAGTAATCTTTTGAAGGTTATATTCTAAACTGTAGGACAAATCTTTGGGAGCACATGGTGTTTGCAGGCAAAACAGCAGCAAATTTCCCTATACGAGGGGGAAGCTAACGTCTGAGAATGTTGAATGATACAAAAGATAAAGGTGATTACCTATTTTTGACAGAAAAAATGCAGGCAGCATGGAGAGGTTCTTTCAATGTTGGGAGGAAAGTAAATTATGTTAAGTATTGGTGGGGTTGTCTTGCAGTAGGCGGGAAGATAAGCACTATCATGTCAGGACAATAAAATCCTACCATAATAGAGACACTGGTATTTCATACTTGCCTTACATTACAGAAGGAATCAGAGAGAGAGCTTTTGATAGACCTTCACAGTAAGCCTCAATCTGACATCTCAGTGGATGAGATAGTACTGTCACAGAAGCTTTTCCTCCAGTTTCAGGAAATCTAAGCACTACTACAAGAGTTTGGGGACATGCTCACTGCTAATGTAGGGTGGACCCAACTGTTGGAGTACCTTGAGGACACTGATAATTAATGGCCATACAAGTGGATTGCATACACATTACCTGAGAAAGTCAAAGAAAGCATATGAGAGGAACTACTGGAGATGTTGCCTTTGAGGAGATCCAAAAAATTCAGTATTTCCTGAGCATTACTAGAAGTGCTGGTACCCAAGAAAGATAGAAACATCAGTTTCAGTGTGGACTACAGAAAATTAAATTGTCATAAATAGACAAATGTTACCCATGCTCAGAACAAATGAATCTGTGGAGTAACTGGGTGGGAGTAAACTACTAACTTCTACTGACCCAACAATGGGTTACTGGCAGGGATTCCTATGTCCTGCAGAATGGAAGAGGTTAGCTTCTGCCACAACATTTGGGTTGTATAACTTAACAAAAATGTGAGTTATTATAAAACATCTACATCAGCTTCCCAAAGGCTGGTAAGTTGCATCCTGGCAGGAGTTGGAAATTGTGTTCTTGCTTGCATAGATGATATGGATATCTAAAACTTTCAAAACATAAATTAAAAAGCATCTTACTGAGGGGAGCAAATGTAAATGTAACCACAGTGCAGGCTAAATACCTAGGAGTAGAGTGACACTAGCACTCATGTCACTTTAGTTTCATAGACTCTAAGTTATCCCGTCACATGCAAATAGCATAATGTTATACGTCAGCAAAGATATTTCTATTCATTGCTTAATATTGCTATTATTTTGAGATAGAACAAACTGCAAATGCTACTCTGTTAAGAATTAACTGTGTGCTTGTAGATAACTTATTGTTATATGTTTGTACAATGTTTATTTTGAAATAGGACAAACTGCAAGTGATACTTTATTAGGAATTCCTTTTCTGCTCATACATACTCAGTTATTATATTTGTGTGCGATGTTTATGTATATTATCTTGCCTTTTGGGCCAGGTCATTGTTGAAAAGAATCTTAGGACAAGTCTACCTACCTCGTTAACAAATGAAAATAAATAAACAAACAAACAAAAATAAACAAACAAACAACTTAATTAGTTAATTGATTAATTAATTAATTAATTAATTAATTAATTAATTTATTTATTTATTTATTCATTCATTCATAAATAAAAATAGAAAGTCTTGGCAGGAACATGGTCATCATGTTAAAGAGGTATGAGTAGACTGAAAAGGTCAGGGATAACTATTAAAGCAAACACATATCAGATGGAAATGGCATAGATTTCAAAGGTAAAAAATATATAGGTATGGGCTTCACGTTTCCAAAAAAACAAAGAGTGGCATTCTTTTGGACAGAAGTTTATTATATAAAATCTGTTACCAACTATAGTACCATAATGACTACTCTTACAGAGTTTACTTGGAAAATAAAACCCACACCAGATAAGGTTACCATGGTAATTGCTTGAGGGCAGGGATTCCAGAAACTCAAGAAGACATAGTGTAGATCCCATGTAGTACACAGTTCTTATTATAGATAAAAATGTATCATGCATGCAGATGCTTCCAGCCACAGGTTATAGCAGGGAGTCCTTATTATAGCCAAGAATGTATCATGAGTGTAGATGCTTCACACAATACAGGAGTATATTTTAGTCACAGACTCTAGCCAAGAGAACATTTTCATTCAGCTGGAATATTTGAGGACAGGTTGGGTCCCCAAAGGCTTTAACACTATACCCATATGATTGGAAATGTGTGTGGGTAATATGTCACAGTTCCTTAAAGTGGTTACACAGTGGCAGAGAGCAAAATGATAAATAACCCAGATGTAGTTTGAGACTGCACTCTTGCAAAAATGATAATCCAATGAAAGGTGGTGATGCAAAGGCAGATGGGCTGTCAAAACAGGAGACTGGGTACTAAAAACTGAGGTGCACCTTAAACCCCTACTATTTGTTTCTTGGTAGTATGTGAAGAAAGCTCAACTGATTTCTACAAAATAAAGAAAATGGAGAGGTAAACTGAGATGAGGAAAATGGAATCATTTTTTTCATAGTTAACTTATTTAATTGATAACATAAACAAGAACAATCGAACTGAGAACAGTCCACCAAGTAAGAAAATAGTGAGCACAACCTCCTGTCTCAAGTAGAAAATGCACCAGCACGACACCAACAGTTCAGGAAACAGTAGATTTAATCCAATTTAATAAAAACACAATAGCGGTTAAGCACTTTCATCCACCAGGGACTTCTTCAGAACAATGAGTAAAAAATGCTGATCCCTTAAATACAATTAAAAAATACATCACATGTCATTCATAATTGAAATTTTAAAGT
This sequence comes from Protopterus annectens, assembly GCF_019279795.1. Lineage (NCBI taxonomy): Eukaryota > Metazoa > Chordata > Ceratodontiformes > Protopteridae > Protopterus > Protopterus annectens. The sequence goes on along the minus strand of NC_056725.1, from coordinate 897,307,611 downwards.
GCTAGTGCCTAAAAAAACAGTGCATAAAAAACAACCTTCCATCAATACATAAGATATGTTATTCAAACAACTGTTTGTTTATTTACGATTATCTAAAACAGGTTTGATGGAGATGTGTTCGTTTATACCAGGGTGTGTGGAGGCATTTAATTTAACCTGCCACCTCACCTCTTTCTCACTCACTACCTTTTTAACATCCCCACCCCTAACATTGGGTCTAACAACCTCTAAAATACCAAATGTAAAATTAGAACACTCCTTGCTGGCTTTTAAATGCTTCCATAGAGCATTCTTTTCATCCTGTTTCCTTATACTGTATTGATGATCGTAAATCCTATTACGAAAACATCTGGTAGTTTTCCCTACGTAAAAACAGGGACAGTGGGTGCACACAGCTAAGTAAATCAAGTTGGTAGTTCTACAATTCCCTTTTTGAAAATAAACTTTGGTGTTATTAAAATTCTCTAGAGTGACTTCATGCACTGCCGTAATATATTGACACTGTGAACACGTGCCACACTTTGTTGTTCCTCTCCTATTGTCAATCTTGGTCTGTTTGTTCTCTAACAAAAACTTCAAATTCAGACCGTTCCTATATACAAACTGGGGTTCACTCCCCACTATTTCCCATATCCTTTTATCAGTTTTAAATACCTTCCAGTTACTCTGAATAATATTTTTTATGTGTTTACTATGGTGCCCATATTGTAATATACAAGCTTTTCCAAAGTTATTCTTCATTCCTGTGTCTCTCTTGGGAATAGGTTTGTTAGTCAATGAGCCCCCTCCCAGCAATGGGGTATACCTAATACCCCATTGTTGTCGAACATAAGTCCGTAAATCATTAATCATGCTCTCAGGATATCCCCTTTCCTGAAAAAATGTGCCAATTTTCACCAATTCCATATCCAAATCCCTGATATCAGACGTCATCCTCGCAGCTTGAATAAACTGCCCTTTTACTATACTCCTCTTTTGGGCCCATGGATGAGTACTGTTAAAATGTAGATAGGAATTGCTGAAAGTGGGTTTCCTAAAAATATTGGACTTAAATTTACCTTCATCCAGTATGACCAACACATCAAGATATGAAATACTTTTGTTATCCATATTAATGGTAAATTTTAAATACTCGCTACAGGAATTAATATAACTAAAAAATTCATCTAACTCATCCTTATTCCCTTTCCACACAAGAAAAATATCATCTAAAAACCGATAATAACACCCAATATGGTCCATCCATTTGGAACCAAAAATAAATTCCTTCTCCCAATTGAACAGAACAAGATTTGCATAAATAGGGGTGCAGGCTGCCCCCATCGCTACCCCTTTAGATTGTCTAAAATACTTCCCCTCATAATAGATGTAATTATGGGTTAATACTACCTCCATGAAATCTAGGATCAAAAGTGTCCTCTCCCAGGTGACCTGACCTATCTCCTGTATACTATCCTGGAACCTTCTCAACCCTTCCTCATGGGGTATACTTGAGAAAAGGTCCACAACATCTATGGTTACCAACCATACAGCCCCCTGGGAAATTTGTGGTACCAACCTACCCAAGAAGTCCCAAGAGTCAGAGACCAAATGGGTAATACTTCCCAGGCTCGATTTTAACCATTGGTCGACAACCTTCCCAAATTGGAACGTTTTAGAATAACTCCCAGAAATTATTGGTCTAAATGGTGGATCAACCAAGTCCTTGTGGACCTTAGGAATACCAACAATAGTGCCAATAATAGGATGTTCCACTTTCAAAAATTTACCCAGATCAACATCAATACTCCCTTCTAATATTAGGTCATTAACCAAAGAGTCCACTTTACCATAACCTCGATTCACTTCATTGAGGGAAGATACCTCATATTTCCCTGAATTCAATAATATACTATTCATTTTATCAATGTATAATTGCGATGGGTATATAACTGCCCCACCCCCCTTGTCCGGTTTCATAATCCGGATGTTGGTATTCTCTTGTAACCTTCTTAACACTAAATGTTCCATCTTGGAAAGATTGTGTTCCAAATTGATGTTATAAGGACCATTACGTTTGGTAAGCTTGTATATTTCACCCACCACAAGTTTCTCGAAGGTGTCAAGTAAAGTATTTAAGGGGGGGGTGTATGAACTCCTGCCCCTAAATTCCTTGTCATTAATAAGTTTAGACCCTCCAAACTTGACACTGAGGTTAAGTTTTCTTATGTACTTTTTAACATCTATAATGTTCTCAACTACGTTCATCCTACTGTGTGGGATGAATTTCATCCCTTTCGATAACAAGGTAAAATGTTCTTTTGTAATTACCTCATCCGTGTAGTTGTAAATGTTGAAATTGTCATAAGAGCTAACCACTTCATTTATCCTTGTTACTTTGTTGTCTATACCATTAGCACACTTAGTACCTACAGTTGCATGGTGGGGGTCTACCTCGTCGCTCTCCCCCCCATCAAATGTTAAAAAGGTAGTGAGTGAGAAAGAGGTGAGGTGGCAGGTTAAATTAAATGCCTCCACACACCCTGGTATAAACGAACACATCTCCATCAAACCTGTTTTAGATAATCGTAAATAAACAAACAGTTTTTGAATAACATATCTTATGTATTGATGGAAGGTTGTTTTTTTATGCACTGTTTTTTTAGGCACTAGCACTTTAAAATTTCAATTATGAATGACATGTGATGTATTTTTTAATTGTATTTAAGGGATCAGCATTTTTTACTCATTGTTCTGAAGAAGTCCCTGGTGGATGAAAGCGCTTAACCGCTATTGTGTTTTTATTAAATTGGATTAAATCTACTGTTTCCTGAACTGTTGGTGTCGTGCTGGTGCATTTTCTACTTGAGACAGGAGGTTGTGCTCACTATTTTCTTACTTGGTGGACTGTTCTCAGTTCGATTGTTCTTGTTTATTTTGTCGGATCAGAGCATGGATTCTTTGGACGAACTTCCATCTATTTTTTCCCCTAGGCGTGAGGAAATCAGGGGATTACAGTCCGAAATGGCTATTATGAGGGGTGAACTCACCTGTCTTATTGAACTTATGACTCAACCTAGCACTATGTCGGTCCCGATTGAAGGTGTGGGCTCGGCATGTAGCAGAAGATGTAATGGTGTTCAGGATGGCGCTTTGGATGACGTTTCGGATGTTCGGTTGAATGAAGAAGCGGATGAGCGACCTACCTCTAATGGATCCCGGTTGTTGGGCGGTGTACTTAACAAGACAGCTTTCGCCAGCAGCGAGTGTGGATCGGAGGGTGACTATAACATTTCGGGGGCTAGACCAAAGCGCACTGTACCAAAGAAAACTTACGCCTTCACAGCTAGCGAGCGACCTGGAGGTAATTTCAAACAGCATGTCCCGTCTAGGGATGTAATGGACAAAAGGGGCACAAACCTTAATACATTCTTAGACGGACAATTTGATTTTAATTCTGACTGTACTGAATGCCCTGGTCTAAACGCTGACTTTTTAGACCACAGCGTTCCTAACCTTAAAAATACTATTGTTATGTTCGGCAACAAACTTAAAACTTTAAAAAGTATTCAGCTGGACAATAATTATTTAAAACATTGTTTGGACAAGGGGGTTGTGCCCATGGGTTTAAGGTTTTTTAAAGTACCCATGGGGATTGTCTTGGACGACAATCATATTAATGAATGTAACAAACTTTTTGATGGGTTTGGGTTTTCATTTATGCGGTTTATTATTGAATCTAACGACAGCCGGATATGCAATTTGTTACATGAGCTAGAGGAATTAAACAAATGTATTATGACAGATTTACTGTTTAGTGAATTTGAGACGCTTTATGATTCCCAATTCAGTTGGGTGTCTGGGATGTTGGTCAAGCAGTTTGAACGAAAATGCAACAAACTCAAAAGGGATTTAGAGCAGTACAAGAAAGGAGAGGCGTATAGATGGGACAAGGTGGACAACAATTATAATAAAAGTAATAATTATAATAATAAAAATAGTAAATTTAAAACTAAGAAGACACAGGGTACGGACTATCATAGACAGGTTTATAGAGGAATGGGCGATAACAGAGCTGAGTACACACACAACCATTATAGGAATAAACCCTCAGTTCAAGATTTTTTATGGGGGGATCAGGACTGGGACGAAAATGTGAGGAACCATCACGGTGCAAAGGAGGATTTGATGGGGAGAGCGACGAGGTAGACCCCCACCATGCAACTGTAGGTACTAAGTGTGCTAATGGTATAGACAACGAAGTAACAAGGATAAATGAAGTGGTTAGCTCTTATGACAATTTCAACATTTACAACTACACGGATGAGGTAATTACAAAAGAACATTTTACCTTGTTATCGAAAGGGATGAAATTCATCCCACACAGTAGGATGAACGTAGTTGAGAACATTATAGATGTTAAAAAGTACATAAGAAAACTTAACCTCAGTGTCAAGTTTGGAGGGTCTAAACTTATTAATGACAAGGAATTTAGGGGCAGGAGTTCATACACCCCCCCTTAAATACTTTACTTGACACCTTCGAGAAACTTGTGGTGGGTGAAATATACAAGCTTACCAAACATAATGGTCCTTATAACATCAATTTGGAACACAATCTTTCCAAGATGGAACATTTAGTGTTAAGAAGGTTACAAGAGAATACCAACATCCGGATTATGAAACCGGACAAGGGGGGGTGGGGCAGTTATATACCCATCGCAATTATACATTGATAAAATGAATAGTATATTATTGAATTCAGGGAAATATGAGGTATCTTCCCTCAATGAAGTGAATCGAGGTTATGGTAAAGTGGACTCTTTGGTTAATGACCTAATATTAGAAGGGAGTATTGATGTTGATCTGGGTAAATTTTTGAAAGTGGAACATCCTATTATTGGCACTATTGTTGGTATTCCTAAGGTCCACAAGGACTTGGTTGATCCACCATTTAGACCAATAATTTCTGGGAGTTATTCTAAAACGTTCCAATTTGGGAAGGTTGTCGACCAATGGTTAAAATCGAGCCTGGGAAGTATTACCCATTTGGTCTCTGACTCTTGGGACTTCTTGGGTAGGTTGGTACCACAAATTTCCCAGGGGGCTGTATGGTTGGTAACCATAGATGTTGTGGACCTTTTCTCAAGTATACCCCATGAGGAAGGGTTGAGAAGGTTCCAGGATAGTATACAGGAGATAGGTCAGGTCACCTGGGAGAGGACACTTTGATCCTAGATTTCATGGAGGTAGTATTAACCCATAATTACATCTATTATGAGGGAAGTATTTTAGACAATCTAAAGGGGTAGCGATGGGGCAGCCTCCTATTTATGCAAATCTTGTTCTGTTCAATTGGGAGAAGGAATTTATTTTGGTTCCAAATGGATGGACCATATTGGGTGTTATTATCGGTTTTAGATGATATTTTTCTTGTGTGGAAAGGGAATAAGGATGAGTTAGATGAATTTTTTAGTTATATTAATTCCTGTAGCGAGTATTTAAAATTTACCATTAATATGGATAACAAAAGTATTTCATATCTTGATGTGTTGGTCACACTGGATGCAGGTAAATTTAAGTCCAATATTTTTAGGAAACCCACTTTCAGCAATTCCTATCTACATTTTAACAGTACTCATCCATGGGCCCAAAAGAGGAGTATAGTAAAAGGGCAGTTTATTCGAGCTGCGAGGATGACGTCTGATATCAGGGATTTGGATATGGAATTGGTGAAAATTGGCACATTTTTTCAGGAAAGGGGATATCCTGAGAGCATGATTAATGATTTACAGACTTATGTTCGACAACAATGGGGTATTAGGTATACCCCATTGCTGGGAGGGGGCTCATTGACTAACAAACCTATTCCCAAGAGAGACACAGGAATGAAGAATAACTTTGGAAAAGCTTGTATATTACAATATGGGCACCATAGTAAACACATAAAAATATTATTCAGAGTAACTGGAAGGTATTTAAAACTGATAAAAGGATATGGGAAATAGTGGGGAGTGAACCCCAGTTTGTATATAGGAACGGTCTGAATTTGAAGTTTTTGTTAGAGAACAAACAGACCAAGATTGACAATAGGAGAGGAACAACAAAGTGTGGCACGTGTTCACAGTGTCAATATATTACGGCAGTGCATGAAGTCACTCTAGAGAATTTTAATAACACCAAAGTTTATTTTCAAAAAGGGAATTGTAGAACTACCAACTTGATTTACTTAGCTGTGTGCACCCACTGTCCCTGTTTTTACGTAGGGAAAACTACCAGATGTTTTCGTAATAGGATTTACGATCATCAATACAGTATAAGGAAACAGGATGAAAAGAATGCTCTATGGAAGCATTTAAAAGCCAGCAAGGAGTGTTCTAATTTTACATTTGGTATTTTAGAGGTTGTTAGACCCAATGTTAGGGGTGGGGATGTTAAAAGGTAGTGAGTGAGAAAGAGGTGAGGTGGCAGGTTAAATTAAATGCCTCCACACACCCTGGTATAAACGAACACATCTCCATCAAACCTGTTTTAGATAATCGTAAATAAACAAACAGTTGTTTGAATAACATATCTTATGTATTGATGGAAGGTTGTTTTTTATGCACTGTTTTTTTAGGCACTAGCACTTTAAAATTTCAATTATGAATGACATGTGATGTATTTTTTAATTGTATTTAAGGGATCAGCATTTTTTACTCATTGTTCTGAAGAAGTCCCTGGTGGATGAAAGCGCTTAACCGCTATTGTGTTTTTATTAAATTGGATTAAATCTACTGTTTCCTGAACTGTTGGTGTCATGCTGGTGCATTTTCTACTTGAGACAGGAGGTTGTGCTCACTATTTTCTTACTTAATTGATAACATAACTATGTCATTTTTAATAAAAATGTTTGCCCATTCTTTGGATACTAAATGAAAAAAATTATTGAAATTCACTGCTGTTTCATTCATAAAATATCTGCAAATGATGTATTTTCATTATTTGCCAGCTTTTTTTATGAGAGGAGTTGTACTAGAATAGATATGGGGAATGATAAAGCAACTAAATTGGGGGGAGGGTAGACATTAAGAATGTCCTAGACAGCCAACAAGTTAGTAGTTAAGTAATTCATTCATTTATAAACTCATATTTTCATTTATATAGATATAATGAATGTATAAATGAACACACAATTTACCATCTTTTCATCCTTGCTGTTTTTTATGAATTAAGTCTTATTACACACTGTTGTTGTTTTTTTGTTTGTTTGTTTCTTACAGTGATCAGCTTCATGTTTAATGGTCATACTGTGAGATGCATGGTGTGAAAAAATGTTTGTACTACTACTATGGGAATTCTTTTTTAAAAAAAAAACAGTTTTATTAATTTTTCAAGATGCATGCAAATATTCTCATAAAAATATTTACAAATATTTCAATTTGAAAAAAAACAAAGAACTAAACAATAATAAACAAATATAGCCAAAGTATTTACAAAGACATTCAGAAAATACTTCATGTAAATGTTGGTGTATATTTACAACTTCTTAAATAAACAATTTATTTTCCTAATAACTCAAATAGTTTACTCCATAAGTTATATAAAGATGTGTCTTTGACAGATATTGACTTGATAGTTAATATTTCTAGATGACAGACTTCAGTGAGAAGATTTTAAAGTTGTAAAATGAGGGAGAAGTATCTGATTTCCTATTTCTTGTTATGGTTTTCCTCGCAACAGCCAATACAGCCCAAACCAAAGAAAATGTATTCTCCTTGACACATTCAGGTAGAGGTATGATAAATAAAACTATAGAATTAGAAAGTGCAAAATTATCAGAGAATAAAGCTTGTAAAAGTTATTAATTTCTTCCCAGTACTTTTTAAGCAATACACAGTCAAAAAAAATATGGGACCAATTAGCCTTCACATCACTCTTATATCTCCAACATATGTTGTTCTTGTTGTATTTACCTATAATGTAAGGTGTCATGAAGGCTCTATTCATGAATTTCCATATAAAAAGTCTCCATTTAATAGATGATGTTGTCATGTTATCCGGTTCTAACATTGTTCTCTTATCTCTATTATTAGGTAAATGTTTATTTATCATTAAAAATATTTCCAGTAATTCTTTGCTAAGTTACCGGTTTCATGTCTTACCTTTTTACATATATTTGATAATTTACTTGTAAAAGAGGTTCCTGTTGTGTGAATAATATCATAAAGTTAAGGTTAAAGATTTCAGTTCATTATTAATAATCAATTGAGACCAATAAATTAATTTCTTATCTTTTAAAAATAACATTTTAGTATAATCAGAAGAAATAATTATTTCTTGAGTAAAAGCTATAGGAAAAAGAATAAGAAAACAAGCTTTAAATATAGGATATTTATATAAAAAGTTTCTAAAAGTATTTAAGAGAAGTAGCATATAGATATATTTATGTACAGGATGAGTATATGTCGATAAATAATCTTTTAATAATCAGATGAAGGTGTTATTCACAATAGATATATTTTGGGGATTAGAGGTGTGATCAGAGTCCTGATATTGTACCTCAATTTTTTTCCATTTAGCAGAGTAAATCAAATCAATGAGATGTGTTATAGTTTTAATCACAGATGAAATAGAATATAGTTCCACAGGGTCTATATCAAAAGCCCTAAATGACGAATGCTCGAGTCTATGTACATCGACACATAAAGGTCGATGTACATAAACAGCGAAACATGAAAACCGTGAAATTTGAAATGCCAAACATGTTTCCTGGTTATCAGCACGATGGTGGCAATAAGGAAATATATCCTTTTCCCCACTCTAGTGTGGTCTTGGAGTTGGTATATTAAGGTAGGGGGTGTGGGGGCAAAGCCCCCCACTTGGGTGGGTGCAACGTGTTAAAGCAATTATTTAGTGTAATTTTTTACTTACCTATATAGCTTGTTCTGATGATGGAACTCGTTCAGCATTTCAAATTTTGTGGTTTTTGTGTTTCACTGTTTATGTACATTGACCTTTATGTGTCAATATACATAGACTAGAGCATTTATCATTTTGGGCTTTTAATATAGACCCGTTCCACATTAGGTAAACCAATGCTTCCATTGTTCCAACCTCTTATGTGGTGTGTTAAAGCTATACTTGATTTGTTTGGAAACCATAAAATCTTTTCAAATATAGAGTTAAAGTACTTAATTGTTTCTTTTAGGTGGGGGTAAGGAGATAATATAAAGTGTTTTGGGAAGTAGAATCATCTTTATGATTGAAAGTTTTTTTTCCTTAGTGAAAGGTAGTTTCTTCCATTTATTTATCTGGTTTTCCATAGTAGATAAGCTTTGATCATAGTTTATTTGAATAATATATTTAACATCATTAGTAATTATTATCCCCAAATATATTATATGATTTGCTGGGGCGAAGAATTTTACAAACTTTTTATCCAATTTATAATTACTTGGGTAGATAGAAATAATTTTAGTTTTGGTGATATTAAAGATTAATCCAGATTTTTTTGAAAATTTTCCATATTATTAAAACATAGAGATAAATTATTTCCACCCAAAGTTATAAATATATCATCCCCAAATAGTTGTACTTTGAAGGTTTCATTAGAATTTAACTTAAAACCTTTAATTTTATTATCTATCCTATTTAAATTAGTCCATGGTTCCATTATTAAACTGAAAAGTAATGGGGATAATGGACAGCTTTGTTTAGTCCCTTTTGTTATAGATTTTTTTTTGACAGATGCTACTACCTATCTTAACATATTGGCTAATAAAACACACAGGTAAAAAAACACACTCTCCAAAGCTAAGAATACAGCATCCATGGGACCAGATAACATCTAAGGCTGTGTACTACATGAGCTACAAAATGAACTGGCACCTCACCCAAGTGTCATGTTTAACCATAGCCTCACCTCAGGATTCGTGCCCACTGAGTGGTGCAGAGCTACAGTTATCCCACTCCACGAGGGGTAATCCACCTTGGATTCCTGGAAACTACCTCCCCATCAGTCTGACGAGCCTGATCTGCAAGGCCATGGAACGTATTATCATGGAACTTATAAACAAAGACATTGGCAACCATCAAACATTGGACCCCATGAAGTTTGGGTTCATGAAAGGCCAATTTTGTCTCCTGAACCTGATTGACCTCTTTGAATCAGTCTCCAGAGGTATGGACAAGGGTAAGGTGGTCCACACAGTCTATCTGGACCTCACCAAGGCCTTCAACTCCATCCCCCACTCTGGAATCATAGATAAACTTACTAAGCTGGGCATTAATCCCTACATCACTCGATGGGTTGCCAACTGGCTTACTGACAGAACCCACACTGTAAAAGTAACTGACTCCAAATCCAGCTCCAGACAAGTGACAATTGGAGTACCTCAGGGTTCAGTCCTGGGTCTGCTGTTATTTGGCATCTACTTCTCTGAAGTACAGGCCAACACTGCGGGACTCTGGCTAACAAAGTTCACAGATGACTGCAAACTGGGAGCCATTACTGAAGCCCTAAATCATGTAGATATTCTACAAGAGGGCCTTACAGAAACAGATGTTTGGTGCCAGAGCCTTGGGCTCAAGCTCAATGCCAAGAAATGTATAGTTATCCCCTTTGGTCTAAAACATGTACCCGTGAATTACCGCATAGGTGGCAGTACACTAAACACTGAAAGTGTGATGAGACTTAGGGACACAGGTGGACAGTGGTCTCACCTTTGATAACCACATCATCACAATAGTCAGGAAATCTTTCTATGTGGCACACCTCATCACTAAGGGCTTTTCATCCAAAAAAAAGGAGGTCATTGTCCCACTGTACTCATCCCTTATTAGACCCATTATAGAATACAACACCATGTTTGGTTTGTAGCTCTGAAGACATCTGCAACAACTGGAAAGGCCGCAGAAATGCCTCACTAAAAGAATCAATGGCCTAAAGCAGATGTCCTATGCTGCCCATCTAAAGAAACTCCACCTATACTGTCGCATATCGTCTACTCAGAGGCAATCTCTGCTTAACATACAAGGCCATGTCAAACCCAGAGCTGTTGAATGTGCTACTCTTAAAGAAATCTCGATCCCTCAGAGACACGCTCCAGGGATCTAAACCTTGTCATCACAATGAACAAAACATGATGGAGGGATAGGTTCCTGACCCAGAGACTACCCAGACTCTGGAATAGACTGCCCATAGATGTCAAGCAGAGTGCCTCTATGACCCTCTTCAAAAGAAACCTTGATGATTGGATGGGAGATAGGAAATTCACCTAAGGGATCACGTCAGTCACCTTGCTAGACAGGGGTCCAGGGAAGTAAATACTGTGGGAAGAAATAGCCAGGGGATTGTTATGGCTAGGCTTGTATAGGCCCTAGGGCTGATAGCCTAGTACCAACCTATGAACCTATGAACTAAAAGACTTAGCAAATTCAACACATTAATGAGATTTTCTCCCATAAAAAAGAAAGATGGTCTATGACAAAATATATTGACTGAATTTAGAGATTATTTCAACAATATAAATCAGAACTTTCAGACAATTGACCCAAAAGAGGAAATTAAAACCTTTATTTCAAAATACCCTAAAATAGGCTGCCTGAGGAACAATAAACTGTATTAGACAAATCTATTTTGTTTATTGATCTCCAAAATCAAATGAACAAACTTAAAATAAAGCACCTGAAAATTATGGTACTATACCTGAAATTTGCAAGATACTGACCAAATCAGTGCTAAATTTACTTCATAGTGTTTTTACTATTTCCCAGAATAACTCCCTTGTACCGCCTCATTTATATCTCCCATATTGAAATCAAATAAAAATCCCACAAAATGCTCCTCATATAGATCAATTTTCCCTACTAAATATTGATTATAAAATGTTTATGTCCATATTTGCTGATAGATTCTCCCATTTATACCAACCTCAAGAAAAACAATCTTAACAAACTTGAAACTTGCTATAATAACATAGCACGAACCCCTTTAGGACTCACCACTGTATAAATCTAAAGCAACTTGGCTGGCTCGAATTTCAAAACTACCTAAAAATTCCTCAACTCACTATAGCTCACAACATATTACACCTACCTGACAACACCCCTATACTCTCTCAACTCCTAATCCCGTATAATAATCTGAACTCGCCGCTCCTCTAGTAAACTTATGACTAAATCAATAAAGGCAAACAACACAGCAGGTTGTTCTCTTTTCACTAACACTATAGGTAAATGCTGGAATCTCTTACCTTGTGACATAACTTTGACTACATCCCTGCCTCAATTTAAACAGAAAATTAAACTGTACTACCTAAATCATTGGCTTTGTTCCTGCAGTACACCAGGCTAACCTTCTCTTTCTCATACTACATCTCTCCTTCACTCTTCCTATTAGTATCTGTCTTATTTCTTCTCCTTTTACAGTACTAATCGACCTAGGTACATTCTATGTAAAATTGCTAATATGGTATTAACTGCTCATCGAAATGTGCTTCTCCTGAATCTATCTTGCATTCTGTGTGATGTTATGATTTTCTAATTTGTTACTTATAAACATTTGTAATATTTTGTAATGTACTTAGTATTTAGTGGAGCTTTTCTCCTCGGGCCTCTGCTGAAAATGGACATGTATCCAGCCAGACTAGCCCGGTCAACAAATGTAAAATAAATAAATAAATAAAGATTAAAGACATTCCTCCCCAATCTTGTAAAAAAAGATCAGGCAGGTTTCATTTTGAAAAGAAATACCTATGATAATATTAAAAGATCTATTATTCTGATTGACACAGCAAAAAAACTAAAAAAAAAAAACACTAATAAGTCTTGATATATACTGTGAATTTGAGTCTGTCAATTGGGATTATTTATTTCTATTAATGGATGAGTTATAATTTTTGGACAGCTTTATAAAACTTATTACATGTTTATATAAAGACAGTTAAGCTTATGTTAATTAGCTAGAGTTAGTTGAAAAATGTATGTGTTTACAATTTTCAATGTTAATCATAGTTTTGTGATTTAAAATTTCAAGTTATTTGTTATTTAATAAAATTATTTATTTTTTCCTCTCATCTTTATCTTTGTGTTTTAGGCTGCCTAGTTTAAGTTGTATGTCATGTAGTTCTTTATCCCATACTTTCCTTTTATTATTATACCAAGTAATGATTTTACCATATAGGTAAGCTTTGAATGCATCCTATATATATATATATATATATATATATATATATATATATATATATATATATATATATATCAGAAGAATCTTTTGTGCTATTTATATTAATGAAATTTTAAATTTCTGAGGAAAGAAATTCTTTAAATTCCTTTAAATTAGTAGTGTATGCAGGGATTCTTTTAATATGAATATTATGGGATGAGTTAATTGATATCTCAAATGTTATGGAATTGTAATCTGATAAAGGGCAAGAAATGACTTTATATTTAGTTAGACTATTAGTCAACTCTTTAGATATAAGAACTCTGTCTATTCTAGAGTGAGTATAATGTCTATGTGAATAGCATGTGAAAAATAAAGAGTTTGGTTCAGCAAACTTGTTAATATCATTCAGAAAGTATGTATCAATAAAATCTTTTAATAATTTTGCTGATGAAATCCTCCTTTTATCCTTAGTGTTAGTGTCTCTGTCATCTAATAGATTCATAGGCTCATAGGTATGTAGTAGGTTAATGGCCCTAGAGCCTTTACAAACCTAGCCCATAGGATTACCCTGACATCGTGCCACCTGACCTTAGTTCCCAGTGCCTCTGTCGAGTAGAGACATTGGAGTGATCCTTGGGGTGAATTTTCTATTTCCCATCCACTCATCAAGGTTTATCTTGAAGAGAGCCATTGAGGTGCTTTGTTTGACATGTATGGGAAGTCTATTCCATAGCAGGGGCAGTCTCTGGGTTATGAACCTGTCCCTCCAGCATGTTCTGCTGATTGTGGTAATCAGGTTGCGGTCACTGGAGCATGTGGTGCAGAGGGATTGGGATTTCCTTAAATGTAGCATTTCTAACAGAGCTGGATCAGATATGGCTTTGTATCTCAAGCAGAGATCGCCTCTAAGTAGGCGATATGAGAGAGAGAATAGTTGGAGTTTTTTGAGCCTGTCCATATAGGACAAGTGTTTAAGGCCTAGCATCCTCTTTATGAGGTACTTTTGTGGCCTCTTCAGTTGTTGCAGGTGCCTAGTGAGGTACATACCAAATGGAGCATTGTGCTCTATGATTTGCCTAATGAGAGAAGAGTAGAGGGAGACAATGACCTCTTTCTTCCTGGATGCAAAACCCTTAGTAATGAGATGCACCACATAAAATTACTTTCTGATGACAGTGGCAATGTGGTGGTCAAAAGAGAGGCTGCTGTCAACCTGTTTTCCCAGATCTCGTATAACACCTCCTGTGTTCAGTGGACTATCACTGATGTGGTAATTCATGGGAACTGGGTTTTTCCCAAAGGGGGTGATGACACATTTTTGGCATTGAGCTTTAGGTCATGGTTCTGACACCAGTCGTTGGTCTCAGTGAGGCCTTTCTGTAGGATGCCAACATCACTTGGGGAGTTAATAATAGCTCCCAACTTGCAATCGTCAGCCAGTAACCCTTTGTATTGCCCTGGACTTCAGAGAAGTAGATACCAAACAGGAGAGGACCCAGGACCAACCCCTGTGGGACTCCACTCATGACTGGAAAGCAGTCTTACTTGGAGTCCACTACTTTCACACTGTGGGTTCTATCTGTGAGCCAGTTTGCAACCCACCTAGTGATATAGGGGTTGATGCCTAGCTTAGTGAGTTTTTCTATGACTCCTGAATGGGGAATGGTATCAAACGCCTTGGCCAGATCAAGGTAGGCTATATGAACCACCTTGCCTTCATCCACAGCTCTGCTGACTGACTCAAAGAAGTTGACCCAGTTGAGCAGGCATGATCTACCCTTCACAAAACCAAACTGTGCGGGGTCCAGAGTTTGGAGATTCCCTATATCCTTGTTTATTAGGTCCATGATGATGTGTTTGATAGCTTTGCATATCAGACTCATCAGGCTAATGGGGCATTAGTTTTCAAGGTCTGTAGTCGCTCCTCCTTTGTGGAGAGGGATTACTGTAGCAGTGTGCCATTTGGTAGGGACAAAGCCTGAGGTGAGGCTGTGATTGAAGAGGGCATACAGGTAAGGTGCCAATTCACTCTGTAGTTCATGTAGAACACAGCCAGGGATATTGTCAGATCCCATGGAAGCTGCATTCTTGGCCCTGGACAGTGCTGTTTTAACCTGTGCAGCAGTAATACTGGGTGCCTGGCAATCTACTGGTATTATGATTGGTCCTTTGGGGGGAGGGGTAAAGTTGGCACTGAATCTGTCAGCCAGAATATTGGCAATATCTGTTGGCTCAGTATAGGCGGTACCATTGGGCAGTAGCTCAGAGCAAATCTGGGTATTGCCATGGAGATTTTTTACATAACTATAGAAGGCCTTATAGTTGTCTTTACTATCTGCTGCAATTCTGTTTTCATAGCTAGCTTTAGAGGATTTGATGAAGGATCTCAACTTTATGTTGAGGCTGATAAGGGAGTTTTTCCAGTGTTGGGACTTTAGCTTATTCCGCATCAGTTTCCTCCTTCTGTTCTAGAGTCTGTTTATGGCAGGGGACCACCAGATTGCCTTCCATTTTTTGGAGGAGAGTGTCTTGGTTCTATTGGGTATGACGAGATCCATGGATTTGTGTACGTGTTTGTACAGTGCATTGGTGTATGATTTGGCTGTCATGCAACTTTTTTCCATTTTCATGGGTGCCATGAAGTTAGCCACCTCTGTTTTTAGGAGCCCAAAGTCAGCTTTGGAGAAGTTTTTCATGGTGGTTACCTTTGTGGGGGGGGGGGGGAGTGGGAGGGATGTGGATTTCCAGGGTGATTAGTTTGTGTTAGTATCTAATCAGGGAGGAGTTAACTATTGGTGTAGGGCAACTGTCACCCATTTAGTAATGACCATGTCAAGGACATAGCTACCTCTAGTGTAGGGAAGAATGAGGTGGTTCAGGGCATTTGAATTAATGAATTCCAGGAAGAGTTGGGCAAGTGTATTAGTACATTAGTAGTTTTCCCAGTTAATGAGGGGTACTTGAAGTTGCCCAGTATGAGAGTGATAGATTGGACCCTAATATTCTCCAATGTGCTTAGGAATGTGGAGTGTGAGTCTTGGGACATTGTTAGGGACCTATAGCAGGCTATGACCTGAATCGCTGTCTTACCCAATGTTAGCTGTACCTGAAGTATCTCTGATGCATTATGTCGGGCTACCAGTCTGGAGGTGTGTGCATCCTTTATGAATATGGAAACACAGCCACACTAATATACAGTTGAAATCTCCTGTTATTATAGTGCTACCTTTGCACAGAAGAAAAATTTGACTTAAATGTTGTTTAACTGTGTTCACCCCAATTCCTGGCATCCAATAAATATTAATTAAAGTATAAACTTATTGTTTAATAGTAAAGTAACCAAGCATAACATTCCCTTATCATCCTTGTAAGTTTCTAATATCTTATGAAGAGGTAAAGAATTATCCCATAGAATTGCTACCCCTCTTTTCTTTTGAGTATGTTCAGAACTTGATAGAACTGTGAATGATCTGTTATTAAGTTTTATGAGGTCCTCATTTATTAAGTGTGTTTCTTGTAACAACATTAACTGTGATTTATGTAGTTTAAGATATTTAGATAAACTTCCCCTCTTACAAGAGTTGTTTAAACTATTAACATTGATAGAGATGCCTTTTAGTAAAAACATATTAAGTCATTTAACAATTAAAATTACAATTAACCATCAATATTCCTTGTGAGATACCTGAATGTAAAAGTCCATCAGAAACACTATATCTAGTAAAAAAAAGCATTAATTCAAATAAGTTCCAACGAGCAATGACTTTCAAATACCAAACACACAGAATGTCTGAATAGAAAATAGTAAGTAAAAGAGAAATGTGCTAGTATAATTATATCTATCAAAACCTAAATCCTTTCTGGAGTTTAAAACTCCCAACTTGAGTAGAATTCAGTATCCAAATTACCATTCCACCCATAACAGCATCTGACCAGCCACTGCCATCTCAACTGAGCTTAATGAAATGTCTTCAAGAAAGAAAATAGAAAATCTCACCATCTTATATAACAGTGAGTATGCTATCTGTCTTTTCCTTCATTTCCCCCTCAACATTTCTCCCAGAAAAAAACTCTATAAGAAAGGAAGAAAGGAAGAACAAATCTATTTTTAACATATAATTCAGCTTCCCCTTTCATTTTCTATTTCAATTGTGAATCTAGAAAAAACAAATGTGCGTACATATCTCTATGTGAGTATAAGTAGTGAGATATGCATAAATTGGGATCAATTAATTACCCATATATAGCATAAAAGTGACCATGAGTTAACAATCATCTTCAAAAGCTTGTAAATATTTAATAACGAGGTAAAATAAATCAAATTATAAACAATTAGTATTGGTGGCCAAAGTAATATGATTACGTTGAACACAAAAACATCTAATGTATGTTAAAAATTATATCAAGACTTCTAACAGTAAATAAATTGTAATGAAAACTTTTAATTATCTAGCCATTAAAATGATAGATTGTATGCAACACGTTTAGATTAGTTGACACAGGCACTTTAGAAAAAAGCTTATTGATATTATGATAGCTTCAAACATTAACCTTGTATTTCACTAAGAATGTAATAGACCATGTTTGCAAAGCTCCTTGATCATTTGTAAATATTACTACTACATCTTCCCTATAACTACAGTAAACTAATAAAAAACACATAAATAAAATCCCAATGCAGAGTAGCACTCGTGGGGAAAAACCAACGTAATAAAAAATATGTATTCAGTTAATGAGCGCCAATCATTATATTTCATATAGATAAAAGTAAAATAGAGATCCAAACTCACCTTTATTTAACACAGTAATTTAACACAAACTGTTTTTTCAAAACGTAAATTTTTCAGATATAAAGTTCAGACTTGTAATTACTTATATTTTTGTTGTAGAATTTGATTTATCTATGATGTGGAAATTACGTACACCAAATTGATACATGCTGCTTGGATTACATTAATAAAAAACACAGTCCTTAAATAAAAGAGGACTCAATGTCCCAAAACATTCACAGACCCCCAATAATAACTGAGGATCTCTTACAAGAAAAACTTCATTTCCAACCAGATTACCTATCCTCAATAATAGCAATGTTAAAGTAATATAACCCTTTATTATTTAAAACATTCAACAACATGGGTCAAACAACATTTAAGGAAGATGTAAACATAACGTGTCATAATATTTATGTTTTGATATCACTGAGAGAAAAAAATGTAGTAGCTATTGTTCACATGTTAAAAAAGATGTAACATATTTGACTTACACTTGAGAATCTGTAATATGTAGATAAGCAATCAGACTGTAACATTTGTGGAACTGCAAGAATCCTTAGCCTTCATGTAACATCTGTTATTAGTCATAGAAAAGTTTAGCCAATTGCATTATCCACTTATTAAAAAATATGATCTGTATAATTCCCCCACCTTGTAATAATGCTGGCCCACACATTCCTTTTGATTTCAAAAGCTGTAAACATTATAATGGCTATACTGTATGTATATGTGGAGAAATTAGCCAGGACATTCCTTTTTAAACTCTAAAATCATAAGACAGTTCTGTTATCTTCTCTATGCAAGAGACAAGTTCTCACCTCTTCAAGAGATTTTCATAAATTGCCGTGGATAGCTGCTACTTATAAATCATTAATAAACATAAACAAAAAGCTTCTATATAAATTTTGTATCAGTTGGAAACCATTCTGACAGTACCCATCAACATACTTTGTTTTGCCTTCATTGTTAGGGGTAATTATTTAGTTGTTAATATAATACTTGAAAAAAAAACAGTTTATAGGCAAAAAGGAAAAAAAAAAGATATTTACTTGAATTACAATACAGTCAGTGTCTAATAATTGAGCAGAAACTATCTGGAGCTGTTGTCATCATTGTAAGATTCTTTTCTTTGTTCTTGACAATTCCAGAGGGAAACAAGTAAGTTTGAGAGCGGAAAGGTTTTAAATATAGCCATAAATGTCTCAAGATTTTTTTAGGCTCATAAAAGCATAGCAGCCAATATGTTACAACCGACATTTAAAAGCTTACCAAAATGAAGCTTCCAATTACTATACACTAAAACAAAGTTGAAAATCATGTCTAAAGACACAATTTGTATTAAACTAATGTTCTAATTATATATAACATATATTTCAATAAACACCCATTTAAATATGCATAATAGTATGATGTACTATAATGGTTAAGCCCTCCTTACTATGTCTTTTTTATATGAGTTATACATAAATAACATATTAACTTGAGAGGACTCACCTGTCAATTCCATAGAAAAAGTCCATAAACATTCTTTTGATGTAAAATCACTTAGTTCTCCAATGCAATAAAAATGAAAGTTGACAAAATATGTATTTAGGAGGTAAACAAGTGTTAATCATTTCTTGAACTTCTTTTTCTTCTCAGAGGATTTCCAAGATCCATTTTCAGCTATTCTTTTCAAACTAGCATTAGCCCACTCCATTTTTTCAATTTTGTATAGGATTTTACTTGATCTTATGAAATTAAGAGCCACATCTAAGTCATCAAAGATTTTTGATCCATCCTGTAAAAAGATTTTTAATCTGGCAGGGAACAGCGAGAGAGTTTATTTTCTGGCATTTCTTCAATTCTTTGACTAAAGGCAGAAAACTCTTCCTTTTATTTATGACAGCAGGAGAGTAATCATTGTCAAAACAAATAAGGTTATCTTTTATTTTAATGGGGGCTTTAATCCAAGCAGTTTTAAGGACCATTTCTTTATCATAAGATGAAAGGAATCTTACTATTACAGATCTAGATAAATTGCTCTTACCGGCTTTGATGTTACTAAATATCTGTGACCTCTCTCTATGCCGTAGGACAGAGAGCTTCAAGGAGATCCAAAGTTTCATGTAGCCATGGTGTCAGAAATTTAACCATATTATTGCCTTTTATGTTGTCTGGTAAACCAAAAATCCTAATATTGTTTTGAAGTGACCTATTTTCTAGGTCATCTACCTTAGATTATAGCAAATTATTTTGTTTAAGCAAGAACTCTATATTATTTTCTTCCTCTTGCAATCTGCTGTCCATTTTAGTTAAAGCTTGTTCTATTCCTGTAATTTGTGCTTTTTGTTTTTGAAGGTCTTCATGTAAAGTTTCCATTTGTTTAGGACATTTCTCCTTGAAGTTATCAAGTTTTAAGTCCATTTTGTCAAATTTCTCTGAGAGTTCCTGAATATCAGATAGCAGAGACTGTAGATCTTGTTTGAATGCTGACTCCTGAAAACCAGATTTAGTGAAGCTCATTTTGATGTCCAGTGAAAAAAATATATATATCCAAAGTAATTTTGACAGGAAAAATCCAAAATTTTAAAACAAGTTTTATATTATCCTAAAGTATGTTTAAATACATCAACTGGTGAAAAATACACTTTTTAGGATAGTTTTTGACTGAAAAATACTGTCATAAAAGAAACTGAAGTGGCAGAGCTGAAGAGAACTGCTGCTATCTAGAGCACATCTTGGACACACACACCCCAAATTGAATCATTTTTGAGAAAAACAAAATAGCTGTCAAAAGCTTGCAATTGTAGCTTTCAATAAATCATGCAGCATGTAAAATGAATAAAATACATAAAGCTGTGCAGACTTCCTGGTTTTTATTATTAGAAAATGGATTTGCAAATTTTTTAAATCAGGCATACATATAAGAGCTCAGCCTTTACTAAATCTGCCATTCCCACTTAGGGTATTTCTGTAAATGGACTGCAGTTTCCAAAAGAGTTGCAAAACTATAAGGACAAGATACGTAGACATCAATTCAAACAGAAAATAAAGAGTTTTTCTTGAAATAGGATTTGTCTAAAAGACTGCTCTAAGAATATTTTTCAGTGTTCACTAATTCCGGGATATCTTTGGGCAATTTAAAGAAACATGAACCTTCTGATTTTGAAGTGGAACTGCTGAGACTTCGATTAGTCTTTGTGTTAGTTTTGAAGACTACATTCAACTTTTAGGACTGAGAGTTAGGTCTGGAATGTATTCCTTGTGAATTTTCTTCAGTTGTTTTGGATTAAATCTTCACCTATTCATAGCTACAGAATGATGGAGTTGTCAGCTAATGTTGTTGTGGTTGCCATATATCAGTTCAAATGCTTTTATTTTGTAATTTTCTGTGCAATTGTATATCTACAAGGTACATTTAATTTTTAAAGTGTTTTGCCTAAATTAAGTTATTTTAAGTACATTCCAACAGGTCAAGGCTGGTGGTTTATTCATTGATGTAAGGGTATGTGTACAGAACTAGTGATGTGTTAACCATCATCAACTGATCACCCCTTCAAAGCATAATTGCTTTAGTCATCCCAACCAAATAATTAATTATATTACTACTGGCTAATTTTAAGAGTGAACCATAACTGTGAACTTGTTCTCTTATGCTGCACTAGTTAGTGGTAGTATGTTATTTTAAAATCATTTGAAGGAGTGTTGGTACTAGACAAGGTTTCATTGTGGGTGTTTGTGCATGTGTGTGTGTGTGTGTGTGTGTGTGTGTGTGTGTGTGTGTGTGTGTGTGCAAATATTTTTGTCCATCTTAACTTACTGTTGGTGAGATAATACTAAAATGCAGTGGGTTGAGATCAAGGTGGGTAAAATGATGCAAATCTAACTTTTTAAAATCTATTTTAAAGCTGTTCACAGTAAATATTATTTATGTATGGCTGGTGTTGCTCATAGCCTGATTTTGTAGTGCATATTTTATTTAGATATTAAGGCCAACATCCCCCCAGATACTAGCCAATCTGTATTATATTGACTGATGACAACAGTGCAGATCATGAGCTCATACCCCTGAATGTGCAGTGTTTATGACTAATGTTTGGAGGAAGAATCTCACCTAAATGTGGGATGCATCATGAATAAAAGTCCCTTCAAAAACAAAAAAGTACAGTTGCTTTTGTTTTGATGTTTTAATGTGTGATATTTTAATTTTAGTTCCGGGTTTAAGTCAACATTTTCACAGCTTTTGTTTTAATGAAATTGATGTTTAAATCATAGTTTCTCTCCTTTTTGTAATAAGCACTTTACTGAATGGGGCTCTAAACTCTGCATATATCAGCATCTATACAAGCTGTACTGAGAGAAAGATTTTTTTATCTCATTCTTGAGGTTTTATGTCTTAATAGTTGCATTTGTTTCACTGTCAAACTGCAGTTATATAATATCAATATATATAATTATTTTAAACACACTTCTTATTAAAAATCAGTGATAACCTTGTAGAGACATCAGAAGAGATTATTGATAACAATTTCACTTATTTTTGGTTATTTGTTCTTTTAGTCTTTATGTAGAAAACTTTAATAAGTCATTTTAAAAAATCTTGGCTGTCAGTAATAAAACAAAATAAAATGAAAATATACACAGCTGGAGTTTTGGGGCTGTAGGTTAAAAAAGCTTTATTCATTGCAGCCATATCTTTGTATTACACCTGCAATAATAAACATTTAACACACATTTAAAGATATAAATTCATCACCAAAGTTCAAAATCTCCAATCATTCAAGTGATCAAAAATATCATTAAACAAATATTTATATTGTAATTCAGTGTTTAGAACAAATAAGGATGTTGTTATTACACCAGTTGACATAGGAGAAAACATTGTGGACATCTCAAGATATTTTAATTGAACTAGATGTTATAATTTGTTGCAGCAGGCTAATAATTTTGAGAAAGTTCTAATGATTTTTTGAGAAGCACCCGAACAACACTGTTGAATCTTTTAAATTTGACAGTGGATCAAGGAGTCCTATCAGACAGAGATACTTCACATTTATATTTACATGATCTTAAGATGCAGTTGTTCTACTACTTAGCTAAGAAATATGGACTCTTATAACTCTACCTGGGAGACTGATTATCTCCAAGGTAGGGCAGCCATTGGAAAGAGTAGCTATGATTATTGGTTTATATTTACAAACATATATTACTTCCATGGAATCATTTGTAAGGGATAGTTGGCATTTAATATAGAAGCTGCAACATAATTGAAAGAGTGACTTTTTTTTGCAGTTGATTTGAACAGTCTTTATAGTTCCAGGAAGTGATTAAGCATTTTCATACTTTGCCTTTTAGGGATTTTCTTTTAGATTTGTTACAGCTTTCTCTTACACATATTTAAAATTAAGGCAATGGTGACAGGAGATAGATTTGACCTGAGTTATGCAAAATTGTTAATTTTTTTTGAAAACATAGATTTAATCTTTTTTATAATAAAAATCGTGTTTTCTATGCTTGTTATATTTATGTATCTTTATAATTGAATGAACAAATCATAACTGCATTTTTTGATAAAAAATGTAATGCTTGTTCATTTTAGTTTACATGTAACTGTTTGGAGAATGCTACAAAATATTTGATCTGTTGATGTATTTGAAAAATGGTAGAGTATTTACCAGAATAAATATAAAACCTTCTGTGGGAAACACCTTCCTTTTAGCATCTGCTCCCTATTTCATACATTTTTTTTAATCTTTGCTGTTCTATAGAATTCCTTTAGGTGTCTAAGATATGCCAGGAAGATAAGGATTTTTGAAAGTGCTGCCTTAGATGCTTAGCAGCATCTCTTTAATAAATGCTATAATTTTTAAGTGTCTTTTTTTTTCTTTATAGCCAGCTTATTCTGATGACATGGGAATGGTATGGCATAGATTTAGGAGAAGAAACTTAATTTTTTTTCTGAGGATGATAAATATATTATCAGGTACATTCCTTTAATTAGAAGTGTTTCCAGTATTATTAAACAGCACTGGTACATTCATTTGAGAACTGTATATAATACTTATCTAAAAACCCAATTAGGTGAATACTGCCAAGCTACTGGACCATTTAATCCATTCAGGTGTATTTAAATTTCCCCTGCAAAAAACTCTTCAGTTTCTTTTCCCTATTAGAACTGTTTTGACATACAGTACCTTAGTAATAATAAAGTTATGGCTTCTAGCACTTGAAATTGTAACCACAAAGGAGCAACTTATTCTCGAAATGCCCTTGTAATAAGTGTCATATTAGTCAAATGTCAAGGTCATGTAGAAAAAGAATTTTGGAACATATTAGGTGAATTAGAAATATTTCAGGAGGTAGTCTAATGGTGCAGTGTTTTTGGATATAACAATTCTGAATACTTTTACTCTAAAGTTTTTTTTTTGTATTATATACTTATCCAGCAATCAGAATAATGCTGGAAAAACATTTTTATTACAACTGGAAGCCAAATATATTTTAATGTTTAATACATTACAACCAATTGGTTTTAACAATGACATGTAATATAAATACTTGGTTTAGAGATGTTATTAAATCTCTTTAATGATTAATAATTTTGAGGTTTGCTGATTTATTTACTTATTTATTTTTCTTAATTGCTAAATTTCATCCATTGAAAGTGCAATTCAGGTTTAGATCAATCTGGATTTATTCATAAAAGTCAAACGTCTGATAACATTAAAATATTAATTACTCTAATAGTTGTGATGAATAATAGGAAAACTGAATCTTTATTTATTAGTTGAATAAATACTGAAAAAAGTATTTGATTCTTTGGATTGGGACTATTTATTTAAAGTACTACATTTGTTTGATTTCTCTTTAAATTTTAAGTTGCTAATTTTTTTTATAAGAACAATAAAGCATATGTAAAATTAGGCTCATATACTTCACATTTTATAAATTTAACTGAAGGAACTAAACAAGGTTGTCTTCTCTTCCATTTATTATTTGATTTAGCTATTGAAATACTTGCTATTCTTATTAATTCAAATAACAAAATACTAGGCTTAGAATTTAAAAAGAAATATAACTCCAAAATAATGCTATTCACTGATGATATCCTTTTAACAATTAAAAATACTTCAGAAACACTGAAAGAGCTTAAGATAATAATAGGTAATTTTCAAAAAAAATGTCTTATTTATATTTTAATAGTTCCAAATCTAATCATATCTTTATTAATAAGAAACATCCAATAAATACAGGTATTTCATTCTTGGGTAAAGAATCTAATTTTTGTATTTTATTTATTTATTTATTACATTTGTTTACCTGGTAGTGTCCGACTGGGCCAACGGACCGTTTTTGGTGGAGACCCAGGGAGAAAAGCTCCACACTATTACAAAAACAACAATTTTTGCAACAGAATACAATTCAGGCAATGTTACAGTACAATCTCTAGAACAATACAAGCAATAGTACAAAAACAAGCAATTGCACAATACAGTACTGGAATAATTTCCATACTAAGAAAAATTAATACAACAGTTGATAGGAGTTATGCTGAGAACAGTAATAGACATGGGTTAATAATTATCCTGGAGAGTGGCAAGAGCACAGCCAATGATTAGTCAGGTGTTCTTTAAGAGTGATTTGAACTGATCATTGTTAGGGTTTTTTGCTATTGTCTCTGTAAGAGTGTTCCAGAGTTTGGCTATTTTGTGTGAATAGAGGGAGTCGCCATGACAGTTGTGGGAGTTGGAAACCTTGAGTAAAAGTTTGTTAGAAGATCTAAGAGTTCTAAGATTGTTACTAGGTTGGACTAAGTAGGAGATTGTATGGCAGTCATTGGGGTGATAGATTATTTTGTGGGTTAAGGTTAGCTGATTAAGTGATAAAAGGTTGGGGAGCTCAAGCCAGTTTAACTGTGAGAGAGCTGCATGGTGGTGAGATCTGAGGGGATGGTTAGTGGCATATTTAGCATTCTTATTGTAGCATGCTTCAAGGTTGTTGAAATCCGATTTTTGAAGGTTTGTAAATATGAGCAAACCATAGAGGAGGGTGGATAGCAGGTGTGTGTGAGTGTTGGCAAACCTGGCATTGGGAGTTAGGTATGGTTTGCCCTGAATAGGGTGCCTAGTTTGATGTGGACTTTTTTTGATAGTTTGTGCAATATGTATATCAAATTTGAGGTTATCATCTATGGTAACACCTAAAAGTTTAGTGTGGCTAGTAGGGACTACCTTAGTTCCATTTGTGGAGGTGATAGAGAGAGGGGCCATGGAAGATTTGTTTTTTTTTTTTTCTTACTGAATAGTATGATTTTGATTTTGTTGGGATTTAAAATGAGTTGATGCTGAGAGAGGTATTTTTCAGTGTCCTGAAGAGATGATTGCATTTTTGGTTGGAGTTCTTGTGGTGAAGAGGCAGAGCAGATAAGAGTAGCATCATCGGCATATTGTACTATGGAAGATAGTTGAATTGCTAAACTAAGATTGTTTCTGAATATGATAAAGAGAACCAAGTATAGAACCTTGGGATACACCCACAGTGATGGGGAGTAGGGGGAAAAGAGAGTTTTCCCATGTTGTAGCTTGTTATTGATTATAAAGATAGCTATGGAACCAAGTTAGGGTTGAAGGACTGAGGCCATAGGAAGACAGTTTATTAAGTAATAGCTGGAGGGATATGGTGTCACAGGCTTTGGACATATCGAGAAAGATGCACAAAATATGCTGGCTTTCATTCATGAGGTGATGGATGGTGTTTGTGAAAGTTAGGAGGGCGGTACTGGTACTATGTTTAGATCTAAATCCATGCTGAGTACTGGAAAGCAGGTTATTGTTTAGGAAGTTGATAATGAGTTGGTTGTGGATACATTTTTCTAGGATTTTTGCAAGGGGGAAAGGATGGCTTTGGAGGCTTCACCTTTGTGGAGGGGTAAAACAAAAAGAAAACCACGACCAAACAGAGTACTTCTGAAGCATTTTAATAACTGTTCCACACACTAAGTGCTTTCACCATCATTACATGGTTTCTTCAGAGTGAGTGGTAGTGAATCAACAGACACATTCATCTTAAAATAACATATACAGGACAAATACAACCCCAACCCACAAGTGCAATAATAAATGTATAAAAAACTATACTGTTATAATGTTTACTGTTATTGTATACCCATAAAAGTAACTAGATCATCAACGTAGGGGTATAGTGAAGGGGCAAATGGTAAGGCTGTCCAGACTTATTAGTGACAACAAAGTTTTGGAAAAAGAATTGTACACATTGGTAGGGATGTTTTTGGAAAGAGGCTATCCCCTTAAATTGTTGAGTAAAATACGTAAAGAGGTATTGAGTAAGAGAGATACAGTGTTTCCCCCTATACTTAGGGAAAACAATACAGAAAATCTGAGAACATCAAAACAAAAAAACTCTAATGATTCAAGAGTCTTAGTTTTAAAATACAACAATCAGATAAAAGGGATAGAGGAAGTAGTACGTACAGCATGGGATGTATGTTTCAACTGGGAACTTAAAAACCTGTTAGGTAGTGTCCCCAGAATTGTTTATTCTAGGGGAAGAAACATAAAAGCATTTTTAGAACAACATATTCCCAAAAATTCAACATCTAAAATGAATAGATGTGGGACCTGTAGGATTTGTAGACATATCCAAGACGGACCTTATGTAAGGGATATAATAGGACTATCCCATGCCCAGGTAGAGTGAATTGTAATACACATAAAGTGGTCTATTTAGCCATGTGTACCAATTGTAGTGCATTCTATGTTGGCAAGACCATTCAAAGATTGAAAGACCGGATAGGTGAATATCTTAGGGCTATTAAGAATCATGATTCTTACAATGCTCTATATGCACATAGTGTAGTTTGTACCAACTTTAAGAGATTTTTATTTTTTGTTATTGATAGGATGTTGTTCAATGAAAGAGGAGGTGATGAAAAATTAAAGGTGGAATTATTAGAATATAAATGGCAGGTTATGTTGAATGCTTCAATGCCACCTGGACTGAATGATTTTATTTCCCTAAGACCTATTTTGAGACAAAGGGCATACATTATCTAGTTAATTTTAAGGGTATACAATAACAGTAAACATTATAACAGTATAGTTTTTTATACATTTATTATTGCACTTGTGGGTTGGGGTTGTATTTGTCCTGTATGTCATTTTAAGATGAATGTGTTTTAAATTTGTAAATTGAATAATTGAACAATTAATGTTTGTATATAAAGGGTCTGTTGATTCGCTACCACTCACTCTGAAGAAGCCATGTAATGATGGTGAAAGTGCTTAGTGTGTGGAACAGTTATTAAAATGCTTCGGAAGTACTCTGTTTGGTCGTGGTTTTCTTTTTGTTTTACCAGTTTTATATCCATTGAGTATTCCTTTGGTGTTTTTGTGGAGCGGTATAATGTTAGATATTTTCCATTGAAGTGGAACATATTTTTCTTTAATAGAGAAATTGATCAAGACTGAAATGGGGTAAGTGATAGAAGGAGCAGCATGTTTTAGCAATTTGTTTGGGAATTTGTCAGCAGGTATGCAGCAAGGTTTAAATTTGGTTAAGAGAGTCTTGATATAATTAGTTTGGAAGGGTATGAAGGATAAGGGGTTGTAAATATTTGGGGCAGGGGTGGGGACAGAAAGTGGCTGGGTTATTTGATTGCCTAATAGGGAGGTGATGGTATTGATGAAGTAGGAGTTAAACTGATGAAGTGGGAGTTGAACTGAGTTGAGATCGAGTCTGTGTTGTTTGAGGTGACTGGGGGAGAGATAGAGATATGACCAGGTTTAATGAGCTGGTTGATGGATTGCAAGAATTTTTGGGAGTTGATTAGGTGTTTCTGTTGACAGGGTAGGAAATATGTTTATTTGTCTTTTGGGATCTGTTTCTTTATTAGGTTTCTTAGTTACTGATAAGTTGAGGTCAATTTTGTCTTTGGAAGTATGATACGCTGACCAGGCTTTATCTCTACACTTCGTTAGTAGCTTAGTGTCTTTGGTTAGCCAAGGGAGGGGCTTAGTCTTAGTATGCCCTTTTCTAGTGGGGGCAAGAGTATTGAGGATTGTAAGAAAGATGTTGTTAAAGTACTGGACAGCAGCATTTAATTGTAACTGTTAAAGTGGTGTCCAGTCACATTGTTGGAGGAGGAGGTTAGAATTAATGGGGGAGAAGGTTTTCTTGGTAATTATGTATTTATAAATAATGTTGCCTTGTATATGCACACACTTTCTGTAAAGAAAGGTTGCAGGGGGATTGCTGAGGGAGTCAGTTAGGCAACCAACTAGGTAACTTAGGTTAGGTCTGTTAGTTAAGATCCGGTCTAATGTTGACTACTTGTTGGAATGTTTGTCTATACAGGTCTAGCAGGTTATTGTTTGGGTCATTTTACAGTAAAGAAAGGTTGCAGGATGATTGCTGAGGGAGTCAGTTAGGCAACCAGCTAGGTAACTTAGGTTAGGTTTGTTAGTTAAGATCCGGTCTAATGTTGACTATTTGTTGGAGTGTTTGACTATACAGGTCTGGCAGGTTATTGTTTGGGTCATTTTACAGTTAGCAGCCTTTGCTCAAAGTAAAAAAAAACTGTTATCTGCTATAAGCATAAGCTTAACTCCACCTGAGGTGGCTAATTTAAACAGCCAGTCACATAATGAGCAACAAGTTAGTTCTACTGGTGTGTAAAATATAACATGAACATGTATCCTTTACTCTTTTGGTAGTTCTGGCATATAAGCTACATGCAGTTTAGTTAGAAATACAGAATGCATTGATTATGTATAGTTAAATGACACAGGTCAGTTAGGCAGTTGACAAGTATCTTGATAGCTGAAACTCTCAATACAGCAACACTAGTTGAGCTAATATCCAAGCTTAACAATGTTTAAATCACAGTTAACTTCCCAGTTAAATGGTATAAGCATCTAAAACACAATACAATTTAGTTCAGGAATCTGTGTAACAGATAACTAGCAGATACAGACTACTTAAAATGGGATCATGCTACCACAGAGGGCGCTCTGTGAGGGAATGGGAATACAGGTGTGGCGGTCTTGTCAGGAGTTTTTATTTTTTTTATGGTCCCCATAAAGATCATAGGCAGATAAAACCTTATTCTGGATGTGAGGGGGAGGTGGGGGTGGGGCTAGCAGCTTATACTCAGGTTTGTGTGAGTCTTCGAGAGCTCCTATGCCAGGAAAGAAAAACTAGCCTGCAGAGGAGCCAGTATGATGGCAATGTATTTGAACCAGCTGACAATGGGCCAATACAATAACTTATTAATCCATTAATAAAAAAATACTAGGAGAAGGTTGAATACCTGAAAATATGAGGGGAGAAACTGGACAGGGGAAAGAACATTTAGTAACAAGCATCCAAAAGCATGGGCATTAAAGACAATGGGAAATATTGCAAGTACTTGGAGAGAGAGGCAGGGACAGAAAGCAATTAATGGTCCTTATTAGATAGTGGGTATGGGCAACTGCCATTTCAGGTAGAGTGCTTCCTCTCAGCTGAAATAAGGAGAAATAGAGTGCTTTAATAAAAAAATCATACTGATTTAGGGAATGAATAAGTTAGAAACATACTTGGTTACAAATAGAGATGAAGGGTTACTGTTTAGTTTTATTCAGTAGTGAGAGATGTCAGTCTTGTGAGGGACACAAATGTAGTGTAGAAGAGTAGGGTAACACCAGGAAAGGTTTAGTTAGGTAGCAAATGTACAAGTTTCATGTGTTCACACTGGAAGAATTAAGACTCTTGTAATTTGGAGACTAGTCATAGCTCTCTTTGTCCAACAAACCAGATCAATGTTGCCATATCAATAACATAGGAAAAACAACTAGAGCAAATGGCTGAGTGGTGAGCAAAATATCACATTCTGACTTCCATTAAAGAAGATAAAGGCCTCCAACAGGCACACAAACTGAAGAAAAATGTTTACCCACTTGCACACTCCTTGAGTTAAAACACCAGACTTGTATTTATTTAACATTTGTTTACCAGGAAAGTCTGACTTGGAGCGAGCCAATTTTCAGTGGAGGCCCAAGGAGAAATGCTCCAGATGCATGTCTTTGTAACAATTTGCTATATTTAGGTATTCATATTTTCAATACTACAAAAGGAACTATAAACTATAACTATAAAAAAGTAAAAATTTCTCTAACTTATTTAATTAATTTTTGGAATAAAATATACATTTCATTTGAAGATAGGCTACAAACTATTAAAATGTCTTTATTTTCAACTATAGTATACATAACTCAGTTTCTTATATTACCATGAAATAAGAAGCAAATATAAACAATAAATAGATTACTTGTAAACTTTTTATGGTATCCAAATAAATATAGAATTAATATAAATCATCACTTCAGACCTTGGTAAATAGGGGTGTGAATTTCCCAAATATAGAAACTTATGCAAAAGTGGCAATTAATAAAATGATTTTTAATTGGTTAGATATAAATTATATATATCCAATTGGCAAATCTTGCATTTTCAATTATTGAATGTTAATAAACTAAACTCTTTAAACTTAATAAATTCTAAATTATACAATCCTGTCTGGGTTTTTTATCTGTAAATATATTCAAGTTTCTACAAATCCCACATCTAATTCTACTTATTTAAATTTAATATTAAACATGTTTAAAAGAATAATACTGAACAATTCAAACTATAAATTCTGGTTTTAATATGTAATTCCTTTTTTATTAAAAAATGAACACATATTTAACTCTTGGAGTTATAAGCATCTTTATTATGGTTATCAATGTTTCAAATGAATTACATGTGCATGAGTTGAATCTATTTCTTTAGAATTGAATATAAATACTAATGAATTACATTATATGTGATTAATTTCAACATCTTTTCAAACTAAGCTTTATTTTTTATCTAAGTCTACTTTAATTTAAATTTCTTGAATGGATACAAACTCTACTTTAAATTATTTATACACATTGTGAATATGATAATTTAATCTTGAAAATATATCAATAGCCAAGGATTATTCAAACTTAACTTTTGGAATGTGTTCTGTAATGAGTATTTTATAGTTTTCACTGGTCAAAACTAAACTAGTCAAAACTAAAGTCAACTTCTCTCCTCAGTTAAAATACATCTTGGACCCTTTATTGGAATATATTTTATTTACTTGGAAATTCTTGTTTAGATCTGTTTTTAACTCCTGTAACAGTTGCTAAAATGAGAAAATAAATCTAACGCTAATTGGTCAAATATGTTTTTTGATTGTTTTATGGTTCAGAATTTTTGGGTAATAGGTCAAGATTTTTTAAAGCATTATGGAATGATACATTCATTTTAACAAAATAAATTCAAGATTCCTACTGAGAACTTACAAAAGGCAGGCAAATCTATTGCATACCCCATTTCCATTCTTATTAATAGAACTATCACTAAAGGACACATCCCAAGCATATGGAAGGTCTCCCATATTATTCCCCTTCATAAGGGAGGTAACTCCACTGAACTCTCCAACTACCGTCCCATTGCCCTTCTGTCTCCCCTAGCTAAAATCATGGAAAAATGCATCCATAAACAATTGCTAGACCACCTAATCCAATATAACTTACTTTCCAACTCACAACATGGTTTCAGACCCTCACGCAGCACTACTGCTGCCCTTTCAGGCCCTCACACAGCACTACTACTGCCCTTTCAGGCCCTCACACAGCACTACTACTGCCCTTTCAGACCCTCACACAGCACTACTACTGCCCTTTCAGACCCTCACACAGCACTACTAGTGCCCTTTCAGACCCTCACACAGCACTACTACTGCCCTTTCAGGCCCTCACACAGCACTACTGCTGCCCTTTCAGGCCCTCACACAGCACTACTACTGCCCTTTCAGGCCCTCACACAGCACTACTACTGCCCTTTCAGGCCCTCACACAGCACTACTACTGCCCTTTCAGGCCCTCACACAGCACTACTACTGCCCTTTCAGACCCTCACACAGCACTACTGCTGCCCTTTCAGGCCCTCACACAGTACTACTACTGCCCTTTCAGGC
>NC_056725.1:897117180-897269680 GCF_019279795.1 Protopterus annectens | reverse complement strand
TGAAAAGTAGGGCAGTATTAATTTAACACCTTATTTCAGTTAAAATATGTCTTCTCAGTTTTGCTCTGTTTTCTTTTTACTTTTCTTTTCTTATTTTTGAAACCCTAAGAACGTTTTTGACACATTTGTAGCCGCTCGTCTTTAAGCAAAACATACAGTTAAAGTGAAAACGTTTGCCTTTTCATGCACTACCAGTGCAGAATGCATAGTGTTGTATAACATTCATCTTAGCTACACTACTGTGTTTAAGGAGTATAGTGTAACATTCAGTGATACATTTTTCTCTTATGGAATGTAGCACAACACTTCTATAGACACTGAAAATATACAACATCATGACAATGAATGATGTAGCCAGAACTCTTCGAAGAACAACAGTTAGCCAGTAAAGGGCATAAAATCAGCTACTGTTTCATAATTGAAGCATTGTCTTACTCAGTCCTCAAAAGAGGAGCCATGTGTTTCATAGGTGTTTACCTGAGGGATAAACCACTGCATGTAACAGATATCAATTATATAATGTCATTGCAAAGGTACAGGTCAATTAGTTGGGGGCTATGACAGTGACACATAGTTGCATCATTCGGAATGAGTAAAGCTTCAGGTTCATCTTTCAATTTTCTGAAGTACGGTGCACATTTTCTAGAAGGGTGGTGTCTGGCATGTTGACATTACAAGCTACATGATGTACATTTATGGAAGGAAGACTATGCTACTCAAAATGCTTGGGATATTGGGACATCATTATAGAAATGGAAGTAAGAAAAGAACGACCAACCTCAAAGCAGCAACCATATATTTATTTATTGTGTTTTGTACAAGGTGCATGTAATTAGCAAGCATTTTTTAACTTTTATTATGAAACATTTATGAAACATTGACTGTGATGCCAATATATCTTTTTTGACAGTAATTAAAACTGGAATAAATGTGGATTTGACACTCTGTTCCCACCACTACATCATAAGTTATCTTAGATTTTTTGGTTGGAGACACACTTTTTCAATATTGATTTTCATTTTATTTGAAAGTGGCTAGATTGTTTCAAACATTTTTTTTGCTTTAAAATTTAGTGTAGTAGTAATTTCATTCCTGTGTTTATTGTTTATTATCACAGAAGATCCTCACAATGGAAGTGTGGGACTCCTACCACCTGATGTCAGAGTATCGGGAAGCTCTGATGATGATAGTGGCTAAATTGAGGACCAGTTGGGGGGTGCAGAGGTTGAAAGTGACACTGACTTTGTAACTCACAAATCCACTGTATTCCCATCAGACACAGACAGTATGTCTATGTATACCCATTCCACTGAGTCCTCAGATTTTGGACAGGTTGAAGGTGATACACTTGATCACAGTAATGTGGTTACTGTGGCTTCAGTGTTGGTTTACTCTGACCATAGCTAAAATGTGGGTGAGATACAATGCAAAAGGGTTGGTAGGGGTGCGCAGAGGAAGCATGTTGTCCACCTGATCCTGGTGTGTCATTACATGCCACTCAACATATGTTTAGGACCATTATGGAGTCACAGGCACATTCCGCTAGGGCCTCCAAGGACTTGATTAGGTCTCTAGATGTGGCACAGGCTGACATGCATGACTGAGGAGAGCTCATCCAGTAGACATCACTTACATTCAGGTAGCACTAGCACATCTGATTGTGGGCATGGATGTGCCAGTGGAACTTCAGGCAGAGCCAGCTCTCTCAGTCAGGGGTGACGATGATGAAATTGTACCTTTACCATGCACGACTTTTACCTGTCCAACATGCCAGGATGTAGAGCTACCACAGAGCTTAACTGTGTTCATCCAGACACTCATTCTCATATTCAACATACAGACACCCACACATAACAGATACATGAGGCATTCATGAGGCTTGCAGGTCATTCTGTCTTGTGGCCATTTGATAATTAGCTACATTTGTGCCTGGCTTTCTTTCTTACACACAACTCTCTCTCCTTCTCTGTGTATTTAAAACATAGTACAAACCAAATAGGAACAAAGCTGACATTGCATTGACTGCGTTGCTGAATAAGTTAAAAAGCAGATTATCTTACCTGCAAACCTTTTTTACTACTCAACAAAGATATAAGGAGCTAGACATAGAAGAGGAGCACACCAGATACTGATTTTATTGACTAAATTGACTGCCATTTCCTTGCTAACCAGGTTCTGTAGGTAGGCAGGTTAAAGTGAAACAGAAGAAATTGACTAGTAGTTTCAATAACATATCTTCTTACCTCAAGCTTTGGTGTCTTTCTTTTGTTTTTAAAATGTAATAAGACACACCTTCTCCTTACTATCATGAGGTATCACAATGAGTGTGTGATGTTTTTCACAATTAACCAGATCCATGCTTTTTAAGACTGGTATAAGACAGATCATGGAAATGAGATTATCTGCCAAATTGTCTATCAGACCATTGCATCCATTATAGCAGCTATACCCAAGTGCAGTAATATTTATGTAGGAATTCCATTAATGCCTATTGTTTACTTTTTTTGGGCTTGCTAAAGCTTTCAAAGCTGCTTCATCATCTAATACTACTTTCATCATCATCATCATCATCATCATCATCATCATCATCATCATCATCACCACTTCCTAATTGTAAAGTACTAGTTGAAATGGTTCTAGATCAGTTTGATATTTACAGTCTAATGATGTAATGTTGTGCTTAAAGATGAGCACTTCAGGTCAAAAGTCAGTCAACTACTAGATAAGAAAAGTATGCTCTTTAAAATCAGGGTAAATGATACTGTTGAATTAATGCCTTTGAGATGTCTGTTGCCAATGCTGTGGCAAATGAAATGTGGATGGGGAGATGTAGAGATGTCTTTCATATCAGACATAGAATGTATGAATTATGAACCAGGGAAAGCTGCTTGAAGTCGAGAATGAAATGGAGTGATTATACCCAAGTCTATTAGGTGCTAGTGACCTAAAACAGTGTGACATTATACACTTTAAATCCAATGAATATACAAAGTAATATGTCTGAAATGAAAGATAAAGTAGAAATGGGGTTGCATTTATAATTGAGAAGAAGACTGCAAGAGCTGTCATGAAATACAATACAGCCAGCAAACAAAGTATGCAGTCATTTACGATGTGCACTCACTAATGTGGTTTTCATTAAAAAATAAGTTATAACAACAGAGCAGAAGAGCTGGTCAGCTCAATAAGCAACTGAAAGCTTAATTTGACAGAACATACAAATAATGTATCCTAAAGTCCTGGTTAACCAGAGGTGGCTCATGCTATTGGACTGCAGCTCCCCCAGCTGTAAAAAAGAAAGAAAAACGGTGTGGTATGTGTGTGAAATGCCCCTTAAAATATACCTGGTGGCTAGAGAGAACTCAGGAAATATACCTGGTGGTTAGACTCAAACCCTGTACCTTGGAAGCAGGTAGCAAGAGCTTGAATTCCCTACCCAGCACCACTTGTCAAATTTTTGCCTCATATTTTTTGTTCTTGTTAAATTTGTGGTTTTCTGAATTTTGAATTCACTAAATAATGACAGGCATTTGAATTTCAGACTTCATATTCTTCAGAAAGTACATGGTAACACAAAACCTTTTATTCTAGCATTTTTCTGTTTATAATATCAATATTTGAAATTTGTCTCTATTTTGGGGGCTGTATTCCCCTATTATTGGCTTTGTCCAGGTTTTTTGTGCTAAGAGGTTGAGAGCTATGGTGAGAACTGAATTCACTAAATGATAGCCATTTAAGTTTCAGTCTACCCGTTTTTCAAGAAACAGCTGATATGGCATAGTGGTATGTTGCTCTGACTGTAGTACACAGGGTCCTGGGGCCAAGAGTTGGCAGTGAAATATATAGTGGTAACACAGGATTTTATTTTAGCAACTTTTCAAGATTATACAAGCAATATTTAAAATGTGTCCCTAGTTTTTTATGCTTTTGCCCCCACCAATACATTTTGGCTTTTTCCAGATTTCTTCTGCTTCAAAGCTGAGAGATACAGTTGAGTGTTGAATGGATTTTACAAGGAGCTGAGAGCTTGAAGAGAAAGTTTAATGCTGCTTATGCTGAGTCTGTTTCTACTGTTAATAGCACAACAAGTAGTGCACTTACTTTTGATGTAGAAGGCTGTTTTGGTTCTACTCCCACAGTATATAGATGCATTGCTGACACTGTACTGTGTTGTACTTTTAAAGGGGGTGGATGTTGCAGTCCTAAGAATCTCCTCTTTGGTGGCAATACCTAGTAACGATGGACCTGTTATCAGTTTGCCATCCATTCCCTATTGCAATATTACTAGCTTATCATTTTTTTAATGTAACATAGGCAATTTATTCCTCAATGGCAAAAGGCACTTTATTTGTAGATGAAACAATGAAATATAAAGTTGTTTGCTAGCAGTAACCTCTTCATTAGTCACAAATCTCTGTAATGTGGAATTATTTAGATGACTTCTACTTCTGAAGAGATTGTGCATATTTACTGATACTGGTGGATTGTAGAAGTTTGAGTATACTTTTATGATGGAATCTTATGAACTGGGAAATTTTGTCATTATTGGTGCATGCATTTTGTTTAATTGTTTACTGGAAAATGTTCAAAACAATACATTTAAAACGCCATCAAACAGCTGTACTGTGTTATACAAGGAATATAATTTAATACAATCAGGAAGGTGTATCAAAGAACACATGTATGCTTCCTGTGCAAGGGGCCTATGATCTGAAAACACCCCAAAGTTAATCTTTATCTGCCAATGGCCAGATGTATTTTCTTTGATTGTGGGTTTCAATTCTGTTTCAATGAATGTGAGTTTCAAGGGCAGAGAAGTTGTAATGCTAAGTCTATTTTCATTGTGAGACTGCATTTCTTTGTTTAGTAGATTTCTATAAGTGTTTGTGCTGTAAAATGTAAAATAAAACCTTTAAATTAAATCCAAATCATCATAGAAGTAAAACAGTATGCACATTACAGTGTTTATGGTAAATGGGGTGAAATAGCCAAGTAATGGGACATTGGAATAGCTGCCCATATGACCATGATTTTGAGAGGGGGGAAGGGTGGCAAACTCAGACAGCCCTGGCTGAACTATACCTCTTAACTGACAGATTTTTGCAGAATTAATACATTTTTGCTTCTTATTTTTGATTTGTTCCTCATAAAAGTTGTGGTTTTCTGGCAAATCATTTAGGAATGAAGTCACTAAATAATGGCATTGAGTTTCAGGTTTCATACTCTTCAGAAAAATGCATACTAAAGCAATACCTGTTGTTCTGTTAACTGTCTAGGTTTATACAAGAGCAATTTTTAGTACTGTTTGTATGTTCCCACAATACATTTGGCCTTGTCTAGATTTTGTGCATTAAGAGGTTGAGAGGTACACGGAAATAAATCTATTTATAGAATTAGGTATAACCAAACCTCTCAACTGTCACCAGTTTTGGCTCAAAATATTGCTCTCCCCATAATAATCACTCTCAATGTGACAAATTTGGAAGAAAACATGGAGGGTTTGCAATTAATAAGTAATTGCAATGATCAGCATTATAGATTACTTTTAATTTCAGAAATGCATGTAGAGTCTCTTATTTTTTCAGCTGCTCAAGTTAACAGTACTAATTAAAAAAGTGTCCCTTCTTTGACAGGTTCCCAGCTGTATTGTGTGGCTATTTTATACTATTGCATCACATATTTGGTCTGTTTTTCATAAAATTTTGGTTTTCTGGCAAATTAGTGGCAAATCATTAAAGACTGAAGTTAGAAAATAATGACAGACATTTGAGTTTTAGATTTCATAACCTTCAGAAAATTCATACTAATGCAAGACCTACTATTCTATTATCTTTCTAAGTTTACCAACACAAGGAAATGAAGTTCCAAAAAACCAAGTAAAAATAAAACTCCGTGTAGACAGACCTCAGTACTTTAATGAAACGAACAAAATTTAAAATTCACAATCACAGAAATGCAGACTTCTTCAGAATAATGAATGTGTGATGCCAATGATTTTTTTATACAATTCAAATCAATTAATTAATCAATCAGTTACATAAATTCATATTGAATTTAAAGCCATACCTATTATTTTCAAAATTACATTCCATATGTGGTATACAGTTTTTTTAAAAACAGCAAGTCACAAATTGTATTGGGGACCTAACTTAGTAAAGTGCTTTTGTGCCTTTTATTATTTAATAAATATTCATATAAAAATGTTAAAAATATATATTCTAAGACAATATTGTAAAATTCATGTTGTGGTTTATGTGATATATATTCTACTTATTCCTAAAAGGTAGCTGATAATTAATATAATGTTGTTGAATAAAATAGTGAAATGAATGTAAACTATAATGACTTGTGATAAATATATCTAAAAATGTATATGTTGTATATTAAAATATATAAAAACTAATTTAAAACTGTTTTATTTGAAAATAAAACAATGTTAAAAAATGTTACATAATACAAGTTTTTAAAAAATGTTGTATATTTTGTTAGTGCATGTTTTTACAAATATTACCATGCTTTTTATGTTCGTAATAAGATCTTTATATGGTGTATGTTCAAATAAAAGCTAATATTTATACACTAGAGGCTTTATCTACTAAAATAGCCTTAATGTTTGTGTCTCTCATTAAGCCCAGGAGGGATGTTTTTTTTTTTCAGTTGCCATCTAATTTCTTTCTGCACATTCAACAGAATGTTTAAATAAAGCACTGGTCTCCTTTTCTTTTTAATATTATAAATGAATTTTAATTCAACAGTTTGGTTAATATACATACATTTCCTTAGGGTCAGGTTTTTATTTTCCATTTCAATTTGT
Organism: Protopterus annectens; assembly: GCF_019279795.1. Lineage (NCBI taxonomy): Eukaryota > Metazoa > Chordata > Ceratodontiformes > Protopteridae > Protopterus > Protopterus annectens. Next base: position 897,262,866 of record NC_056725.1, on the reverse strand, counting down.
TGCCTAATAAAGGTGTATATTTGGTACCCCATCCTTTATATACTTGTTCCAGTGTCTCACCAACTAGTTGTTTTTTGTAAATCTTGATGTTGGGAGGTCATTCTGGCTATTCTGACAGCCTGTCCTTTAATAATGCTTTTCTTTTGATGTAGTGTTGACTGTTGAAATGTAAATAACTATTACACCATGTATTTTAAATGTTTGATTTAAAACCAGTGGTCACTTTACTCAAGGTTATATCTAGATAGTTTATACTGTTATATTCAATTTCATGGGTGAAGGACAAGAAAGTAGTCGTTTGATTAATGTATATCATAAATTCATTTAAGTCCTCTGTGGTGTCATCCTCCCATAATATAAAAATATCATGTTCTTCCTCCCATTCAAGAAGAACCAAATTTGCATATATGGTCTGCTTATAATATTAAATTGTTATCTAAGACTATTTCAGTCAATTCTAATAACAATTTTTCCTGTCAGGTTTAATTTAGAATGTTTGTGAACACAGTTCTCAAAGTATTCAAACCCATGTTTCCTGGGTATGCAAGTAAACAAATCTTTAACATCAATGGTCACCATTTTAACTGTATCTGACCATAATTTGTTTGTTATTTTACCTAAAAATTTTTGACAATATCTTTTAATTGTTGGTCAATAAAACAGACAATTTGTTTTGGACTTTTTGCTGAACTATTGGGGGGAAAAGGTTTTTTTCAAATTGTTTTTGTGTATCTTTGCATTGCAAATATATATATATATTAGGATGGGTTTGTTTCAAAGTTTCTCTTCTCTTCTTTCAATTTCATTTTATTCTTCTAACCAGCTTCTTCTTCTCTTCTGTTCTTTATTCTGTTGTATTTCATTGTAGGACACAGTGGTATCATCAATAATTCTGTTAAAACATTGTTTCTTAATTGTTCAAACAGGGTTAACTCTCTTTCATTTAGGTTGTTAATTTTGTTCAACCTTTTGTTGTCTCAAACTGAGTACTTCTGAATGTTCAGATAATTCAATAACAGGAGTGTTAACAGTTTTCTGTTGTTTGCAAGCAAATCTCAAATTTAGTTTTTTTTAAAACTTCCAATAGTATGTTTGCCAAATCCCCCGAGGTCTTGACAAACTTAAAACCAAAAATAGTTCAAAGTGTTCTTTTCCACCCTTAGGTTAGTATAATTGTGTATTTTGTAACCTTTATATGTTTGTGTAATACCATTTTCTTCAACATTCATTATTCTGAAGAAGTCTGCGATCTGTGATTGTGAATTTTAAATTTTGTTCGTTTCATTAAAGTACTGAGGTCTGTCTACACGGAGTTTTATTTTTACTTGATCTTTCTAAGTTTATAAGAGCAATATTTAAAAATTGTCCTTATTTTTGGGCCTTTGCCCACTTCTTTTTATGGCTTTGTCCAATATCTTGCTCTGAGGCTGAGAGGTATGACAAATGTGTCAGGGCCGTCACCATCAGCCAGAGACATTTAAAATTTTGACATACTTGTTATGGGTCTATAGTGGATGATCGAACTTTCAAAAGCTCAAGTGTCATATGGTCGACACCATATGATTGAAATTTTTGAAAGTTCGAATGTTTTAATGGCGATCTCTGTAGAGAGTGAAATGGGAAGATTTCCCTTTTCTGCACTGTAGTGCAGTCTCGGAGTTGGTATATTTAAAGAGCAGGGGGTGTGGGTGTGCAGGGGGCTTGCCCCCCCTGCTTAAAACATTCAGGTAGGTTATTTGTGTTGTTTATTTTTTTATTAGATAATCAAATTTTAAAAGTTCAATCATATGGTGTCGACTATATGACAGTCAAACTTTTGAAAGTTTGATTATCTAATATAGACCCACTTGTTGCACCCCACTCCCCCATGTAGTGACTCTGGATGCATCCAAGCAAGGCAAGGATCAGTTATGCAGTGTAAGTGTGCAGAGTATCTCCCCATCTAAGGTAGACACAAGTACTACAGTGGCTTTTCATCTGTCCTTGATTTTTCAGAATGTTCTGGTTTTCTGTCATATTTTTATACTGTTGATTTATGCGTCTTATTATTCAGAAAATGCATGTTGTTGCAGTGCCTCTTGCTCTGTGTTTAAGTAGCAATGCTTTAATGATCATCAGGTAACCTTGTCTGAGACTGTAAGATGCAAGTAAGCTTTAATAAGCATACCGTTGAAGAATTATCAACATTGAAAGCCTTTTTGTTGTTGCCATGCAGAGAATATTTACATAACTAGATAGGGTATAAGGCTTAGGTATTGAAATGCATATGAAAGTATTTGTAATAAAGGACAGGATTACAGTATTTTCAGAAGCTCATTACATTTGTTGGAGACTTGCAGTCATCATTGCAGGCTTTAGCCCTAAACTAAACAGAATGCCAATCTATCATATGTGGTCCATAACTTGTGCAATAATCCTTTAAGCAATTTATCTTGAGCTTGTTTCTTGTTTGCTGCTCATTTTTTACTTTGGTCATGTTTTCCCCATGAAACAAGTAAATAGTTGTCAGGCAGCAGGTCTTTTTTGGATAAGAAAACTTTTTTACAAGTAGGGGTATCACAGAGATTCCTACTTTCAGCATGTTACTTGGTACTTTTGTAAACCTAAATATAAATTATAATTAGAACTGCAGTGCAAGGAGAAGGGGTTTGAGCTTGTTTTTTAATACTTGATTTTGACTGGCATTCCAGTAATGTATTTAAAAAGTAATTTATTTTTTCATGCCTCGCAACCTTTATGTTTCCATCTCGATACTAAGTAAGCTGTCGAGTAGCTAATGCACTGAAATATTTTTTCTTTTACAATTCATTTTGTCTTGACTGGACTCTCATAATGATAGTTTGGCACTCAGGGGAGCATATTTAATTAAAGTCCCAGTTTTTGCGTTTTTTTGCATAGCCCCACCCCTTTCTAGTTGGCACACCCCTTCCCATTGGCCCCACCCATTCAGCTGTCTCCTGCAGCCCCCTTTGATTTGAAGTCAATAGCTGCCACTGTGGTTAACTAGAACCTTAAAGCTGGGAACAAAGAAGAAGGTCAAATGGTTGGAAAATATGGATTCAGTATTAAACATGAAGGAGGAGAACATTTGATAGAATTTTCCAAGTCAATGACCTGACAATTTCAAGCAAATATATTCAGAGAGATAAGTGACATCTATATGTGCAGATTTCACTTAAGAGAGTACGTAGAAATGAAATTGACTATGTCTGCATAAAAAAATGATAGAAAAGTAAATTTAAAAAAAATGGGCTTAACTGTGGCATACATCACTAGCTAGTTATATGCAAAGTCAAGATAAAACTGAAAAACACTAAGATGGCCAGGTGCTTAGTAAAACAGAATTTTGAAAATACACCCCCAGAATTGAAAGAGTTTGCAAAATTGGTTTGCTGCATTATGCACTATTGGCAGAATGCCAGAAGATGTGTCTATGTTCGGCGATTGAAAAATACTAAATCAAATGGCTGTATCGATGTACTTTTTATTAGTCAACAAAGAGGACTTTTTTTCGAACAGGGATGTAATTGAAAATAAAGTCAATGAATATCCATAATTGGCCAACATAAAGGGACCCCAATCTACTACTAGCTTACCGGTAACTTAACTTTAACAGAAACTGGCCTTTCCCCAATTTAGTGTGACCTCGGAGTTGGCATATATAATTAATGGGGGGCACAACCCTATATATAACGGGAGTGGGGGTGAAGCACCCCACATAAGTATTGTTCCATGTTCACTGCACCCCCACAACCCCCACTAATTATATATACCAACTCCAAGGTCGCACTAAATTGGGGAAAGGGCAGGTTATGTTAAGGTTAAGTTACTGGTAAGCTAGTAGAGGATCGTGGTCCCTTATGTTGGCCAACTATGGCCATTCAATGACTTTATTTTCAGTGACACTCCTGGTCATTTAAAGTACTACACTTTGACTAACGTTTGATGTACAGCCGTTTGAGTTAATATTTTTTCGCTCGCCGAACATAGACCAACCACAAGAGTTATGGGAATATATCAAGATAGCTGTATTTGAAGAAACTAAAACATCTCTAAAGGAAGAAAGAATGAAAAAAATGTGTACAATTGTAAACTGCTCAGATCGTGAATATAGCTCAGGAAAGTAGAGAAGCTAAAGTCAGAGATCCAGAGGTAATTAAGTATCTTAAGCAAAATTTCCAGTATGGTGCAAAGTGAGACAACTTGAAGTACTATTGCATGCACGCAAGGACATGGACACTGTAGAAGAGTAAAGGTAGAAATTATTCAAGACTCTAACAAGCAAGGAAAGTTTTGAACTATGACAATCAAGCTTTTCATCAAAAAGAAAAGAAAACATACTTTTATTTCAATCTTGCTTAAATATTTTAGTTGCATTTTTAATGACCTGTGTGATGATACAATTATTTATTAATTTATCTTTGTTTTTTTCTGCATTTTTCTGTGTTTTAGCTAAAAAAGTTATCTGCTTGCATTTCTTATTTTGTACTGGGGCCTTAGTCTTATTGGCAGTTTTGTGAGAATTATGAATTACTTCAAAATCAGACCATTGTTTATTCACTGTACTGCACTTTTATCTTCGTAAGTAGAAAAAGTTGAAAAAGCTAGATGTTTGTGTTTTTAACTTGTTCTGGGGCCTATGTCTTGTAGTTTCCTTCACAGTTATGGTAGAAACTTAGTCTGGGGCCTTAGACTTATAGTTGCATTCATAGTTGGACAATTGTGAACTATTGCAAGATCATGGCCTCCTTTATTCATTATTGCTGCATTTTCCCATAAACAGTATTACTGGTAAATGTCTGCAAGTCGTGTACCTTAGAATGTAGTGGAATTGAAATAATTTTTGCTGCATGATTTGTGCTTCTGTGCTTCTATGGCTGTTTTCATTCCACTTTTGCTACTAAAGCCTTATATTCTGCTCATTATTTGCCTGCATAAAGTTGCATTCCAATGTCAATTGGTTACAAATGCTGTTTTTCCATTATTGTGTCTGCCCCAGCCCCCACTGATATGGTAAGTGCTCTCTCCCTGCTGCTCCCTACTAATTGTACACTAATCACATTGTTTCTCCTGCCCTGCTGTAAATGCTAAAGCTTTTAAAAGTTTAACCTACCTGGGGTCATTGACCTGCAGCTCTGAGTCATATGAACCAAGAGAACTGTGATTTCCTCAGCAATGTTCGCATCCTCTTTTTACTGCATCTAGTGCCATTCAGACTGAGACAGATACTTTTTTCTTGAAGATTTGCTCCTCTCTCTGTTATTTAAATGTGAAGCAGTTATTTTTTAATTATTTATTGTATTTATCTGTATTTTAAGATTGTAATGCATTTGTTTTCTAGTCCTTTGCTGCTGCATTAATTATTTGAAAACCACCACAAATGTATTGCCTTAGCCAATTGTTGAGCTCCTGGCACTAATTTCTTTTTTCAGTCTTAGAAATAGTTAAGTTAGATGCAAGGGGAGGTGGTTTTAAGGATTTTTTAGAACAAAAAGAAACCTGGTGGCAGATACAAGTTCAGGCAGATAAAACACCAGGACTGAATGAAGTTATTAATAAATGCTTTTTGAAATATAGGAAAGTGTAAATAAATAATGTTTTTTATAGGCTTAAGAGTTTAAATTTTACTGTGCCACTTTAAATGGAAATTGGTTAATGCTGTGATGTAATGAAGTGTTAATGCGTATATATATAAGTATGGAAGTTTTAAGTGCTGTTTTTAGTTATGAAGAAGTCGTAAGACGAAAGCGGTGAAAATAAAGTATACGCTATAGAAGTTTGGCTGTTGTTTAGTTCTTCGTACCATCACCAGTATTTTTTTTCTCATATACAAGTCCTCAAAATAACAATCTGGTTGATAGCAACAGACTCCACTCTTCACATATAGTATGCACCTGACACATAGAGTAGCATATACTGAGGGACTTTAAAACAATGTTCCTAACTCCAAAGACCTCTCAGGCACTCAACTCACATCAATTATCTTGGTAAACACAAAAGTGCTCTACAAAAACAACACCCAACACCACATACAGCCACACCCCTGGAGTCTCAACTACAAAGCACATAACGCAAGCCAGTACACTACCCAATCCTCTAGTTATGGGAGACTCCATTGTGAAACATATAGATGCCCCACTTACCAGGCTAAACAGTAGAAAAATCATGGTCAGTTGCCAATTATGGGCCAGGATCCACTAAATCACTCATGCAATTAGGTCATTGAGCCACAATGTCAGTATGAATCAGTCACAGTCCATGTAGGTATAAGTGACCTGAGACATACCTCCTTAGACTATATGAAGAGAGACTTGAGCTCTTGCATTATGTGCTCCAGGATGGTATGAGCCTAGCATTGAGCAGCATTATACCTTCCCAAGGATGATACCACTAAAGCAATTGAAGATAATTGACTTTAACAACTGGCTTAGCTTCTGATGCCATTCTAAAGTGGTGCAATATTTGTCAGCAAGGAAGGATATGGTCAACAGGCCGCACTCTATTGACAACTATGGCCTGGACCTGTCCCTGCTATGCTTTCTAATACTGGCTAAAACATTGTATTCCCCCATAGTTCCTTTTTAGCCAGTGTCAAACTGACAAACCTTCCAACTTAGCAAAATCATCCCAAGGGTATCCGAAGATGTTACTGGTCAATGCTAGGAACCTAAACAAGAAATTGCACTCCCTCCAAGCTCTCCTCACCTTGAAGATTGCAGACATCTGTGAAGTTACAGACACATTATTTAAAGCCGTGGGAAGTATCCTGGCAGTGCAAAGATAAAATGCTTTCCACTAATTATGATCATCTACTGCACAGGCAGGGACTAAAGATGGAGGTGTCTCTATCTACATCAAGAGCAAACATACTTCAAGACTGGTCAATCAAGGTGAAGTTCTTGAGCTTCCCCATGTCCAAATTATCAAAAGTAGAGTCCCATATCATATCCTTTTAAGGATAGGATATTCTTTCAAGTTATATATATATCAACTCTCTGTAACCCAGAAAGCCCAAAGCATATACTAAGATCTACTGAAGACACTTACCATTCACCACAATACCATATTTATGAAGGACTTAAACTATCTATCTATAAACTGTGAATCCTATATAACCCCAAACTTGCAGGCCCAGAGATTCATTCCAATATGTGTCTAAGGCAGTAAAGGAATCATAAGAAATCATTTTATGTTGCTCAACTTGTAAACAATGATTTGGCATCTTGGTCCAAGAAGGTCCCCGTTTCTCTGTATTGGGCTGTCATCAGACCCATCATACAGTACACACACCCTATTCTTTGGTATTTATCTGATATGTACCAGGCACGTGCAACTGGAATATCCCCAGAGGTTTCTCACAAAAAGAATACAACTCATGAATAACAGTGCTATGCAGATCACCCAATAGCCCCATCTCTATACTTGGCTTCTTACAGACTGTTAAGATGTGATCTGTGCCTGGCATACAAGTATCCCACTATAAAGGACCTTTTGCATACCACCGATACCAATGGCATCAGAACTACTAGATCTAGGGACTTGAACTATGCATGTGACATAGATAGGACATGTTGGAGGGACAGGTATGTATCTTAGAGTATTCCCCTCCTCTGTTGCAGGCTGCCGATCCATGAAAAGTAGAGATCTTCCCTAACCCTAATCAAGAGTAACCTGGACCATTGGTTGGTAAACTGGAAATTCACCCCAGGTCTAGCACCTATTAGTCTAATGGACAGATGCAATCTGTAAGTCATAGACTAGCTTGCAAACATCCTTTACAATAACCTATAAAGCTGAAAAAAACTTGTGGGATTCATTTTGGATGCATGACTAAGCTTATAAAGGCCACGTGGTGATTAGACTGGTATATAGCTATGAATCTATTCAAAAGACCAGCTTTGCTAAAAATATGAGATTTGAAGAGAAAATTCAAGCCTTGAAGTAGAACATTAAAAGCCAGTGAAAGATGCTCTGTGATATTCTCACTTTCATATGATGTTACAATATTAGTCTTTCCAAAAGTACATCATTGGCCATCCACAAAACATACAGCAGTCAACTCAGATATTGGCAAGTCATATAGCACAACCAGACCAGATGTAATTGTAGAAATGTAGACACTTGTATTATTTTTAGTTGTGAGCTTTCATACTTCATACTAGGCCTTCTTCAGAATGTCAGCAAGTAGTAGCTCTGTACATCACTGGTCAGCTAACTGGAGCCTATTACAGACATTTTGTCTGGGAAACATTTGTATATTTTCATCCAAATCTTGAAGTTCTTTCACTTCCTCCTCCTACACCTCAACTAACAGGAAATAGTCTATATGATTGACAGTTCACATACAGTCTGTTTCCATTAGTTTCCATAGTGACTGCAGTAATGACTTGTTTTCCACAGTATAGTATGTTGAGTTACCCTTTAAGGTGAAATCTCAGTCAAGCAATATATGTTTTTCAACTTCCATTACTTCCAATATACTACATAAATGACATCCATCATGAATCTTTAATATTTATAGAAGACAACAAGGCTCAATTTACAAATTAAATCATTATTGATGTAAACTTGACACATCCATATAATGGTTTGATAACTCCTTAAAATGCTTTCAGATAAATAATTCTCAAACATAAATTACAGAACTTGTATACTTTACTAAGATACAAAAACTTAGTTCTCTTCTGTTTCATTTACACCAAATGTACAGGCCATCCTTGCCTGTAGCTCTGGCCTTGCTTCAGTTTATTTTCATTTAGGCATACTCTCCAGTCTAGTCATCTAGCTCCATCATGAGCTGAGTATTATTTATTTGTTTATTTATTTATTTATGTGTTTGTAGAATTCATCTCTTAAACAGTCCATTCCATAGGTATCAGACTCATACATTTAAAGCTCTCTTGGGCAGACTCATACATTGGTCTCAGGCTCCCATCTTTATAGCTCTCTTTGACAGGCCCTGTACTGGTTTTGTGGTACAGGCCTTCACCTCCAAGTCACAGTAATCCCTCATAGTGAGACCCCATACTTACCTACTGCTTTCAGTTTTAATTCTCTTTCTATTTAAATTTTCCTTCCATTTTTCACATTGGATCTGCCCATAGGCCATTTCTTTTGAATAACAGAGCTCTCATCTTTAATATAGCACAGTAGTCTTAACTTTATTTTGTTTATTTACTATTTGATAACTATGTAGATGGACTAGTCATCTGACCCTTTTTAGCCATGACCCATGCTCCACGAACAGCAAATACAGTAGTTATACAGCAAAGAATAAAAATATAGTCAGAATTTACATATGTAAGGAGTACATAGTTTGTCATACATTTAAAGCCTGCAGCGATGTACATAGTTTATTGCAGAAGCGATATAAGTTAGTAAGATGACAGTAAATAAGCAAGGATAATAAATATTTCAAAATGCGTTCACAATTTAAACAGTGACAATGTATTTATAGGTGTGTACTAGGCTGATGACCACTCGGGACTTTTTAAGTTCATCCATGCACCCCAAATATTGGACAAGTTTTAGTACCCTTGGTAGTGTAAGCAGGGGCATGGAAGATTAAACATTTGTAAGCAGGGGCATGGGACATGAACCATTTATAGGCTGCTTGTGTCCATTAGACACTTAGGAGCCAAACCAGTGGTGAATTTAAAGTTTCCTATCCAGTTGTCCAAGCTACACTTGAAATGGGTTAGAGAGCAGATCTGCTTCACATGGATGTGAGCTTGTTCCATAGAAGGAGTAGTCTCTGTGATACATACTGGTCTGTCCAGCAGGTCCTATTTGTATCACAGGCAATGGCTGAGTCTTTGCAATGAGTAATTCTGATGCTATTTATTTTGCAGAAATGAAGGTGGTCCATGAGAGTGGAGCTTGAAGATGCCTTTTATGCCAGACATAGAGCTCCCCACAACAGCCTATAGGAAACAGAATACAGGAATAGTGCTTTGAGAAGTCTTCAGAGGACATGTTATTTACACCTTGTATTCTTTTACTGAGGGATCTCTGTGGACATTCAAGTTGATGGATATGCCTGCTTAGGTACATACCAAAGGGTGTTTTGTACTCAATGACAGGCCTGATGAGTGCTGAATACAGTGGAACAATGATGCCAGATGCCATACTTTTGTTTATATGTTGCCCAAAACAGAATGATTTCCTCACTACCATAGACATGTGATGGTCGAAGGCTAGATTACTGTCTATGTATGTCCCCACATCCCTGACTACTGCGTCAACTCTTAGGGGTGTGTAGTCAATATGGTAGTTACCAGGGGTGACTGACTTCCCAAAGGATACTATTATGCATTTCTTGACATTTAGCTTTTAGTCCATGGCTCTGACACCAGTTATCTGTCAGTGTAAGCCCATCTTTGAGAACATTAGTGTAGCTAGGGGATTCTATGATTGCTCCTAATTTGCAATTATATGGACATTTTCTCAGCCAGAGACCCTTGGCATTGGCCTTGATGTCATAGAAATAAAGTAAAAAAAAATTAGTGGTTATGGAGACTTACCTAAGGGGATCCACTGGTGACTGGTTTCTTTGTAGAGGTGGAGCCCCAAAGTCTAAATTCCGGGGTCCTGTCTGTCAGCCAGCTGGCCATCCAATGGGTACCATAAAGGTTTATACCTAAATTCCTGAGTGTGTCAACAATGCCTGAGTGGGGAATTGTGTTGAATGCCTTAACCAGGTCAAGGTAGGCAGTGTGAACGATTTTATGATTTGGTGACTTTCTCCAAAAAGTCCACCAGGTTGAATATGCATGACCTGCCCTTGACAAAATCAAACTGGGCTGGTTCAAGTGACTGGACATTTCCTATGTCACAATAGATCATTTCCACGCCAATTATTTCCATGGCCTTGAATATAAAACTAATGAGATTTGCGGGTCCTTAATTTTTAGGGTATGTTGATGGCCTACCTTTGTACAGTAGGATGACAGTTTCCATTCTCTATTTGTGAGACGCAGAGCCTGTTTAGAAGCCATAGTTAAATAGTGATTCCAGAGGATCTGCCATGTTGTGTTTCATGCTATATGGTGAGTACAAAACTTCTTTATCTAATGTTATCAATTTTCATTCATTCCTGAACAATTGGGACAGAGTCCCCAGCTACCTGAAATCCTGGGAGAACTCTAAGGAAGGATATTCCTTAGCACAGTTTAGCTGAAGGCTGGTCTTCCATTTGAGATCAGATCCAGTTCTTAATGAGTAATAAAGGTATGTGGATTAGCCCAAGTAGCAGCCACACATATATCATCCATTGATGCCCTGGGAAGAAATACTGATGATCATGGACTTGGTTGAATGGGCCTTCAATCATTTTGGTAAAGAAAGGCATACTTTGTTATAGAGAAAGGGTATACAACCTGTAAGCCATTGGCTAAGCTTACTTTCCTGACTGGCTTGCCCAATTTGGAATCCGCAAATGAAACAAACAATTAGTCTGTTTTTCTAAAAATTTTGGTTCTATGTAAATAAAAAAGCAATTGCCTGTGAATGTCCAGTAAGTGTAAAATATATTCACCTTTGTTTGTAAAATTTGGGAAAGAAAACTGGCAAATTAATAGATTGGTTAATGTTTAGTTCTGACACCACCTTAGGAAGGAAGGAAGCATTATCTCATAAAGCCACTCTATCCTTATGAAATAATAAGGAAAGAGGTTTAGAAGACATTGCTCGAAGCTCTGAAAGTCTTCTAGCAGAAGTGATGGCTACCAAAAATATAGTTTTCCAGGTCTTAAATTTCAACTCGCATTTAGCTGCTAGTTCGAATATTGAAAGAGTTAATGAATGTAATACCAAATGTAAATCCCGTGGCAGAGATGGATCTTTATAAGTGGGACTCAAAAGAAGGATACTTCTTAAAAAGGCTTTACAAAGTTTAGGTGAAGCCAAGGAGGAGCTATCTGTCCCAACGTGAAAATTAGAAATAGCAGCTAGTTGTACTCTAATAGTTGAGGAACTGGCTCCTTTGTTGAAAATTGTTGCTAAGAATTAAAGGAGACTGTGTTCTGGTGCTGTAAGAGGGGGGGTCAATATGTTTCTGCTGCATCCCAAAAAAAAAACAAATTTCTTCCATTTACTTCTGTAAAGTTAACCTGTAGAAGCTTTGTGGGAGGACAAAAGTATATGACAAACAGGGGAGGACAGCGTATGTTGTCTGGCTATCAATGGAAGTGGTTTTAAATTTGAGTTATCTGGGTGAATCTTACCTGTTGGGTGAGGCAGAACATCTGGAATTGGATTCATACTCCATGAAGAGTAGCTTAGATGAGGCTAAAGGAAGGGGAACCAAATTTGTCGAGGCCAGTAAGGGGCAATGAGGATGACTCTGCTCTTCAAATGGGATGCTTTCTGCAGAAATTTGGGGATTAAGGGGTTCAGGGGATAAGCATAAAGGAGACAGGTAGACAATCATGTAGGTGAGTGTCTCTTGGTGACTCCCTTGGTGGAGGGATGAGAGCAAAGAACCTGCTGCACTTGTTGTTTAGAGGAGATGCAAATTGGTCCCAGCATGGCTGGCCCCATTGGGGAAACATCATTTCTACCACATTCTTGTTGAGACATCACTCATGAGGTAGTAGAATGTACCAGCTCAGTTCAGTTTTCCACTATCACGCTGGATTTCCCCTGAATTTGCATTGCTATCAGAAATCAGTAGGATAAGATCACTGACTGCCAAACTCTTATAGATTCTTGACATAAGGGGTAAGATCTGATTCCTCCTTATTTGTTGATGTACCAAACCACAGACATATTGCCTGTCTGAATTGCAGTGGTCTCAGAAGGGAGACAGTCTTGGAATGTCTGCAAAGCTAAGAGCACTGCTGTCATTTCCAGGACATTGATATAAAAATTGACCTCTTTGCAGGACCATGTGTTTTAGACTGATATTTCCCAATAAGAGACCTCCACCCAATTTTCAATGCATCCATGGTAACTATGGCCTTGGGTTGAGGAAGATTGAAGGGACAGCCTTGTACAACTTGATGTGAGTGAATCCATCACCAAAGGTATCTTGCACACTTGTGTAATTCTTATCTGAGCAGACGTGTTCATTGAGAAAGGACCACTGATTTGCTAACATACACTGAAGAATCCTCATATGAAATCTTGCTAGTGGAACAAGAACTATACCTGCAGTCATTGGCCCCAAGGCCTGTAGGAATAATCAGGCTGATAATGTGAAGCAGTGAATTATTTTTCTGATCTGGAATCTGATAGACTATACTCATGGCAGAGGAAGAGAAGCTGTCACAAATACTGTGTTAAAATGGCTCCTTTGAACTCATCTGAGATGGTTCTAACTAAGATTTGTTGTAATTTATGGTTATCCCTAGATGGGAGCAAGTCTGGAGTACCTGGTCTTGAGCTCTTATCAGTAGATACCTGATTGGGATAATAATGAGACAGTCATTCAAGTACAGAAACTCTTGGAATTTGTGCAGTTGCTAGTGAGCTTTTACTAGTTGCCATGCATTTGGTGAACACTGTGGGGACTGTGATGAGGCCAAAGGGCAGTGCTCTTAGCTGGTAATGACTGGCTCCCAGCTGGAAAAGTAAATACCTTCTGGATTGTCTGTTTATTTTTATGTGATAGTATGAATCCTGAAGGTCTATTGAGCACATCCAGTCATCCTTGCCCAAAAAGGATAGAATGGACTTAACCATGACAATTCCGAACATGGTGTGCTGAACTGATTTGTTCAGACTGCTGGGATCCACAATCGGTCTCCAATCCCCTGTTATCTTTGGCACTAAAAAGAATCTTGAGTAAGTTCCAAATCGTATCTGGTCTGGTCAGACTTCTTGGATTGCTCCTTTTTCTAGCAGCTTTTGTATTTCTGGAGCTGCTGGTTTCCTCTGACTGGGTGGAACATCAGGAATTTTGCAAACTGGTGCAGGTAGTAGGGAAAATGGAATTATATAACCTTTGGAAATAATCCTATGCACCCATGTATCTTTTGTAATGCCTAACCAGGCTCTCTGATGCAGGAATAAATGACCTCTGATTGCATTTAGAGGTGGACAATAGAGCCTCCTTTCAGGAGCTCTGGTAGGATCTGTCAGAGAAAGAATTTCTGTACCCCTGATTCTGTGGGCTTCCTCTGTGGTGCGGGTGGCATCTTCCATTTGAGTTCTTCCCACTACCCCTGGGGGAACTATCTCCACAGGAATCTTGGAAGGAACCTGGGACTTACTGAACCACATTTTCTGACACCCTCATTGATTCCTGGAAAAGGTCCTTTGAAGAGTCGAAAAACATACTCCAATTATAGAGAGAGTCTTTCCATCTATTTGCACCTGGAGAGTGTTCCTTAACTTTAGGACCAAATAACAAGTTTCTGTCAAAAGGAGCATTGATGAAAGAGTACTTGAAGGCACCACAAAATCACACAAGTGCATCCAGGCATGCCTCCTAACAGAAATGCCTGAATCCATTGCCCTTCATGTACCTACTGCCACATGGGAGGTAATCCTCATGGATGAGTTAGTGATTGATTGAAGGGTAGCCAACTGTAAGGCCACAGAAGACTAAGCCTCAGAAATACTGGTCCCAGACAGGGAGTTTGAAAGATACTTACTCAGATCCCTCTATACTCTTGTGAAGTGTGCCAAATAATTCAGCAATGCTGCAAAAGTATATGGAGCATGCACATGCTTCCCAAATCTATCCAACACCCTAGACTCTCAGTTAGGGGGATGGACAGAAGAACTCTGCTCCAGGAGTTCTTTCTTAGTGGCTGCCACCATGACCATGGCATCTATGGGAATTCCCCTGCTCCAAAATTCCTTTCCTGCCAGTGGTGCCAAAATCCGGTCTGGTCTTTTGGGGACTAGCTCAACTGTGTTTGGTTCCTTCCACTCCCACTTAAAGATTAAATCAATGAGCTCATCAGCAGGTGTGTCACCCAGGAGGCAGATGGGCCATCCACAAAGGCCTTCAGGAATGCAGAGTTCTCTTTGAAAGGGTTATCAGTGGACCAACCACCCTTCTGCTTAAGGATTTCTACAATGCCACCAAATGAAACATCTTCGGGTGGAGATCTTGGGGACTCTTTCTTGTCATTGAAATATGTATCTTCAGTGATGAACTCCTGAGGAGATTCTAAGTGCATCTGCTTGCACTTCCTCTTCCCAGAAACATCTTCAGTGAGGTGTTCTGGAGAAGTATTGGAAGAAATAGTAACATCCTTTTGGGTAGCCTGGAGACTTTGGGCTGGCTGGCTCTGTGGAGTAGAATGATGGGGCTCAAGGCACAGAAACCTACAGGATCCAGAGGGTAGGTCTTAAAAAGAGGAACTATCTGCCCTGCAGGAGCAAAGAACATACTATCTACCACCTCAAAGGCAAAATGCCACAGGGAGAAGGAAGTTGATGGAGTCAAGAAGTCAATCTTTCAACCCATTGGCTTCCCCTGCCCTGAAAGCAATCCACCTGAGGCAGAGGCTGGAACTGAACTATCCAATGCTAAAGCTTTGAGGGGCAGAGATGGCTCCAACAGATTCAGAGTCAACTCTAATGCCTCAGATTTGACAGGGATGCTTCAGCTCCTAGAGTCATCAAGCTCTGAGGAACTCAGAGCTGAAACCCTCAGAGAAATCCTTAGAGCTGAAGATGCTATGATGTTCAGATCTGAACCAGACAGATCCAGGAGATGTAAATCCATGTCTCTGAAACAACAAGATGGATCAGACAAAGAGCCAAAATTGGAGGTGTATTACTTAGCAGAGGCTTCCTGACCTGAGGGAGTAGGAGCTGGAAGAATTCCTATCTGAATCTGCATCAAGTCAAACTTCCTCATCATTCTATCCTCATCAGCCTTGGTCAGGCTTCTGGGAGAATGAGATGATGCCACTGAGGGTGACCCGAAATGCTGGCAGAATTCCAAAAATGGAGAAGGTACCCAAGAGGGTATCTGATCTATGGAGGGAGAGTAATGAGTCCTTGGTATTGACTTCAGATCTGAAAGGAGAGGATCCAAGGAAGTTGATTTTCACTCTGACACCAGTTTCAGGGAAGAAGCAGGCATTGGATCCAGATTCTTAGGCTTTTTCTATGGGGTTCCATCATCATATCCATGGATTATAAGAAGGCTCCTTTTGCTTAGGTCTGGGGGTTGAACCTCAGACAGAGCTTCTGAGAAAGAGGAAGGCACTAAACCTTTTAAAATCTGTTTGTTTTTCCTGTCCACGATGGTCCTAAGATTAAAAGATTTACAAATTTTGCAATCTGATTGAAGGAGATCTAAGCCAAGGCAATACACACATAAGGCATGAGAGTCAGAAAGTGATATCATTAGTGATGATATTTCTGACATTTTTTAAAAACCTGTCAGTTTGTAAGAAAGAAGTGGAGAAAGAGAGAATGATACTAACAATGGTACCAAGATTATACTCTTAAGTGTATAAAAATGGTAGAGGAAAAGTTTACCAACTATGGTAAAAAGGTGTACACAAAAGTGTAGGAAAAGTGTAGGAAAGGTAGGTGAAGCAGTACAATACAAAAAATAAATATGAACGTTATATCATTAAAGATATAAGGATAGAAAAGTGTAAATACAATACCTATACTATGCTCGAGATCTCATAGTGACGACTTCCAAACATGAAAGTGGCAAATGAGATCTGAGGTATGGTATGTTAGTGGATAGAGCATTATGGGTAAGGGAGGAGCATGAGAGTTTGTTAGTGGCCATGAGCTGAAAATAACAGCTGAGTCAGATTTGAGGATCAGATCTGAACCCAATTGTTGAGGAATGAATGAAAATTGGCAATATCAGATCATTGGTTTTATTATGGTTGCTTAGTAACTTGTTAGAAGTGGTACAGCTAAAAAGCTAGGTAAGGTTGCCTTGCAATTTATTTTATGTCAGTTTGTTTTTATTGCACTGCAGCAACAGAATAAGATCTTCCTATATCACTAAGTTAATATTTGGGAATTCACAACACAGTCATTAAGAAAGAGAGGGGAAAAACAGTAAGCCTCAAACAGATACTTATGGTATGCCTTTGGTATGCCTTTGCTAAGAGTGCCAACAGAGGAGGTACAGTTTCCAGTATTTGTAAATATCAACACTCCCTCTCCAGTGGTAAAATATTTTACTACAAATTGAAAAGATAGCCTATACATAGTCACACTCTGTAATGGTGTGCATGCATTGCAAATTCTGCTTCAAAGTTACTGGAAAAATAATCAAGATCCACATGTGCCACTCAAACTTCTACAAAGATTTTCTTCCTGGATTACCATAACTGCCACAGTATTGATCCTTGTCATAAGTAGACAGGAACTGCACAGAACAATCCATGGTTTTTCTCGGCTAAATTTCTCCAGGTCTTTGGATTTCAAGTGCTATGATGGGAATGGACACCATTTCCAAGTCAGGGTACAAGTGAAGTTCAAGAAATTGGTATTGTTACAGTATTTGATGTTAGCCAAAAGTACTCTTCTCAGTACCTGCAATGTGCCCAGAATTGATTCCTTCTGCAATTCATATGAAGTTACAGGTATTGGTAGCATATCTAAATACTACTGTAAATTCTTTTTATGAAACCCATTGTGCCTACTACTATTGGAACTATCTATATACCTTTCTTCCGCATTGTTCTCATTAATGCCTTCAAGTCCTAGTATGTTATGACTTTGTGTCTCTCTGTATGTAAGATACATTCCTGGGTGTAGCAATTTCAATGATCAATGCTACATTGGGCTTTTTTTCATTGGCTACTATATATGATTTTCTCGCATCTATTTTTTGAACTGTTGGTAATGGGTGATCCCCTATAATATAAATGTCATCATTCTTTTTAATACTTTGTGATTTATTTTTCCAGTCCTTCACAGCTACTTCTACGTTGAAGTTTTTGCATAACCCCAAATTCAATAGTCTTGCCACATTATTGTGTCTTTCAGTATAAAGGCCTTATGCCATGACTGTATCACACCCAGCAAGAAGATGTATTACTGTTTCTATTTCTCTTTTACTGAATCTGTATTTGTCTGTTTTTCCCACATGTTCACTGGATGTTATAAACCAACTGTCTTGGGCTGCTAATATTAGCCTTTCATTCTTTGGTTTCACTTCAGTTCTTAAGCCTCCATGTGTCAAACCTTGGTCAACATAAGGTTATTCCAGGAGATCTGTGTACTTGCCACTATATTTATGGATTTTCAAATGTTCTTTCCTTCTCATCTGGTCATTTTCCAAATATTCTTTCTTTTTTTTTGGCACATTTAGTCACTGTCTCATTTTTGACTTCTTCTAGTTTGATTTCCATTCCCACATTACACTGAAATATTTCTATTAAACTAAGCAAGGATGTCATCTTAGACTTCTTTTCTTCATGTTTTAAAACTTTCACTATGTTTGAATCAGGTGAGGTCAGCAGATAAGTATAGAGTCCCATACTGGAGCTCTACAGAAAGTAAAACAAAACAAACAGTTCTCTAAAAAGGACTGCAAGCTGGAGACCAGATATATTTTGTACTTTCGTCCTGTCTTTATTAGAACCTCATCAGAAACTGAATGCTAAAACCTCATAGTAAATTTAAAACCAGAGCTCAAAACCACATGACTGAATCAGCCAATCCATATTCAATGTCAATTTGAATGGATGACTAAGAAACTCGTATAAAAGCACAGTAGTATAAACTAAATTAATGAATAAAACATTTGTATAAATAATGTTAATGAAAGAATAAATATCATTCATTTAAAATGCAAATTAATAAATAATCAATTAAAAATTACAACTTTTGGACTAGTAAAAAACATTTTAAATTTATATATCCATTTAACCTTGGACTTTTGTCTGCAGCCAACCTTATTTGCCGTTTGGCTTCATAACATTCTAATAACATATCGTGATTGCCAATGAAATCAACTGTAGCTAAAACAAAAAATTGAAACTTTCTATAATCCTGACATAATCCTGCGTGTTTTGCTAATACATTATTACTGTCTTTATTTTTATACCAAGTACATGCTCATCAATTCTTTTTGTTAATTTCCTGACGGCCTTCCCAACATAGTAATTTGAGCATGTTTCAGAGGAAGCCAACTAGATAACATCATGGGAATCACAATTAAATCTATCCCTGACTACTATTGCTTTGTTGACTCCTTTTAAATAAGTGCTAGAACTATTACTTCAAAACCTACAATACTTACATTTCCCACACTTATATCTCCCACATTACTTCTTAATGTCAACATTTAAAATATTAGTTATTTTTAAAATGCCTTTAATATTCACTTATTTTTTATAAGTGAACAACGGTTTACTTGCTAATGCATTAACCATCTCCTAGTTCCAATAATTTTCCAATTGTTGCTTAAAATGCTTTAATAACAGTCATGCCAGTGGAAATAGGTAATGGGAAAGAATGCTTATACTATATTTCTGCTGACCCTTTGTTCACATCTAAAGTACTTTGATGGATTATTATGGTAGTCGATAAACTGAGTCTTAAACTAGGTTTTGCTTTATCTTATCAAAGTAAAATGACTTCATTTATAACCCCTGACAGTAGCAGCAGGCCATCTTTATAACCTCTTTCTAACAAAGAGGCTTAGGTTGTTCCATTTCTTTTAGAAAAATATCATCCTCATTGTCAATCTACTAAGTTTTGTAAATTGAGCTTTTATAACTCCCTTTTTCATATGAAATGGATGCTGGCTTATTTTTACAAACATTTCTTTTCTGAATATTCTGCAAGTCAGTCTAGCAGTATCTTCTTTTAAAACTAAAATTATACCTAGAAAAGTTATTTTCCTATGCCACTAATAGTAAACTTCAGAAATGGTGTACTCATAATAACATAATCAAAATATAGTAAAATTTCATATTTTTTTCCTTTCCAAATTGAAAAACAGGTCATCAATAAAAAGTTTGTAAAATAATATTCAACTCTGTTCCAACCATGACATGACTAAATTACAAACACAGGAACTACTCTGGCTTCTGTTGCTACTCCTGTCTTTTGCTTGTGAACTTTCTTCTGAAACCTGAAAAAAAATATTATTTAATACTATCTCCAGTAGTACACATATGGCATTAATAAATTCATTGGCAAGCACAATACATTTTGTCAAATACTCTTTCACAAATTCAATTCCAATATTTTTATATATACAAGTGTACACAAAATCACATCTATTGAAATAAAAAGACAATATTTGTCTATATGTTTTATATCCCTTAACAATTCTAATAAACGCCATGAATCCTTCAGATAAAATTCTGACTTTTGTACCACTGAGTTAAGAATATCATCTCAAAACACTGAAATGGGTTCTGTTTTATAAAAATCAGCTACTACTACTGTTTTAAAAGGTGGGTTCTTTTTCTTTTTATGAAGTTTGGGGATACCATATAGTCTTGCCATTTTTGGTGGTCAACTTTTAAATATTTGTAAAGATCATGCTGAATATTTCATTGACTCAGTAGATCAAACAAACTTACATCAATTTTAGAAAATTATTTTCTGATGTCACACTGTAACACTTTTTCATAACAGGTGTCATCTGCTAAAAGTTATTCAATGGCTTTTACATAGTAAGTGGTATTCATAATAACTACTGCCCCACCATTATCAGCTTTCATAACCTGTATATATTTACAGAAAGCTGTTTCAAAGTTGTCTCTCATCAAAAGATTATGAAACCTCTGTTTGGAACCTAAATTAGTTCTTAAATAATTTTCACAAACATCATAAAAAACTTGTAGCATGCTTTGCAGACAAAGGTTATAAATGCTTTTAAAAGAAATGTATTTTTCTTTTTTGTTAAAATGTTGAATATCTTTGAATAAATATTTTAAATGTAACTTCTGAATATAAAGTTTAAGATCCACTCATACATTAGTTAAGTTTGCTGTTTGTGAGGGAATAAAAGAAAATCGTTTAGACAAAACAGAAGCGTGATTGTTGTCCAAAGTCAGTTTACTTAAGTTGACAATGCCCCCGGTATCGATTAGTTGTTTTTCCTTCCTTTTCCTTCTCCCCTTCTTTGACCCCCCTCCTTTCATTTGCCATTGTGGATTCCTTATCTGTTTTTTGTGGGGGGGTTCAGAACAAAAGGGGCTAGAGTTAAAACTGTGGGTTGCTCATTCATGTTATTTGAAATTGAATAAGATGTTTGATATTATTAGAGTATTTATATCATGATTTCTGTAAATATCATATGTCAAAACTCTCCTTGATTGAATTTGCACAAAAAGGCAAGCAGGCCTTGTCAGATTTCATCTATGCATAGTGACAACCTCACATCTGATAACTCAGTTATGCGCAATTGTGAGATCAGTGTCTGTAGATCACCTGCATCTAATACGTCACATTGTCAGAGCAAGTCAGCATCAAATTTACATGCTAGCACTTCTTCATGATCATGGGCACCATCACCCTCACTATCCTTAGGAGACATTATGTATGACACTTTTGATCCATTATAAGTCTGTGTAAACTGTTACTACTGAAAATATCACAAGAAACAATTGAGCAGCATCTGTATAACAGCTCCCCTAGGGTTGCATACCTGTGTCACCAGCCATGGTATGAGTGGATCACCGCTATAACTTAGAAAAGACAAGACAAAAAGGGGGATCATAAGGGAAGAGTGGTTTAGTACTAAACATTTTCTAAACTATATCTAATTACATAAATGTGATTAAATTTTCCACTTGCCAACAAGGTGACCATAGGACATTCTACAATTCAGGAAGAGGCAGTAGAATGAGCTTGTGTGCTAGATATGAGAACCATGGGCACTGCCAGGACACTGGGAAATATGTTTATGATGTACCCCCATGCATCACGCACCACCTGGAATTTAATGGAAAGGTAGTCCTTCTTTTTTTGCTATCACTCCACCCATAGACCTGCTGGAGCCTGAATGGCATCATAAGTCCAATCTATTGCACCTTATACCTTCTGGGAAAGGTGCCATCTTGTAGAAGGCAGGTATGTTTCTGGTTCAATACTGTTGTGACATTGGCAGTTAAGCATATGGATTCACACATGCCAAAAGTAGGTCAATGAAAGGCTGAAGTATCCACAAGGTAAAAGCCTGGTAAATACTCAACATGCCCCAAGTCTGTCTCGGGAAAGTCCTTGTGGCAATTGTAGTGTAGTGAAGTCTTTGCATACCTTAGTATCCACAGACATAGGAAGGCCATGTAAACCCATACTTCCATTTGTGGGCATACCAAACTCACTAAAACCCTTAGAATAGCTTTGCCCACTCTAACTCTATCATTATTTTCTTGATTATCAAAGATAGAATGAGTTAGTCTTTATCTGTATCTATGCCTTCTTGGCCAGTGAATGCCACTAGATGACTGTAGTTTTGTCTAGGCCTAGATAAGTAGCTCAACTAAAAAAATAATTAGGCTGGCAGCAACAACAAGCATCTTTACCAATTACAAAGTAGAAAAAAAGTATGACTTCATTGTTAGAACGCTTCTACGCATGGCACTGAAACATATAAAAAAAGTCTGTGAATCACAAACATGCAGAAAGAAGGCTCATTTGCATAAAGTTATGAAACTGTTCTCAATTGCATCTTGTTTACTGTTCATTTGCATAACTTAATTCAAAGTATCTGCTCCTAAGAGCAGCAGGTCTCTTTGAATCATGTGGAGGCATTGCTACGGTGCAACCTGTGCAGATTTACCTTTACAATGACTATGAATACCACCTAATATATTTTTTTACATCAGAGTACTTAGGCATTGAGATGTAGCATCAATCTTCTACATAAACTCCAATAACAAGCATCACACAAAGTACTACATGATAATGGTATAAAAGCAAGCTCTTCTGTACATCCCTAAATAATGTACCCACATGTCTGTTTAACTATTGAATGTAAGATTTTCTGCTATTTAACATTTACATACAGTAGCCAGTTGTTTGCACTGTTTCTCACATTTTATTTGGAGGTGCTGTGCTGCTGTTAATATAAATTACACTCCTGTTTTAACAAGCTGTGACTGGAAATGTTCCTGAATGCCCCAATCTGCCTCTCTAAATCCAGCCATCCATAACCCCTTTTTCCCATTTTTGCTCATGGGTTAGGGTGTCAGTTCATCAGTGACAATCATCTAGAGCTAGTGTACACACTATCAGGTGGCTCGCCTTGCTGCAGTTGTTCTTTTGATACAAATAAAAATAAAGAAATTACAGCAAATTGCATCTTGTTTTTTCCTTATTTTCCTGTTTGTGTTACCCTACATCAGATGAGTACCAGAACAAGATTGCTTTTCGTTTGTCAATGACAATATCTAATTATGACTGTGTATTGGTTGTAGCAGTCTGCATGCACACAGCAGAAGCCAGTTTAATTCATTGCTCCTCCTTATGATATGTAATGTTACTGTTTTCCCCAAAAATTAGATCAAATGTAAGATGATTTCAGGGTCACTGTTACTGCTTAGCTTCCTTTACCCCATAAGTGCCTTTCTTAATGTAAAAATGTAAAAAAGAAAACAAGAAAAAAATGAAAAGAGTTTTATTCATGCATGACCAGAAATGTCCCTCACACAGTCAGTTGTGATGGCAGAGATTTTTCTGTGCTTAAGGATATTAGATATATTTATTTTCACTAAAACTGTATGTTACCTTGCGTGTCCCTTAATATTATAATAATGCAAAGAAGAAATGTTTGGTTACTGTAGAAATTTCCTTGCAGTCTGCTTGATTGTTTCAGGTGTCAGATAAAATTTTAAATGATGGTGATATTATTTTATTTGTATTTATTTATTTATCTTAGATTACAGAGCCATAAATATTCCAATGCCACTGTATCTCATGACCATTTTTACCTTGACACTACCATCCCTCAGGCAGCACTTCCTTTTTCCAGGAGGACCATATTGGTTAATCCTGGAGGAGATTTTTAGATACCCATCCTGTTATCTAATTTATGCGTAAAGGAAGATAGTGAGTTGCACTCCTTAACATACAGGAATTTTATCTGAAAGGTTTTTGAGACAACAGATTATAAACCTGTCATATGTTAGTGGAGATTTAGGTTCCTGGTTCTTGTATTGTTAGAGATATTTGACTTGCAGAGAAACAGGAGGTCCAGGATAATCAAGTCTCTAATGTCACTCTTAGCATTACAAAGATGTCCCCTCAAAAGTCTATAAAACACTGAATAAGACAATACATCTTCCAGCCTCTCCTAATAGCTGAAAAATGTAGGCTTGTGTTCTTTTTGGTCAAGAACCTTTGAGGTCTACCTAATTGCTCAGTATGTTTGGTGAGATACATCCTAAAGAGAGTGCTGTACTCAATAACTGACCTGATCAATGATGAGTATAAGGGAGTGATTACCTTCGTAGATCTTGCTGATATTCCTTTGGCAATTAACAACACTAAATAAATGTATTTCCTGATGACTGTTGTCAGTTGATGGTCAACAGACATGGAACTATCAGCCCAAGTACCTAACTCCTTTACTACCTTTTTATTTTGTAGAGTTGTGTTGCCTAGACAGTATGGTGAGAAGAGGGGCTGTCTACCAAGTGTAATTATACTAATTGAATTAGGATTTAATTTGGGCCCGTTTTTAGTACATTACAAATTAAATAATTCAAGTTAATTCTGATGCAGACCTTGTTAGCCAGAGGTCATGGCTCTTTGCTCAGAGATCAGAGACATAATTACCAATAGGAAAGGGTCCCAGCACCAAGTCCTGCTGGACATCTCTGATAATTTTCATACTTTTTGATGACGCACCTGCAACTCACACTGTATGGATACTATCATTTATCTAGTTTGCAATCCATCTTACCACTTATGGATCAATTTTTAAAACATTTAACTTTTATATGATGCCAGCATAGGCAATGGTTAAGGTATATTATAAGGGAATCTGTACAGATCCCCGAACAACAACATCACCGAATCACTATCGGCTGGGCATACTTACGCGAAAGTGCTTTTCACCGAAGAAGCACTTCATGTAAGTATGCCTGTTGCAGAGGTCGTACTACGGTGCGGATAAGGGAAAATTCCCTTTTCCCCACTGAAGTGATCTTGGAGTGAGAATATTAAAGTAGGGGGATGTGGGGGGCACAGACCCCCCATATGGGGGGATGCAGGGGGCTTGCCCCCCTGCAAAAACGTTCATTTAATTTTTTTTTTGTTTAATACACTTTAGTGAAAGTGCTTTTTCGTTTATAGCGCTTTCACTAAAGTATGTAAGGTGATAGTGGATTCAGACTATTGAACTTTCATTCAACAGTCCTAGATCCATTATAAGTAGTAGATGGCCACCATGTATAAGCCTCTGTAACTCTTAAAAAATACCATTTTAAGAAGATAGGCTCTACTTTTCACAAAATGGGAGTCAAGTCTTACAAGATTCTTAATATTGCATAATACCTTCACTGGCTTTGTAGATGATGCTTGGAAGGCTGATAGGTCTGTAATTACCTAGGTCAGATGTAAGGCCACCTTTATGGAGGGGCATCACCACTACTGTGTACCACTCATCAGGGGCAAAACAGGTAGATAAACCTGAGTTGAACATTTTGAGGAGTATTTGCAAGGGCATATGTAACACTAATTAAGCAATCAGGTATTTTGTTGGATCCTCTGAAAGACGAATTTTAGTCTTTTTTAGCACTTTCCATAAATGATCTTTAGTGATAATTTGAAGCATATGAGTTTCAAATAGACGTCTAGGGGAGAATTTGACACAACATTTGTTTGCAAGGATATTGTCAGTGTTATCATGGTCGAAATAGGAGGCTGCATTATAAATAAGCTCTGAGCAAAATTTTTTTTTTTTTAGTTTTCTAACATAGATGTAGAAAGGTTTTATGATTATCTTTGGCTTCAGGGGCCAGCCTAAGCTCATGGGCTCCTTTAGTGGACCTGATAGTGTTCCTCGGTTTTTTTTTTCTGTAATGGTTTTGATATTATCCTTGAGAAGACAGGTCTGGTTCTACCAAATAATTCAATCTTTTTGAGTAGAAATAAATTCCATACAAATACATGTGTTCCAGTACACAGATATCTGACTAGTTTCATCAGATTATTTTTTAAATAATAAACAGCCTTATTGTTGTTATAGGCACAATAAAACAACAACGGAACACATTTATAAATATAAATGCAATTTTCTGTTACTACCTTATTAATGCATAGTTATTATTCTACAATTTTCAAATATTTAAAAGCTTCATTCATGTTCCTTTAATGCAATATGCGATACTCTTCCCAGGGCAACAAATTCACATTGTTATTTAAAAATTGAGGACATTTTTCTACGACTGGTTATTATCACATTATTATTTAGTAATTACATTCATATAAATAAATACATTCCTCCTCCTTGAGGCCAGACAAACACTGGATGTTCTTATATATATTTTTGGTTTGGTTACATTTAAAATTGACCACATCTAATCAGTTTTTTAGTACCATTAACCGATTAGTTATAATTTGAGGTGAATTGCACCTGACTTATTCACTTAACTGCAGCTAGCAGAATAGACAGACTTTTTTCTGTTATATTGCTCTAGGGAAACTCATTCTGTGTATGCCACTCAGTCGTACCTATAATTGTTCCCACTAATTACTTTATACATTCTTCTAAGTAATAAGTTTTCAGTGTTTCTATATCCTCATCCTTAACCCATTCAGACTTATTTGTTTTGATCCTTTCATTAGCATCTATTTAAGCATTCAAAACACTTTTCCACTTATACATCATGTGCCTTATATCTGTCCTATCTGTCCTTAAAAACTTTCCTCCACCTATTCTTTTACTCTTTATTCCAAATAATTATTTGCCCCTTCTGGCCATATTCTTCCTTGCATCCATCAACAGCTTCTGAAGAGAAGAGTAAAAGAACCAGATACACCTTTATTCAACTATTGGCACACTTTTTACAGTCTATATGACATGCCAAGCAATGCATTCTAATAATTTTACATAATTCTTATTTTACAACATGAAAGCTGTAAGTCTTGCAAAGGTAGCAAGCCATTGCATTGACAATTAAACTTTTCTGATCCAAATCCAGTGCGGTTTGATCTACTGTTGTTTTTTATTTCTTTATTTATTCATTTCTTTCTTTATTTGCCTGTCTATTCATTTATTTTATTGTTGTAATATTTTGCTTTTTATGTCTGACTTTCCCTATTTCCAAAGATCAGTTGCCCCAGGGCCACCTTAGCTTCAACATGTATCCATAATCCTATATCACCTTTCACTCTACCACAATATTCAGTTGTTCTGGTTACCTCTTTCCTCCTTGCACCATACAAATTTCCAGTCCTTAGCTGTGTCTTTCATTCTCAACTTATTTTATCTGCTTTATTCCATGATAATGCCTTTACATAGAAACATATCCATATAGGTTTTCACTGACAATATTGTCATTGTGCAATAGTTGTTGTTGCATCCATAACCTGATGCTGAAACTGCAGAAGCACTGTCACAAGGTTCAACTCTGTTTTCACTGAGAATATTGTCATTGTGCAATAGCCTGGGGTCACTAAATCTGTCCTTTTTCCCAAGACTACAGGAGCTCTGCCAAAAGGCCCACTACATGAAATTTTTTGCTGAGACTATGGTGACTGCGCAATGTAAGCAAGTTTAAAATGAACCTTGCTGTGTGTTAACCTTAACTAGTAAAATATGTTACTGCTCTGAGCTGGAAAGCGACTGTGAGATTTTCCCCAAAGGACTAGTCCTTGCAGATAAAGGACCACATACTACATTGGGCACTGTCCTTTCTTGTGACCAACAGATTATACTGTATATGCTAGTTACTCAGTTTGCCTACCTTCATGGTTTCTAGTGTTCAGTAAATGAAAGAAAACCTACTCTACTTTGTGCCTTCTTGTCAATCACTCTTTACTGGATATAAACTGATGATTGTTCTTTTTAACAACTAACCTGAGGGTGGGGCCATCATGGTAGTAGAATGTATTGCTAAATCTCCCCTCACTATTGTCTCCTCTTCCATTCAGTCACCACCTTCCTTCACAGTGCAGGTATGTGGGATTTATATTTCTTCAAAGGCTGTGTAGAACAAAGAAAATACTTTGGTAATGTATTGTATTTGATCTCCATGGACCTTTTTCAGACAGAGCCAGGGGGTGGTGTCTGGTTAGGCAATTATATCCTTTATATCCTGGTGTCAAGCACATTGGCTTTGTACACATATAGATGTTGATCCCTCTTACTAAAAGCTATGACAATTTGTCACATAGCAATGTTTTTATTCAGAGAAATGATGACACTTGCTTCCTTGTTACTTACATAACATAAATAGTGTTATCCTCTGGAAGAGGGTAATGAGACAACATGCTGTCAATTGTTGATGTACTATAGCAATCAAAGATACATATATCCCTTGCATAAATAATATGATGTAATGTCTTCACATAACCACATATATCACACTTGTAGTGACATGTCTACCGTCGTACATTAATCCTGTTAAATATCATATATTGTCTGCTGTCAGATGCTCGTGTGTTCAACATCCAAATTCATTGTCTGTTAGCATTGTTGGACCTTATACTGTAATGTGTAATTGACATGTACCACAGTGATAATCTGTCTGTATACATTGTGACAGACCTCTATGATCCCTTTCATCTCAGAAATTGTTTACCACACATACAGATGATGTTATAATTTAGCATAGGTGGATCGTCATGTTAGTTGAAAGAATTTCACTGTGGCACTTGTGGTTCATCCAAATATCATTAGTCAGTAGAGTCACATGGCTTGCTGTTCAATCCCTGACTGGGGCAGCATTATACGGATGTACTGACTTTACATAAGCATTATTGTATCCTGTTATTTTTGTCCATTTTTATGTTGGACAGTGATATATCATCACAGGTTGTGACTGCATGGTACTGAAATGTTTATTTAGGGCATGTCGCATTGTGAGTCTTCCTGAGGTATGGGCATTGAGTATTAGATAGATAGACTGGTGTTCACTTCTGGGGCAGTGTGTGTCCTACATGAAAGAAGCAGCTTCCTTGTCAAATAATCAGTCATACTGCAATACTCAGTGTTGTGTGCACATTAGCATGTGTAGCTCCTTTCTGGCATTCTGACTAACTCTGATTATTCATATTACATCCACACCTCCAGTGCTGTCGTACACATTCATTTTAGTTATTTGTGGCAACATCCATTGTTATCTGATGTGTCACATGCAGTCAATGCAAGGGTCTGGAGAGCATCTTGTATAATAAGCAGAAGTTTTAATCCGGTAACATCTGTCTGTTCTTCAGACAAATGTGTCAGACTACAGTAGCTTTCACACACTCACAAGGCCAGCTTTTTCATACATATTCATACCAGGTAGGTCATCAGTACAGCTTATATGATATGATAGCACTGTACTTTCTTCAGGGGTGTTTTGCATTACGTGATTAAAATGTGTATGTCTGTGGTGCCTATGATTACTATGCACTTCTTTGATATCTGTTCAGGAATGTGTTCTAAAATGACACACTGTAAATGTTTCTTAGGTCTTTTCTTGTTCATATGCATGACCTATTCACAAGATATTTATGATCTGTATTGCATGCCGTTTTCCAGAAATGTATTTAATACTTTCATTTTTTTCTATGACAATATATGACTTAATGGCAGATGTGTGATTCCATAAACATATCTTTCCATATGGAATGCAGGGAGACTATCAGGAAATGTGATTGGTTCTCTCTTACAACACATTCTAGTGTTGCTGCACTGTTGAATTGCTGTTCTGTTACTGTTCCCTATAATTGTATTTGAGCATGCCTAGTATTCGCATGTCAGAAGTCTGCAAATTAGCAATTACAAAACTGGAATCCTGACACATTTTCCGTTTAGTCTTAACATTGCTCAGTAATGCATGTTGTTTCTTATTAGATTGCCATATATCATTTACATGAAGTTACAACACGCCTGTCTATTGCATGCTCATAGGTGAGGAAACTCTTTCCTGTTGTGCCACTGTAATTTCTTTACAAAAACGTTTCCATTTCTGAGTTACCTGTCATTACAGCTGTAAGGTCCATTTGTTCTTTGTTTAGTGGTGCGATGGATAACACATAGGTGCTGTCAGCTTTCATGCATCAATTCCCTATATATACATTCTTATATGTTATGAATGCATTCTATGCATTCATCCCATAATGAATCTTTTGATCTTTACAAACTGTTATCTCAAGGCAGCCTCTTAATTAACATGCATATCGCAACTTCACTCCACTTTGTTGCAATGCAGCTTTTTGTCCCTATCCACATTTTTTATCAGCATGTCCATTATTATTTATGTATGTACCTGTGGAATTGACATTCAAACTCATTATCACTACATCAGTCTTACAGGTTTTATGCCCAAAATGCTTCTTATATATTTTTGCATTATATTTGCCTGCAGGATACAAGTCCAGTTTAAACATTTCCCCTCTTCAGCAGTCACACATCATTATAATACATTATTATGTACCATATCCTCCATTTCACTTTCTTTCATCCTATATTGTGTCCGCGTACTTGCCTGTAATTATGTCTGGACTAAATTGCATTTTTGTATGTGAGCACTGGATATATGGTATCTGTTTTGTTTACATTGTGTGCTTCTGCTTGCAAGCACCTTTCCATGGCCTTGAACACTATTGCTGGCCATAGAAAAGTGCTTGCATCCATGCAGGCATGACGAGCGGCATGATATTTGATTAGCACTGCTTCCCATCACTCTACCATGCTTAAATCATGTAGGCACCATGTGTCATCTAGGGGTCCACTTTGTAATTTCGAAATACTGAAATCTTGAAATTCAGTATTTCAAAACCACAAAGCTGAAAACCGAATCACAACTCACAAACTCAAAAACATACAACTGCGAAATTCAAAATCACGTAATTACACTAAACATACAGCACACACATAAACATACAGAAAACTCCCCCCCACAATCAAGCTAACTCATCTAAACTGCATGCGTCCCCACACACTCCTACTTATATATTCTAACTCCAAGATCGCACAAACAGAAACACAAATAGAACTCACACACACACACACACACACACACACACACACACACACACACACACACACACACACACACACACACATCTTACAGTCCCTCAAACACACACATAACAGTCACAACACACACTTACACACACTAAACCCCTAACCAGCATACTTACTCATACAAACTTATCAGAATTAAACCTAAACATCCACACACCATATGGCCGGAAGCAGAAATTAAAAATATCCGTGCTTTGGTATTTTGAATTTTGTGCTTCTGCCGGTTTCAAAAATGTGAGTTTGTGGATTTGTAGGTTCAAAATACTGAATTTCCAGATTTCAGTGTTTCGAAATTACAAACTGAAACTGTCATCTACACAATTGTTAATATATCTGAGGGGCCATTTTGACAAACATAACTGGTCGAATCTTCAGATAAAAAAAAAATCTGAAATAAGCATGTTACTCAGGGCAACCTCCTCCTAGCATACTACCCCATGTTATATATATATATATATATATATATATATATATATATATATATATATATATATATAGTATGTGCCTACTAATCAATGAAAATTCACTTTTTGAAGATTAGAAAGCAGACACCTATTTTCACGAAATTGTACTTAACTGAATGTGCACTTTTGCGAAAGTCACTTAACTGGATCACAGTACAGCAGGGATATGGAAATATATCCTTTTCCTCACTGCTGTGCAATCTCAGAGTTGGTATATGTAATTACAAGAGGTATGTCTGGCAAAGAACTATACATTTTTGCAGGGAGGCAAGACCCCAGGCACAAGCCAATGTGGGGGACTGCACTCCCCACACCCCCACTACATATATATATATATATATATATATATATATATATATATATATATATATATCTATATATATAGATATATATATATATATATAGATATATATATATATACACTAACTCCATGATACGGTGGGGATCTATTTCCTTATCCATTATATATCCTTATATAAAGGATATATTTCCTTATCCCCGCTGTACCGTGATTTGTTTACGTGACTTTCATGAAAATGCCCTTTTGGTTAAGTACACTTTCAAGAAAGTGGGTGTCTGCTTTCTAATCTTCAAAAAAATGAGTTTTCATTGATTAGAAGTAGACCCATATATATATATATATATATATATATATATATATATATATATATATATATATATATACTGAATCTGTGGTCATACAATGATGGAGAAATTAAAAATCTCTATAAAAGAGAAAAATTCTGTCAGTCCTATAATAGAAACATCCCTGGAAATAATTTTCAGTGAGGAATAACAAACATATTGTACGTCATCTGATTCTGATCTCCAGACTGCAACCTTATCTGCTTCTCACTCTACCACCTGTAGGAAATCCAAGAATTAGTGTACTCAAGAGCTACAGCAATTGGCAAAAACAGGAGTAAAGAAAAAAGACTGAGCACATTACGTAGAGTTCATACCACAATAAATAAATGTCACTAGAAAAAAACATAACAAGGCAAAAGAAAAAGAAAGTGGGACAGCAATATCTATTTATCTTAACACTTTATATCAGCATTTTTTGCAAAGGGACACATATAGATTTTCATATGAAATATTTCATAGATTTGTGTACTATGCATGCCATGATACCAAAAAATCTCAAAACATTATAAGAACAACATAAGAAATATTCATCTGCTTTCTAAATGTTATTTGAAGACTATATAAAATTAATTATATTTGGATTTATTGAGTTATTATGATGTCTGAACAAATCTTTTATAGTCTCTGTGGGAGTTGGATCATTATAACTGCTAACACTGGACACAGAATATGTTATCAAAACACTTTTTGGAAAAAAATCTCTTGATTTAATTATTTGGGGGAAGAAAATTGTCAAGGCCAAGATTATATTGTCACAACTGACTGACAGCATCTTACTGATGGAGTATTTAGACTGTCAATGGATATTACATTTGCAAACAGCTACACTTGTACAATACTGCCACACAAAGCCTTTGCTTAGTGTGCAGTAATACGATAGTTGTTTTCCAGTACATATGCCATCTCCATGAACTAGCTCCAACACAGTGCTGACAATGCTTCTAAATTCTGACTTCATTTGGAAACTAGATAAGGGTCTTATAATCTTCAGCCAGCAGCAAAAGAAAGACATGATAAATGCTTCAGAGACTTATTTGGTACCATATTTGCCTTTGTTGCTAGAAAATATTAAGATTATTTCCATACTCACCCTAGGTACGTGGATTAATTATCCAATACTGACATTGTAGTGTAGTATAAAGGAGATGCTGTCCCCCTGTGTGTGTGTTGCACTTCAGATGAGATGTTAAACTGCAGTCTCATCTTCTTTAATTGGCTGTATTTCAAGTAGATGTAAACAATCCCACCACCCTTATTGAAAAGAGTAGGGGAAATGCTTTACTGAACCGGACAACGTCTCCTTCCACAGTATGAGTAACACCTTGGGTCTCCCCTGAATAGATGCCAATGACAGGGATAAATGAATCAACAGAACTTAAATAAAAAGGACTTGATTTTTTATTTTCAGGTAGACTGCCAAATCATTAGTAAAAGAAAGGTAGTGAAATGTGTTGGTGTGCTTGAAGAGCAACAATTAAATACAATAAAAAGTACAAATAATTCACTCTGGAATGATGCAGATAATAAATTAGTTATCAATGTGAAAATGGTCATCAGCACTCTACAAAGCATGCCATTTTATTAAACAGCCTTTGAATATTAAAGTATTTATTTCATTTTTCTGTACATACCAGAATTTTTGTTTCCTCTCTAAATAGCATTTGCTCCCTTAGAGTGTGTATTTTGTTAAAATTGGTAAGCTGCAGAATAATATTCATTCCTTCTTGAGAGACTTAATGCCATCTAAAATGCAATTACCCAAACACACACACACACACACACACACACACACACACACACACACACACACACACAGACACACACACACAGACACAAAGCAAGAGGTTCCCCATTTCAATTCTCAGTTAAGGTGCTTTCAGTGTGTAGTCTGTAAGTCCTCCAAGTTATCACATGGGATTTCTCCTGGTGCTCTGGTTTCCTTCTTTATTCCAAAGACATGCAGTAGGTAGACTGAACACTGCAATTTGACCATAGGATTAAGTATGCATGTGTTTGTGTGTGTGTTGTGTGTGAGGTATGGAAAACAACTTTGGCAGAGTTAGCTGCCCAGCAGAGTGAACATTGACTGTAGATTATAATTACTGCTGATGAGTCACCCCATTCCCATGTGCAAAAAATGTGAGAGTTATGAAAAGATAAATGAAGGATGGTGAAGAAAATAAGTGGAAGCAGAATACTTACAGCATAAATAAATGTAGAGAATTAAATAATTCAAATGCAAGACACAAGGAAATATTTCTTTTAACACAAGAACTGAAGAAAATATGCCATATTACCAATTAATATCAAAGCTCGAGCAGTCATTCAACTTTCTGTTATATCTAAATAAAAATACATTTATCTAGTTGTCATACCCCCAGATTTAATGAAATATGTGTAGGCATAGTGTAGAACCTACATGGAAGTTACCATGTCCGTGTAAGCAGCTCTTCCTCGGTAGTCCTCCATGCATATTAATGATAGTGCATTGCTGAGTGAGAGCCGTGGAACATGGTAATTGAATCAGTGTATGGAGTGTGTGACTAACTGTATCTGCAGATCAGCAACACACCCCCTGCACTGTCCAAGCACATTATATCAATGTATTTAATTTAATTTTTTTTTTCAAGTGGTGTGGAGTGCAGCAAGTGACACATGCCAGCCATCTAAAAATAAAAACTAGATGCATTTCATTTGTAATGCAAAGGTCAAGTTAAAGCATAGCTTAGTTGGTTTGCACTGTGCTTAACAGTGCTTAAAGTTAGGTCAGAGGCATATGTAAAAGTATAGCAGCATTCCACATATCCATGTAGCCAAATGGTTAGAGTTGCGGCCTTATGTGCAGTAGGTCCAGGATTTGAATACATGGAAGATAATTTAAGCATTTATTTTCCAAAGACAAATTATTGTGATTATTTTTCAATCCTGATCTGCTGCACTCAGCTAAGCTCTGTTAACACCTACTAAATATTGCTTAAGCAATCACTGTTTACGCACTGCTTGGCAGTGCTTGAATTGCTTGGCTGTGCTTAGCTGGTTTACACACTGCTAAGCATTGCCAGTTTAAGCACTGCTCAGCTCAGCTGTGCTGGTTTGTGCAGTGCCAAGTGACATGCCTCATTTTTAAAAATTGCCCAATGATGCATGGGGGGGCAGGTTATATTAAGTTCAACAGGCGGGAATACAGCATAATCGATTGGAGTGCTTTCACTGAGAGTTGCACTATGACAAGCATTGGAGAGGGTTCACACTTTCAAGTGGAGCGTTAGGACATTCAGGAGTCCAGGGTCATGGTTGGACTCCTTGTAAAAAAACATGAAGGCCATCTGATGGAGGGTGGTTACCAGGGCTCAGGGTGAAAGACAGAGGCCTGGGACTGCTTGCAAACAACCTCACCAGTGCAGCTGTATCCCCTGCACAGGTGAGCAGTGTCATCACCAGCATGAGAACCTGAAAAGAAGGAAGGGGGCTCTCTTGGACACCTAGGTCCAAGAATTCTGGGCTGGGAATGTCTCATATGTACATAAGTACCATTAACTGTGTTTCACCAATACCTAATCTTGAATGTCTGTTAAACTGGGATGCATAATGGTGTCCTATTCTCCCAATAGCTGCAGAGGACAGGGCTCACAATGTTGAGGTGCATGATGTGCGCTTGGCCAGGTTGTGCCATGAGTGTGTATTTTGCAATCTATAGTCAGATAAGCAAGAAAGAGTAAAACATTACCTGCCACTAGGTATATACAGTAAAAATGATATTGCAATGAATGTGTACAAAGACCTGAACTTCAATAAGCGACTACTGTCAACTTTAGTGCAATAAGCAGGTAAAAATAAAGTATTAACTTTGCTAAAGTAAATAAAATGAAATAAAGTTTCTACTGCAATGTGTGAAATTACAGCTGTATTGCAACATCTGCATTACAACTGCTATGCGATAAATGCATGAAACTATTCCAGTAAATGCATGAAGGTACATCTAATAAAGCTGTGTTGTGCAATATGTGTGTAATTAGGGCTGTTTTGCATGCAATCAATTATGACAACTATTCTGCAATAAAAACACAAAACAATACCAGTGTCTGCCTCAAGGTGTATCTAATAAAGGGTGTTGTGCAATAAATGTGGATTCAGAGCTATTTTACAACAAATGAATTATGACACATGTTCTGCAATAACACATGAAGCAACAACAATAACATCTAAGGTATACTGTGTATATCAGGATTATTTTTGTTTTAACCATTGCATTTCAGCTATATACATTCAGGTTCTGAGGTATGACATTGCAGGCATGTATAACAGTGTAATAGCTGTAGACTGACAATATACTGTCTGCAAATGTATATGGGAGAGCTAACCAACCCAAATAATCTTATATAGTTTGTAGATTTCACAGATATTTCAACCCACTAACAATATATTGTGTTAACCTGCAGTCTATGTAGTAATGTATAAGTTACCTAGTATCTCTGTCATGCTTGAATTTCATGCCTGTGTGTTCAAATGTCTCTGCAGTCTATTATAAAACTGAACTACTAATACCAGGTCATACATTGGTTTCAGGTGAGCTCTAGGCAAATATCAGTCAGTAACATGCAGCAATGACTCAGTAGCTCATTTTGTTTAATGCTCTGT
This sequence comes from Protopterus annectens, assembly GCF_019279795.1. Taxonomy (NCBI): domain Eukaryota; kingdom Metazoa; phylum Chordata; order Ceratodontiformes; family Protopteridae; genus Protopterus; species Protopterus annectens. The sequence goes on along the minus strand of NC_056725.1, from coordinate 897,226,026 downwards.
CTGAAGTATATTTTACCACACACAGACAAAATCCAGTGCACTGCAGCACAATATAGTACAGCAGCAGTCATGAAATCATTGCATATTTTCTCTCCATGGGAACTACAGGAAAATGGGGAAGTTAGGCCATAGTCTTGGTAAATAATTGTGTGCTTAGATGTCACAGACTGTTAAAATCATTACCAGGTATGTGAATATACAGCATAAAATAAAGGAAATAAATATAATACTAATAAAATAAAATAAAATAAATAAAATGTGTAATCATTGGTATGGCTGTATACCTGGAATCTCTGTTAAAGCTTGCTGCAATCAATCAATACATTAGATGCAGATGTCCTCTGCAGTCACTGCTATTGGGTTCTATTCCCCATGCCTTTCAAGCAAGGTATGATAGTAGTATAGTTTTTGTACTAAAAACATACATGTTTCTCAAGTCTCACAATGTCACAGAATGTAATTATTAGTGCATAATCCCTCTGTCACACATTTACCATTTACATGAGTATGTGCCGGGTGTGTGGCATACGCCTGTAATCCTAGCATCTTGGGAGGCGAGGTTGTTGGATCAAATTACACTGTGCGTTAACGACCATACTTCCAAAGAAAAGGGTGCAATGGGTGCAATAAGTAAGTCCGATTTCCGATGTAAAATTAATGATATCTAACCAGGAATGTATCACTACATCAGCCCGCAGTACCCCTTGGTAGTTATATAGGTCCACCTGTTGTGCAAGTGTGGTGCGTAGTTTACTACCCCCAGTTGTTACGGCTTGGCCCATGTTGCCCCATGTGGATAACTTGCGAGATTTGTATGTGCTACAGCAGCTATAGTCCACTTGTAAACATAAAGAAAAGACAGACCTGTAGAGTAGATAGCAGTACTGTTCTCCATGAAATAGACTATAATGGTGTTAGTGGACTGTGTATTTCTGTCTCTGCCCACCCCTCATCTTCATTTATTTATTATTGTTATCGATTGGTTATGGTTTACTATTAACATCTGCTGTTACATTAAACTTTATTTTTAGGCTTGTGTTTTACTATTGTTATGTATTATAATGGTTACTTATTAACATATCTTGTTAAATACCTACGTTGTTGGCCTTATGCCATAACTGTTACTGGCATGCTGTTCATATACTGACTGTTATGCTATATATTGTTGTGTTCATTATAATATGCACTGAAATGTGATTAGGTTATTTCTAATGTTCTAGCATATTGTTATAACTAACAATGGTTTTGTTCATAACTAAACTAAATGTATTGCTTCACCTCCATAACCACAGAATGTCAGGATAGGTTGGTTCCTGCTGATCTGCATACCCTAACTCAGCCGGCTGTGGCACGGGGTACCAGAGTGTCTTGGTCTCAGGCCAGTGGTGCCCCCACTGCTGGCCATGCAGCACCTTTGGGTGGAACTGCCTAAGGGAACGGGGCCTGTTCCACCCCTGAGAGTGGTGGCAGAGGGGTACCAGTCACCCAAGATCAACTTCCAGTCATGGTGCACATGATAGTTCATAGGATCTATGAACGATGCCTGTGCCGTGTTGAAGGCAGACTCGACAACCTTGGCTCCCAGCCTCCAGCACAGCCACCTTTACGTCAGTGAAGGAGCAGTGCTGAGTGCCCATGGATGAGGATCTCAGTCATGCTGCTGCCATCTGGAAGCACATGCTTCCCAGATTCCACAGCACCCTCCCCATCGAAGGTGTTAACCCCCATGTGTCACACACTGCCCCTGTCTGCTGTAATGTCTGTCTGCAACTGCATCCTCTCCTACCCAACTTACCTCACCACATTTATCTATATCCCTTCCCCAACATTCCACTCTCTCCATAAAAAGGACATCTGTCCCACAAAAAAAGTATTGCCCCATACATAGCTCTCCATTTCACACACATCTCCACTAGACAAAACTAATTTTGTCCAACTGGCTTAAATACACATTTATATTTTCCTCACCTCTCTCTCTCTGGGGTCTGAGAGCCCAAATTCATCCACAAATTCTGTCAAACTGCACAACTAACTGTCACTGTACAAGAAATGGAAAGCTATGGTTCTTCCTTTCACCTGTCCTGCACATCCCTAACTGCTTTCAGTATGTTTTCCTCCTGCTTCCTCCCATTTCACTACTGTCCTGTCACTCTCTTTTTCTTTTCTTTTTAAATTTTTAGTCCGGTTTGTGCAGAGATAAGCAGCATGCTGCAATGCAGCACATCAATCAAACCCACTAAAGCCCACTTAAAAGTACTTTAATGTACCTTATTGATCTTATGTGTTTCTCACAGTGTTAAACACATCTGCAAAATAATCACCCCTGCCGAGTCTTGAACTTGGCCCCAACAACAGCATAATGCTTTAGCCTACTAGGCCATTCTGGTCTTAATTAAAACAGCTGTTTCCAGCAAAATATACTGATTGCCACTGACAGACTGAAAGTACATCTACTGGGAAAAATGGGAATGTCCCTGGGACTATGATGAAAAAAGTACACCAGTACACAACCAAATAAATAATAATGGGTGCACGTGGGACCTGGGATAGCAGGTAAATGTACCCTTTTATCAGTAACATTTTTAAACACACCTGCTAAGGCAGCAATGGCAAAGTACATGTGTACAACTGGGACCCTGCTGCAGAACAACTGCCATTGACAACCATGCACATAAAAATGGATGCAGACAACGTGTGTCACAGACTGTATGTATGCACATATATCTTGCAAATACACTTGCTGCAGCACTAACTCAGTAAATCAGTCTGTTAAATGCCTTGCATGTACTACATGTTGCCACCCACTGTCTTTCACTCGAATCCAGTGTATTGCACTTCAGTTACATTATTGTAAACACAGCAAATAATGACTGAGTCATCTAATTTTAACCCACACAAGTTGCTCTACTGAATTAACTGCTACCCATGTTTGCCAAGTCAAAAGCCTGTAGGTAGGGACACACTGCTAATATTCATATAGCCTAACACTATGTCACCTACTACTCTATGATTGGCATTGTTACATAACATATATACCATAAGCACATCCCTTGACTGGACTATAAAGTGTACCATTACCCTGGCTCTGTTGTAATGACTGCCTCAGTTAGACATACAACTTGCTGTCCTCCAAAGTGCTCACACTCCCCTTATGTGTCCTATCTGCAGCCTGGAACATACTCAGCTGTATGTTATGCTATCTGCTACAAACCTACCATACCTCACAACCCCCTAGAACAAGTGATCAAGACAAAACAATACATACAGGGTGGGGGGGGCAACAATCCAGCGACAGGGACATATCTCACAGTTTTTCCCTACAAAGATAGTGAGCTAATAGAATAGCAGCTACTGTATCAGCATGCACATTCTGATGGGTTTGATGTCTAACGCTCACATGTCTATCTCTCTCTACTGACCAGAACCCACAATGTTTACCACTGAACTGCCAGACAAGCACAATGTCATGGGACAATGACCAAACATATCATGCAAAACTGTGGCCATACCTCATAAATCCCAACACTGTACAATATGTGTACCTACCCTCTGTGTTGCTGTAGTCTCCACACCTCACTAATGTCCATCTCAAAGACTAAGAAAGGGGCCAAGGCCTACATGAAGCTCTTAAATGTGGCACTGTGGTGCCATGTCATTGGCTAATGAAAGTGCAAACCAGCTGTTTTAGATGCACTTACCAAGTCTGAGCCACATATTGGTGCACAGGCAATTATTTGTTAATGAGCATTATCTACAAAAGACAATCACCCGCCTATGGGAATAGGTCTGTATGTTGCTTTATTCAGACAGACAATATTTTTTTCAAGCTGTTTGCAGATGTTCTGGTCAAAATATGGTTACTTCACTCTATCACATATGTAATACATGTCCTCATATAATGGAATGCGGATGGGAAGATGGAGGTATGGGGAATAGGGATTACAACAGTCTGCCTTTAGTACATCTGTGGTATTGATATGATGGTCATAGTCTGCTATCCAACAGCTACAGGAATGCCTCTCAACTGTCCATGCTTTGAATCAAATCACAGCTCTGCCACTGTTACTCCCCCCTACAATGGTTGGCTGTTAAAATAAAAAAGCGACATGGATTTTCTCCAAAACACATTTATATTACAATAAAGTTAAAAACATATACAAGTAAGTGCTTTCATACACAAACAATATGTGAACTTCATCAGACCTATGTGGTTTTCACTTTATTGTAATATAAATGTGTTTTGCAGAAGATCCGTGCCACTTTTTTGTTTTTAACTAGCTTGTCTTGTTCTTAATGGTTGGCTATTGTTTTAAAGTTAGTGGATTATGAGTTAGACATATTGACTGTAAGTATGGGTGTACACAGCTGTAATATCAAATGATGTGCCGTCATTCACCTCCTCTCAGTCTGTCAATGTCACACACAAATAGTTCTGACATTGTAAAAGTATCCCTGACTGTCCCGGATGTACACTGGCTAGGTCATTCTTTTGTTGACATTCGTACCTCATTGCTTGAGAGCTATGGCTAACATACCTGTCAACCCCTTAAAGCAAGAATTCAGGTCATAACCATAATTATTGGGGGGACACAGACCCAAACTCTGTGACAGAGTATAATTAGTGGGGGGACACAGACCCAAACTCTGTGACAGAGTATACATATTGGCCATACAAAGTAAGACTATGAATAGACTAACAGATATTAATGTTGCATAAGTGTTTTCTGAGGGGTCTGGCATGTGACAGACATATTCTCCTTATTCTGACAACAACCATCAATGATTGGCTAACCATTTGTCAGGCATTCATGTGTGTGCCAAAAGGATCAAATCCCTGAGGCACACATTCACATTCCAGAAACATCCATGCAGTGGAGAGGTATTATGGCTAAAGGGAAGATATATTACAGTGTGTTTGCAATGCTGTCTGTCATTGTGGCAAACTAGTGTTGCTGGACTGCCCACATATAGTTGTTGTAATAGCACACAACCATTTCTCTGACAGTGGCTGTATGACATAGTGGTGGGAATTTGCCCATAGGGGACACACCACAGTAGACTGCAGTGATGGGTGTAGAGACATACAGCAGACTCTGTCACGGCACACAGGGACATAACCGGTATTGCTATTATCTTGGTGATAGCCACACATGTAGTGTCCTGATAGACTACCAGGTATGACGTGTGAGGGAGCGGTGGATAATGCATCCCATTTTGGCTGTGCAGGGTCTGTACATAGTGGATGTCCGTGTATCTGGTCCTGTGGTGTGGTCATCTTTTGTTGTCTTTCAGGAATTATGTATTACAGGAGGCATCCACCATTTACAGCTGCAGAAAATAATGTTACCCTGGATGACCTCAGGCTGCATCATCACATTCTGCTGTGCAGGAGTCACTAACATTGTGACCAATGTGCAGCACTGTGGACTGACCTCATAATGGTGGTGAATCAAATTGTCCAACAGTACAGGACCTATGAGCAGGTCCGACACCAGGCCACATATATGGTCAATGCTGCATGGCAAACGGAAGCTGCAGTGGCCAGGGACCATGCTGCCACCAGTGGAGGGCCTGCAACAGAATAACCACTCTCGGCCACAGAGGAATTTCTGGCAAGCAAGGAATCAACCACCAGCTCCCAGACATCCATCACCCATACATCCTGCCACAGCATCCACATCAGAGGAGCATCCAGGTAAGCTTACTGTGTTCATCAGTGTAATACTGTATCAGTCATTGTGGTAGGCTTTGCATACCAGTACATGGGTGTCAGGTCTATCTGCATGGGTGGGGGGTTAATGCAGAGATGTGCACACATACTCAGAGTGTCAGAAATGTAGGCATTAACACATTAGCTACAGTACATACGGATATATGCACATATTACCTTGTAACAATGTAACATTTGGTATTACTGACAATACTTCTCCTGTACATTTTCATAGGTATGTCAGGTGTAGCTGGAGTCTGAGGTCCTGTACCTGGCAAGTTTCATACTGTTGTTTTACAGTTCATATATACACTAAGAATGTTAAGGTCTTCCATGTTGCCCTTGGCACAACTGTTATGATTAGCCAGAGTACAATAATTGTATGTGCCATTTCGGAGCAGTTAACTGAAGTGCATAGAATGGGTAATCACAGCTGTATACTTGCAGGGACATTAACATAGTTTCACTTATTGTTGAGAAGTACTATGCAGCCTGCTATACAGGAGGCAATCAATCCAAAATGCCTTTTCACACACAGTAGGGAGATAGTACATACCTGAGGCAGTGATACTACAATTAGCATATTATGCTCAAGAAAGGTGCACTGGATTTCAGGTGAAGGTCTATCAGGTACACTAACATATTGCTTACCTCACAGGTGTATTATACTGGCAACATTAACTGGATGCAGCTGCAGTGCATGTTATAAAGGGCCTGTCTTATCTGTGTATGTTATTGTGTGTTTTGTGTGTTGTGCATGGGATCAGAAAAAAGATGTGGGATGTGTAATACAGTGCTGGCTCCTCACCTGTATGTGTCTGTGTGGATTACCATACATAATAATCAGGTAGTAATGTACTGATTTTGTCTACCTCCTCACAGCTGTATGAGGGGGTTAGAGTCTGATCCCCTTACAACCTGATGTCAGTGTCTCATCGGACTCTGATGATGACGGTGGCCATAGTGAAGCACAGGTGGGGTAATTGGGGGTCTGAATCTGTCCCAGGGATTGACATCCCACTTCCTCCCCCATTGTCCCTGCACATAGTCAGTATGCCTACACATACCCAGTTCCCTGAGGCCACAGATATCAGACAGTCAATGGGTGGCACATTGAACAGGACAGTGAGGCAACTATGGCATCAGTGAATGTAGATATTGGCCATAGCCAGAGAGCTGGTGAAGTCCCTCACAGGCAGAGTGATTTGGGTGCTCAAAGGAGGACTGCTGTCCATCCACAACTTGTCACAGGTGTCGCATCAAGTGTTCTCACGACATGTTTCGGTCCATCATGGAGGCACAGACACATTCTGAATGCAACACCAGACAGACACTCAGCATTATGGATGCAGCACAGTCTGACATGGATCATTTCACTGATGTAGTGGGCAGATGGTGAGCTAAGACAGTGTCAGTCTTTCACTGCACATTGTCCATGCTGGAACATCTGGTTGGAGTAGGGTATCAGACACATGGACATAGGTCAGCAACACCATCTGCTGAGACTCCACATGGCCATGCACACTCATGTTCCCATAGTGACAGTACCTCAAGCACTACAGAAGGAAGTGTGCTGTCCACACCACAACATGGCAGGCCATGGGCATGTGGTCCTGGGAGGTCCCGTGGGGGACATGGGCCCAACAAACAGCATTCACCTTCAGCTACTAGCACTGCATCTGACCCTGAACATGGTAGTGCCAGTGCCTCTCCTAGCAGAGCCAGTTCCCATGTTCCTGGCCAGAGACGGTGAACTGTCCACTCTGCCATGTACGTTCCACAGCAGTCCAACATACACACATGTAGGGCTAGCACTGTGCTTCACTGTGTACACACACACACACACACTCAAACATTACTGCCACATGCAGGTCACCAACAGATGGGCATGGCACCTCTCCATGGCCCATCTAACCAGCACCCCCTCTCTGACTCACACACATGCTGTCAACTGTTTGGCACAGCATATGCCTCTGGCATCCCCACACCACACCCTGTGCATGTGATGATACCTGTGCCACATCAATGCCATCCATGCCATCGATGCAGGGAAATGCAAATATGTGTCTGATGCACAGGGTGACTATATCACTTTACATGTACTTGTATAGTCTGGTATTGTTATGCCATGGCAGGTGTTGTGGGCCATGACAGGTGCTGTATGCTGGCAAGTGTCATGACTACACAGCAAACATTGTGTATCTTTGTTGCATGATGTTAGACTGGCAGTAGTGTTACAGAATGACAGGTGTCTCACAGACCTGTGTATGTTTCTGTTCCAGGAGTCTGTGTGGCTAAGCTATGGAGACTTATCTGCAATACAGTGGCACAGGATGGCATGGTAGCACAGCAGAAAAATGACATTAGTAATGTACGACAGTATACATATGTGGTTACCTAGGTGCATATGAAAAACTGGGGTATCCTTATGACAATGCCAAAAATCAAAAAGATTTTAGGTGATACAGAAAATGTTCTAGCCTGAAATCAAGGTTATGTTATAAAGATATGAAACATGATAAAGTAGAGGAAATAAGCAATAGGGTAGGCACTTTTGCCTGCCATAACTATACTTGCTGCAATGACATAAATAGAAGTAATACATTTACACACCCTGTCACAGGAAAGAAATCTATTTTTAAAACATTTGCAACATGTAATACTTTAAATGTTGTTTATTTGGCTAACTGCCTGTCATGCTCTGCATATTATATAGGTAAATGTAACAAAAAATTCAAAGACAGAATTATTGAACATAAATCAGAGATTAGAAGACAAATTAGTCCAAATACCTTAGCTAAACATATAGAAGAGAAAAGACAGGAGCATAAGTTTTTATTTAGGGTCATAGATATTTTGGTTAAGAACAGAAGGGATTGTGATTTAAACAATGCTCTTGATTTATGTGAATATAGTGGATAACAGTACTGGATGCAGATAAGAAAACTGGCCTGAATACAGCAATAAGTATTAAACCAGTACTTAAACAAAAACAACAGATGTTGAAATAGTTTTATATGTTTTTATACATATTTTATATATCTGTTTATATGTTGTTTTTTTATATATTTGTCAACATGTTGTATTTTATATGCTTTGAATATGTGCATTATTTTACAGTATGACTTTGAACTATAATTGATAGTTCAGTTAGTAATTGATTCTGAGTGGGCTGTGTCTTGTATAAATTGCACTAAGTTTTATCAGAATGTTTTTTTTTTACATGCTGAAGAAGGGTATCACCCGAAAGCTCTGTAGATATAAAATAAACCTGGTGTTTTGTTGGCTCAATGTATCTGCTATTTTCACAAAAAAATAGGTGCATTGTACAAAAACAAGCAATTCCTCACCAAGACAGACAAAATTTCTGCTGACAATTCACACATAATTTCCACTTTACTCTATGCCTTTTCTATACTTCCCTACCTTAGACAAACAGACCTAAACAAGCTCAAGGCTTGTACAATAAAATTGCTAAGTTTGTCACTTGTGCATCTTATCGCAGCCACCGCTGTATCTCACTTAGAGAACTTGACTGGCTTGAACTCCCTTAACTTCATCACCTGAATCAACTCTCCCTTGCCCACACATTAGTAAACCATCCTCTTAACATCCCATCCCTTCAAAACCTTATCCAGCCCTACTGCTCCACTAGACCTCTATGCTCCAGCAAAAATCTATTTCTACTGAACAAACCCAAAAACTCCGCGGGAGAAGCACTATTTCCCTGCATCATATCCAGATTATAAAACAATCTCCTCCCTCTATAACCACACTACCTTCTTCCAATCACTTCAGGACTGCACTAAAAAAAATCACTTAAAAAGTCTCTGGTTATGCCCATCCACCAGTCCTGACTAGTGACCCTCCTTTTTCCTCCCTTTCCTCTCCCCTCCCCTACCCACCCTGCCTCACACCATATGATCATTGCATTCCTTCCTCTGCAGGCTCTGGAACACCCTCTTACCCTCCCCTTCCCCTCCTCACTCAATCTCTCAAACCTGTTTTTAAATGCTTAACTTCCTCACTTCATCTCAACCCCAAATACATATCCAACTGACATACACCTAGCTTCTTCTCACTACCATGTATACTACCCACTCAGTCTCCTCTCTTACTCTTCTATCTTCACCTTCCATCCCATTAGCCCTTCTAGCTTGTTCCACCTTCATGTGGAGCTTCTACTTTATACCTGCTTGAGTTTAGTGCAATATTTGTATATAAGAGTTTGGTTTATGAGTTTAGAACAGTATCTGTTTGAGCTTAGTACTATCTGTACATAAATCCTACCTTTCTAGCCTTTAGCTAGATATTGGTATATTTGTTCATTACTATGTTTCATATTGTATGTATAGCTAATGCTTGCTGAAGTATGTATTATTTGCTATTGTATGTATATTCAATTGTTCTTCATGTACTCTGCTGCTCATTTATTGTTCTGTGGAGCTTTTCCCCCCAGGCGTCTACTGAAAAAGGACCTGTGTCCAGTTGGAATTTCCTGGTAAACAAACAAATAAACATACATAAATACATAAATAAATAAATAAATAAATAAATAAATAAATAAATAAATACATACATTGGAATTCTGTGGCTGATTATTTGGACTTCTATAACTACCAAGGTGTTCTATAACTGGATTTGCTAATACATTGCATTCAGGTAATAATGTTTTTTGGTAATCTTGTGATAGATGGATTAGACAGTTTTAATTACAATACAAGAAATTGTGACACTTGAGAGGCATGTTTGTGTACAGCACATAAACTAGGCATCCATCATGCCTTAGCTGGCAGGTATTGGAATAGAACCCAATAGCTGTGACTACAGGGGACATTTGCAAACAATGTAACATTGACTTTAGCAGTTTAGTACAGACATGCAAGGAATACAGCCATTCTGGGAATATGTAGACAGGTGTATTTTGGAATCAACAATGTTGCTTAACACTTTATTGGTGTTGCTGATAAGTGTCTGTGAAATGTAACCACAATCATATCTGTTTATAATATGGGCTACCTCAACCATATACCATTTGTTCCTGCAGTGGGAAAAAAAGAGCATTATGCAGCTGAATTTGCTTTGCATTCTAGAATTATTACCATGCTATCCTTGACTGCAGTGACAGTAGAGCACATGTCCATTGGATATGGCCATACTGCGTTTATTAAAACAGATTTCTGTAGGAATCGATTTGACAATGCTGTTTAACACTTTATTGGTATTGCTGATAAATGTCTGTGAAGTCCACACAATATCTGCTTATAGAGTGGGCTACCTCACCCATATACCTTTATTACCTGAAGTAGGAGAAACAGAGAACATTATGTCACCAATATTGGCCTGGTGACAGCATTGGACTGTACTATGAGTTAAACAATGCAGTTTACAGGCCAATAGTTTTTCATTCTACAGCTATGACAGTGTTACACCTGACTGCAACAACCTTACCATAGACAAGAAATGCATACAACTCTTCTGCAATGGTTATGACAACACAGTTCTGCTGTACTCCATTTTGCTTACTGTTATTGGTATTGTTTATTGCAATACAGTTGTTATTGTTCTTTTATTACACTACAGCTCTAATTGCCCTTTTATTGCACTACAGTTTTTATTGTGTATACTTTATTGCAGTAAACGTTTTACTCTTTCTTGCTTATTGCACTACAGTTATCATAATAAATGCATACATACCACACTCATGGTGCAACCTGGCCAGGCGCCTGGCATGGGACTCGACATAGCAAGCCATCTCAGCTGCAGCTGTTGAGAGAGAGGCACACCATTATGCATAACGGTATGCACACCACTATGCATACCTGTTTTGTAGACATTCAGATTGCATATTGGTAAAACTGTGGAAAACATACTTATATATTTGTGGGGCATTCCCAGCTCTGGCTTCTTGGACCCAGGTTTCCAAGGTTCCGCTCTTTCTCCTCTTCAGGTCATCATAATGGTGACAACACTATTCACCTATGTGGGAGATACCAATAACACTGGTGAGTTCCTGGCCAACCTGTCCCATGCATCTGCCTTACAATCCAAGCCCTGGAAACCACCCTGCAGCAGCCTGTGTTCATGATTTTTTTACCAGAGCCAAACAAAGAACCTGGACTCCTGAACACCCCATCTCTGTGCCCAAAAGTGTGCACCTTCACCAGCACCAGTTGCCATATCACCAGTTGATCAGACTCCAAAGACTGTTGCAGAATTCCTGCCTATTGTGCCCAATATAGGCTGTTTTCCCACCCTTACATGTCATTGGGCAACATTAAAAAAAGCTCTGCATTGCTTAGCAGCATGAAAACCAGCTACGCAGAGCTAAGCAGCACAAAAACTCCCACTACCAAGGTTTTAGCTAAGCTTAGCATCATGCATACAAAAGTAGTCATTAGTATATTTAAGTAGTGTTCAGCACAGTGCAGTAGTGCCATATTTCACAGATTTGTTTTTAAAATTAAACATATATAATAAATTAAATTACAGACATGTTATCACTGCTATGGACTCGGACCCAGGATCTACTAAGCATTAGGCTGCATCTCTACCCATGTAGCTACTTGGATATCATGAAACCAACTATATCTTCCCATATACTACTGAGCTATCTGTTAGCATTGCTAAGCACCGGGGCACATAAAGAGACCCAGACATAAATAATTAATTACATCCAGTTTCTATTTTTAGATGTCTAGCAACTGTTGGCTATGTATGTATTAGTGCCACTGGGCTGTGTCGTGCTCTGCACTGCACCAAGCAAACAATTAAAAAAAAAAAAAAAACAAGAAAAAATATTGAAATAAGAAAAATATGTAATTATGTTAATGACATCCAGTTTCTATTTTTAGATCTCTGGCAGGTGTCAGCTGCCGATATGTGGGCACAGCTTGGAATTGCTCTCTCTGCACTGCACCTCGCAAACATACAATAATGGAAAAAAAATAAAATAAAATATTACACATTTGAACCAATTCCCATCATTTCAGCAGTAGCGGGGAGCAGTACAGGGTGCCTCTCTCTGTATGCATCCACAACCACAGATAGACTCTACACTTCTCCCTACACCAATTTAATAGCCCTGTTCCTATGCACTTCCTCAGTAGTGAACCATCATTAATATGTATGGCACGCTGCCGAAGGGGGGTGGGGGGCTGTGGCCATGTACATGGATACATTCCATGTAGGCTTTACATGATGCCTACATGAATTTTTTTAAACCCTGGGGAAAGACTCTTCATCCCTTCCAAAATATAGAATATGTGTGATCAGATATGTGTTAGATACAAAGTCAGTATTTCTCAAATGCTTCACATTGTATCATATAAGCTTTAGGGCTGAACATTAATAACAATGGCTCTCACAAACTTCTATTTCTTGAACTGTACATTATTACATTTATTACACTGTATCACAGCAGAAATTTTATTTTTTATAAGCTGCATGCATACATACAACTGTTGCCAAGGTATTGATAAAAATACATTTCTATATGCTCTCACTCTATCTCCTTCTGTCTCTACTCTCTCCCTTTCTCTGTCTCACACACACACACACACACACACACACACACACACACACACACACACACACACACACACACACACATTGCATTCCTTTTCCTGTTATTTTTCATCAAGTGCATTGCTTATATAGCACTTATTTGTGTAGCTCGGTAGCCATGTACATATTTAGTTTTATTATTTAACTCTCATAAATCCACTTGAATATACCTCTTGACTTTTTAGCACAAGAAAGCTGGACAAAGCCAGAAATAATGGGAAAGCATAGGCCCAAAAATAAGGACAATTTTTAAATATTCCTCTTATAAACTTCAAACATTGATCAAATGACAGGCGTTGCCTTTGTGTGCATTTTTAAGGGTATGAAGTATGACTCTCAATTGTGTATCTATTTAATGGGATTTACTTCATAATCTTGAAATACTGAAATCTCGAATTTCAGTATCTCGAGCCATGAAGCCAAAAATCCATAAAGCTGAAACCCTAAAAGTGAAAATTTAAAATTGCGACTTCTATACTAAACATACCGCACACACAGAAACAAACACACACCTCCCTACACATACACAAACGCAAACACCTACCCGACATGCAAGCAGGGGGGCAAGCCTCCCCCCATGTGAGGGCTGCACCCACACCCCCCCTACTTAAATATACTAGCTCAGAGGTCACACTACACAGACAAACACTCAAAAAAAACCACTACGCAAGCTACGTTCCCCTCGCACACACACACCACACTAACAAAACACATGGACACACACTAAAGCCCCTACTCAAAACCCATAAAACACAAACATTTACCTACATCTCCAACCATCCATTCACACACTGCAACAGCAGAACCGCTAATTCAAAATCTCCGAACTTCGGGATTTTGAATTTCGCACTTCTGGGGTTTCGGTATTCCGCACTTTCCCCTTTCTGGTCTCGGGCTACTGAAATTCGGGATTTCAGTATTCCGAGATTCTGAAGGGAACCCTTTTAATGACTTAAATCCTCAATGGTATACTCATAAATCACAAATGTTATGAGGGACAGACAAAAATATTATGCAAAAATCTGTACATTCTGTAAAAATCTGGACAATTGAGAGGTATACACTTGAACCTTTTTTCTGACCCTGTAGCTTCATCTGGTTAAGTGTCTTGCTCAGAGACACACAGCAGGCAAATTGGAACCTAGGGAATAAAACAATTGACTGTGGTAAGCAGCTTGTAAACAGCTCATGACTGAGCCATTGTGCAAACATAGAGGTGAATACACTAATTCCTTTTATTTTTAAGACAATAAAAGCTGTCATTAACCTTTATAAAAAATATTCAATCCCAACAAGAAACCTAACCAACACCACCAACAATCTGATAAAAAAGGCTGACTTAAATAATAATGTAGCAAAGTAAATCCAATGGGACAGGTAAACGCTCCGGTTCACAGGAAAAAAGTTTAAAATCAATAAATAAAGCCAGGAACTGAGCGACAGTGAGGAAGTCAAACGATGCAAAAATTTATTAAAATCTCCACTTTTAATACAAAAATATATAAGACAGGATAAGCGCTTTCGCAAGTAGCTTCATCAGATCCATACAAAAATCCAAGTGTTAATTGCATGCTTGTATACCTGCAGATGATGACTCATACTCATGGTTAATTAGCAAACAAGGTACTGCCCATCATTTTTAAAGATATAGATGATGTTTAAAATGATAAATAAAAAAGAATATATAAAAGCTTCATAAAATGCATTGCTGAAAGATAAATAATGGCTAAGCATCAAATTACAAACGTATTGCTCAGAATATTGTGACTGACTGAATTATATTAAGAAACAAAAAAATATGTATAAATTAAAAAGTAAATACATCTGTATATAATCAGTGTATAACAATTCATTTGACATTTCTACGTTGTTTTAGTTTTGGTCTTATAGAGGCTCTCTCATTCAGGCCAAAACCTTTGTCAGCCCTTAATGAAATAATCCATTGCATTTCCTTACTTTCTGTGTAGGTTCTGATATCACCTCCCCTTACATTAGGGGAAATAACTTCTAGCACCTTGAATAAAAAATAATGTTCATTGTTGTTTAATGTAATATGTTTGGCTAGAGCATTGTGCAATGTACCTCTCTTCATATGATAGATATGCTCCCTCATCCTATCTCTTAATGGGCGATTAGTCTTGCCTACGTAGAATGACGGGCAGGATTGACAAGTAGCCAAATAAACCACATCTGATGTCATACAGTTTGCATCTGCTTGTATCATAAATACTTTCTGTAAGTCTGATTGAAAAAAACTGAGTGTTACTGTCAATAAAAGGGCAAAAATTGCAATGCCCACATGGCTTCATACAACCACCCTTATTATCACTTTTTATAGTTTTAGGGTAACAAAGTATCCTTTTTAAATTATGTTTATTCCTATAAAGGAAGGTGGGTGTCTCACCCACGATCCGTTTTAAATCACTGTCAACATGTAAGATACCCCAATGCCTATTAATAACTTCCTTGATTTTGAAGTAGTCAGAAGAAAATTGTGTTGAAAATCTAATACTGTGGTTATTACAGTTAATACCTAAAGAATTATCAAATTCCCTAGGACCAAAATAAGGTGCTGCTCTAGTGCAATGCAGTTCATATATATCATCCATATGGGAGTTGATTTCAGTTGGGGTATAACCCCTATTGACCAATCTGTTTTTCAGGCTAGTTAACTCCGTTTCAAAGCCATCATTCATAGGGTTTAATCTTGAGGCCCTGATAGCCTGTCCTCTTATAATATTTTTAAAAACATAAGGGGGGTGCATACTGGATCTAGAAAGTAAGGTATTACTATAACAGGCCTTACGATGTACACCTGTATTGATTATGTCATTCGGTAATCTCTCAATAAATAAATCTAGGAACTCTATCCTACGTGAGGAATGTTGCATGGTAAACTTAAGGCAAGTCGTAAGGTTATTCATCATGAAATGCATGGATTCTAGTTGTTCAATAGTGCCATCCCATAAAATGAAAAGGTTGTCGACGAAACTTCGATAAAACACTACATGTTGCCTGAACATCTCCTCACGAAAAAGCACATGTTCTTCCCAATATGCAAGAAACATATTTGCGTAGCTGTTGGCACATGGTGTGCCCATTGCTACGCCTTCCTTCTGTCTATAAACAGTGGTCATGAACATAAAGAAATTATTCTCTAGACCAACTCCAGAAAATACATCAAATCTATTAAAACCATAGAATAATTACTATGTTCTTTTAGATATTCCGTTACATAAGTCAGCTCTAAGTCATTGGGAATGACAGTGAACAAAGATTGTACATCTAAGGTGACGAATAAATAGCCAGTAGTTGTACCAAGATGCTTAATACATTCATAAAGGTCAATAAGAAATTGCCTAGAGTCTTTTAATACTGTGATACTATCAGATAAAACTTGTTTCAAATGCTTTTCAATAAATACAGAGAGGTGTTCAGTTAGCCAACCACGACCTGAGACTATAGGTCTCATCGGTGGATCATAAGGGTCTTTATGTATTTTGGGCAAGCCATTGATAGTCGGAATGACTGGATGTAGAATATTCAAATATTCATAAAGGTTCTTGTCTATTAGTTTACTTTTAAAAATATCATGTAGAGATTGTTTCACATGGTTGGTCACTGTATGTACACTTTCTAGAGAGACAGTTTCATAGAAATTATCTTGCAGCATAGTGGTCATGCTGTTAGTGTAGTCAGACATGTTTAAAATGACTATTTTACCGCCCTTGTCGGCAGGTCTAATAATGATGCTAAAGTCATTCTGTAGTTTATTCAAACAAAGCCTTTCTTTATGTGAGAGATTATCTCTGGTTTTAAATATTTGTCTAGTGTCTCTACCACCATAATAATTATACAATTCATCTTCTGTTAATTTAAGATAGGCTTCCAGAAGGGGGTGGTGTAATGGTGTAAAATCACTCAAATTCTTAAAAACAAATTTATTATCCTGTGTAGCACTAGCGTTAGTATCCTTGTAAAGAAGCTTTAGCATGACATGTCTACAAAAGATTCTTAAATTAACAATAGTATCAACTAATCTACTCTGATTTTTAGGAATAAAGTTCAGGCCTTTACTCAGAAGCTGAATGTCCTCAGAGGTGAGTATAATGTCAGATAGATTATAGACTAACGCTTGTTGGTCCATATTTTTTTGAGAGTTTTTTGTGTTGCAAACTCTTCTGAGAGTTTCCTCTTCTGTCTCCCTCTGCTTAAGGAGCATCCTCTTGGCGGGCCTTTCTCCATTTGAACAGGTAAGGGAAAAGACAGAGCATTAGTGAAAGACCTATTCATGTTGGCATCTCTAGGTCTGACAACAACCTCCCCATTAGTGTCAGTAAAAGTAGGTTTATTTTTAACAATATGTACTTCTGGGTATAAGTTCGTATCAGAACCCATGCTGGGATGGACAATATGTATGACATCTACAGTGTCGTTATGATTGTCCATAGTGGAGTCAATTCCACGTGAATCACTAGTAACAACGCTCCTGGTTTTACTGGCAATACACATGTCAGTAATGCTTAGATTAGGAGCGTCATTATTGCTACAGGCTTTATCATTGTATTTAGAGCCAGAAATGTCACTTCTCATGCACGTTTCTATATGCGTTTCATTCACTGTAACATTTCTATGACTTACATTTTCCAAATCAGATCGCTTATTTAAAAAGTTATTATCATTATTATTGTGATTAGCTGGTCGTTGTACCATTTCATTTTGTCCTTGGACATGCCTCGGCCACATAAAGACATGGCCTTGCTTAAAATCGTTGATATCCCTGATGACTTTATGTCGTTTCTGTTGCAACAGTTTGCGCTCAAAAGCAGAGACACTGTCCAACAGATTATCAAACGATGACTGTACAAATGGCATTGAAAAGTCATTAAACAAGGTCTGTTGTTGCATGTTAATATTGTCTATTATTTTGGCTTCCTCCGGAAGGAAGAAGTCTATAAGGAGCTGTAAGTATTTGCGACTTACCTCTATATTCAGTTGCTGCCACTGTGCCAGCAGTTCAGGATAATCTCTGCCCTGACTTGGCATTGTGAAAACACGCAAACCACGTGGAATTATATTCTTTTCTAAACAAAATTGGAAATGCATCCTCTGCGTTTGAAGACACTCTAACTTCATAAAGCTTTTCTCAATACCCTCAAGGAGCGTGTGTAGTTTGTCTGAATCGGCAGTCGCTCCAGTTACATCATCAGTGACTGACTCACTCTCAAAAAACCAGAAAGAACTAGTCGCTCCTTTCAAATGCTGTTGAAACCTTAACTGTAAGGCATCATAACCACGGTCTTCACCTCTTGGAATGCCACAGTCATCACTTCTTGGGTTATAATCCAGTTCAATATTCGCCATGAGTGTATCAAGTGTAAAATCACTATAAAAAACTCACTCCTGCCCACGGAAGTGAAAAAGAATAATAATGTAGCAAAGTAAATCCAATGGGACAGGTAAACGCTCCGGTTCACAGAAAAAAGTTTAAAATCAATAAATAAAGCCAGGAACTGAGCGACAGTGAGGAAGTCAAACGATGCAAAAATTAATTAAAATCTCCACTTTTAATACAAAAATATATAAGACAGGATAAGCGCTTTCGCAAGTAGCTTCATCAGATCCATACAAAAATCCAAGTGTTAATTGCATGCTTATATACCTGCAGATGATGACTCATACTCATGGTTAATTAGCAAACAAGGTACTGCCCATCATTTTTAAAGATATAGATGATGTTTAAAATGATAAATAAAAAAGAAGATATAAAAGCTTCATAAAATGCATTGCTGAAAGATAAGTAATGGCTAAGCATCAAATTACAAACGTATTGCTCAGAATATTGTGATTGACTGAATTATATTAAGAAACACAAAACTATGTACAAATTAAAAAGTAAATACATCTGTATATAATCAGTGCATAACAATTCATTTGACATTATTTCTACGTTGTTTTAGTTTTGGTCTTATAGAGGCTCTCTCATTCAGGCCAAAACCTTTGTCAGCCCTTAATGAAATAATCCATTGCATTTCCTTACTTTCTGTATAGGTTCTGATATCACCTCCCCTTGCATTAGGAAAAATAACTTCTAGCACCTTGAATAAAAAATAATGTTCATTGTTGTTTAATGTAATATGTTTGGCTAGAGCATTGTGCAATGTACCTCTCTTCATATGATAGATATGCTCCCTCATCCTATATCGTCATATGATAGATATGCTCCTTCATCCTATCTCTTAAAAGGAACCAGAGAGTGATTCAACAGCTGCTGTGTCTGCAGACAGATGTAACATGCTCAATATGCTCTCACATTGGCTAAGAGGCAATGCATTGCACACTAACTCACCACCTAAAGGGCTAAACCCTTCCTCCTATGTACATACATATACTAACATTGATGCCAGGCAATGCTCACAACCTTTACCTACCCATGTAATGGCTGTGCACTGCTAGCATCAGACAGAGTTAGCCCTGAACTAAATATGTTGCTACTGCTGGATTTATAAGTTAAGTGTTGAACCTGGAGTACTTTGTGTAATTATATGAATTAATGCCATATCCTTGCATGTTGTTACATGGTAATGCACGCATGTAAAAGGTGGGTGATTTGTACAGAGACTGATGTGACTACATTTGTCCTCTATCAAGTAGTAGGCCTCAGGCATTAAACATTCATATCTCTCAAAAGTACTGATGGTCACCAAATGTTCTCAGTTTAGCATCATACTTTTGGACTGGAAAAATATTAAAGAGAGAAGTTAGAAAGTAATGAGACATATTTCAGTTTCAGGCTTCACCACCCTCACAAGATCATTAACAATAATCATGCAAAAAAGTTTGATTCTAAGACCAAAATATGTCAAAGGTACAATTAGCAAAACAACATCCAAATGCAGATATGCTAAGCACTGAGTCAGCTGTACACCCTGAGCATCAGATACAAATGTTAGGTATCCCTAAATCCAAAATATAGAAAACAAGGATATGGCACAGTTATCATCACTTGCACAGGGTGTTGTGTGTGTGTGTGTGTGTGTGTGTGTGTGTGTGTGTGTGTGTGTGTGTGTGTGTGTGTGTGTGTGTGTGTGTGTGTGTGTGTGTGTGTGTGTGGGGGGGGGGGGCTGGGGGGGGTTACAGGAGCCTAAGCTGACACAAAAGGTTGGTGAGTGTGTGTGAGCAAGAAAGACAAACAGTAAGACATTTTGATAAAGTAACAAATGGCCAGTGAGACAAAATGACTTTTAAGCTTCATGGCTGAACCATGTAATATTTGTGCGTGAATCCGTGTGTGTCCCCCAGGTGAAATTATTATGTGAGTGTCTTCATGAACACAGTCAAGCTCCATGCTGGCTCTACATCTTGGTATGTTGGACAGGAGTGAGCCATGCATGGTAGAATTTACAGTTCTTCATTGTCTTACCCGACCACAAGAACTGGCACAACTAGGAGTAGCATTGGTACATCTGCACCCATTGTCAGATGCACTGCTGCTACATGAACATGGCTGATGTCTGCCGGATGAGATCCCTTCATGAGGATACTCAGGATGATAATTCCATGGCCTGCCACATCTGGTTGTGGACGCCTCAACCACTGATGGAGCAGTGTGAGTACTACCACTATGGCAGTGTGATCAGGCACAACCATTTTGGCTAACAGCAGACGATGTGGCTGACCTATGCCCATGAGGATGCTGTCTCCCTTCCAGCAGATGTGTCATCACAGACACTGCCTGTTCCAAAGTGTCTTTCATCTGATCCACTGAATTGGCAACATGGTGAAGGCAGTCATGCATATCAGCCTGTGCTAGATCTACAAATCTAAGCATTTCACTGTAGGACCCATGTGAAATGTGCTTGTGCCTCCATGATGGCCCAAAACACATGTGGAGTGGCACAGAAAGACATACCTGGATCAGGTGGAGGATGGACAGCAAGCCTCCTCCAATCACTCCTAACAACCATCCTCTGTGGCACCTCACTTGCACTTTGGTTATGGCCAGAGTAAACAGGCACTGAAGCCACACTAACCACACTTCCCTGATAGAGTATTTCACCCTCCACCTGTCCAATATCTGAGGGCTTACTGGAATGGGTTGGCATATGCCTACGGTCTGTGTCTGATGAAATTACAGAGGATGGCAGAAAGTCAACCACAGTGTCATAGTCAACCTCTGCACCCATGACTGTGCCTCTGTTTGGCCACCATCATCATCAGAGTCTGCCAATCCTCTGTCATCAGGTGGTAAGAGTAGTCCTACACTTCCACTGCCAGGATCATTTGTGATAATAATCAACAAACACAGGAAAGGTATTAATAGATACACTACTATAGTCAAGTGTATGCTAACAAACTAACAGTGGTGCCAGTACTACAGACAGTGCAGCAATTCACATAACAGTTCTGATACTTACATCACACAAATGGGGAAAATAAATACATTCTTTGAACTGCTCATCATTACTGACAAAAAAATATTTGGCTTACCATGTGCAGTTGTTGCTATGCTTCCCATGGATGAATGTCTGTGAAGAAGTTAAATAAAAGGTAAAGACAACATCATCACAATTAACAGTAACATAGTGGTTAAAACATTTTGCCCTTTATTTCTCCATGAACGATACTTTTAACAAGAACTTGAAAAACAAGTCCAGCCTAAACCCATGTGTAATCAATTAAAATGTGTTCTTAACTGTAGCAATCTACAAGTACCCCCCCCAACAAATTCATTGTTAAACAGAACTTATGTATTGCTATCAATACATTACTATACAAGAGTATGCAGCAACTGAGATACAAAAGCCTACCTGGGAAGTTCCTTTTGAGACATACTTATTCTCCCTGGAACAGCATCACCAATGTCATAGACATGATCTTCTGCACTTTCCAGGGACCTGGCAGTGGACAGAAACTCCTCATTTGCTGTTAGTGGTGACTGTGTAGCAGCCCCCTGGTACCCATCCAATCATGGGCAACTGCAGCTGCTCTCCTTATACACATAAGCATCATATAACTAAAAGTCCTGCTTCCAGATAACACATAAAAGGTAGAATTTCACTATTGCCCACAGGAGAAATATAAAACAGTCAAGATACTGAAATATAAAAAAAGGATTTGTCTGGGTGTAACATATTACATTCACACACAAAGCAAGGTTGGATGCTAAACAAGGAGAGTAACAATAGCAGCATATCCTTGTTTGTGCCAAAACAATCTTTATACCCCCAAAAGAACAAGAACATGACACAATTTGCTAACAAACTATCAGTGAAATGCTAAACCTGCTATGAGATGAATTGTCCCTGAAAATGTCTATAGATTTAACACAGAACATTCCATTTTAAGTTATTGCCAATCATGTGCACCCATGGCCAGCACTCCGCTAGAGGTGTGTATGGTCCATCCTAGAAGGCTAACACCCCTTTGTCCTTGAGAATATAGGACATTTACCATTTCACAGAAATAACAATAGAAGACTGTACACTGTAAAAAAGTTGTAGCAGTTAATTTGACAGTGCATCTAAGAAAGTGAAATGCCCTGACAAATATGCCCATGCCATCATTTCACTTCTAAGAAATGCATACAGATAAACGTATCATTTGCTAATACAAATGTATATTAAAAGATTTTTTGATGACATTTCAGCATATGCAGTATATAGCTGAAAACTGCAAGCATGCTTTCTCAAGGTCAATAGTCTTCTGTGCAGATATATCTAAAAGTAGTATCCTCTTCTATGTTATCCATATAAACAAGTCTCCTCATCTTCAGTTTCCCTAACAACACAGTTCCCTTTTTATGATATAGATTTAGGGCTATATGCATGGTGAAGATGCCAATAAGGTGTGAACTCATTTGAATTGCTGAATCCCAATTACTTGGCTCCATGTGACAGATATAAATATAGTGCAGACACTCCCTCAGTGTTTGTTGCTAATGGATTGCAACTGTGAAGGATTACTGCTAGGGAGAAGGAAAACACAACAGCACTGCAGACTTCCATACCTTCAGTTGCTGTGTCAGTCAGGTTGGCTTACAAAATGTAGAATTAACTGTATTAGGGTTTTAAATGTAAGTAAGAAGCACACATTTCACAGTTTCCATCAGTAACATCCAACCTCCCCTTCATTTCTCGACAACTGTATGTTATTGCCATTTAATATCCTCACACATTTTAAGGAGATGGATACAGAACACCTTACAGACTGCATGCCTCAGATTACTGTTCAAATAAGACAAGACATAACAACAAACACAGAGAGATAAGACAAAGCTGCATTTGTGCAATGAATAGTTATAAATTGTTGTTTGCGCACTCAGTGCACTACATTTGAAAGTAATGCCTGTACAAACAATTGTCATATGGTTTGTTAGTACTGTGGATAATGTTGCAATTGGTTGTATGCAGATTTATTTCAATTTTCTGCTGCAAAGTTGTTTGTGTGGCAAAGAGGGATAAGACACCCTTAAGCTGTTCTGAAGGTTCATTAGAGTGATAGTTTAAATTTAGACCAGTGTAAACATGTTTCATGTGTACCAACATTTTGTAGTGTTTTTTTCATAAATTGCTTTTCTTCATTTCAACTAATATTACATTTTTATTTATTTATTTGTTTGTTTGTTTATTTATTTATTTATTTTTATGCCAGTGTTTGTGTGGTCAGCAGCTTAGAGCAAACAAGGGAAACAGATAAACACAATTTCATGGATTCAATAAACACCATGTAGGCTTCATGCAAATACTACATGGAGTTTACATGTGTTCATGGTGATGCTTGGTGAGCAGAAGTGATCATTGCATATTCATGCCTCGCACCTTATTTAAACGTAAATACATGAGGTTTTGTGGCTGGCAACAGTGCTGACTACTGTGCATAGCACACATGCACCTGGTGTAACAACTTAATAGGGGCTCCGTACCA
The DNA here is from genome assembly GCF_019279795.1 of Protopterus annectens. Taxonomy (NCBI): domain Eukaryota; kingdom Metazoa; phylum Chordata; order Ceratodontiformes; family Protopteridae; genus Protopterus; species Protopterus annectens. The sequence continues at coordinate 897,201,824 of NC_056725.1, read as the reverse complement.
TCAGATAATAATGTTTATATAACAGAATGAATAGCTAGGTATGCCCAATAAGCTATGTGACAGCTCACTGTGACAAAGTTGGTACACTTCAGTTACACATCAGTAGAAAATGTGTAAGGATTTACATGAGGAAGGGTGCATTGTACTCAGTTATTGGTGTGATGAAGGCTGGGAACTTTAGTGTGTTATGGCCTCTGATGTGGATGTCCTTCACATACTCAGTACTTGTGTTACATACAAGGGAGTAGTCAGCACTGTGACCATATGCTGGTGAATGTTCCACTTACCATCTTCCCCAGGACAAAGCTCACATACCTATTGGTCAGATTATAGGGTATGATGTTTACATTATACTTGGGTTGTGTGTGTTTGTTTTCATAATGTAACAAATCTCCCCATATTTTCTTATCATTGCAGGTGTTGTTATGGCTGTGGCAGCAATCTTTGGTTTGTGTTGATACTGTCTGTATTATACTAATATCACAGTTGGAAACAGTGATTTCCCACAATCTGTAGTCCTTCAGGCAGCTGTTTACACAGGATGTGTATGTCACCTGTGTTGTCCATCACTTAAATAATGGATAGCAAAGGCCCTAACAGACAGCCTTGATATATGGACATGATCATTGGACCTGACATATAAGTCACTTCTCATATTTTAACATAGTGAGATGCCACATATGTGATACACGGGTCTACCCACTTGGTGATATAGCTGTTTATGGCCACATATGACAGCACTGATTGAATACCTCAGTTTGAATTAGTGTCAAATGCCTTGGCCTAGCTGTTCCACATGATGATAGTGTTGCCATCATGCATTCCCTCAATAACCTCTATGAGGACATGTATCAGATGAAACAGACATGATGTAGCATTAAAAACTCACACAGGTCTGTTGCACACAACTGGGATATTGCTAATGTCCATTTAGAAAAGAACCACAAGGACATGTTGGTTTACCTCACAGTTGAGGAGAGTCAGGATGTGTCTATACATGCATGCATGTATCAGGTTTTGACCCCCCCAACTCAAATGAGTGCATGTTGATGCACACCTTTCTATTGGAACATAGCCCACATGGAGGGTGTGCTTAAGTGTGTATTTAACTATATCAGGAAGGTGTATGTGCTGAGTCACACAATATAAAATCTATGATGTTGTCACGGCCCATTGATTCTGTGTGATAGGCCTGAATAAAGGTAAGACAGTGCACACTGCCTATTCTGATCTGGCCTAGGGTTTTGACACAGTCCCCTAAATATCATTGTTAAACTCTCCCTGCTGTGGATTATCCCTTACATCATTTTATTTTATTTATTTTATTTATTTATTTATTTGCAGTTGGTTTACCAGGATAGTCCACTGGGCCAAAATAACCTGTTTTCAATGGAGTCCTGGGGTGAAAAGCTCCAAAACAATTAGCAAGGTTACAATAAGGTATTTAGTTTCAATTATACAATTACTATGGAGCTGAAAATACAGTAGACTAGTGTACAAATATATACAAATATTACAATCTTGTATAGCTGCAAACAATTTACAATATAGAAACTGAGAAGATTTTATAACTTAGGGTGGGTTACACTGGAGGTATCTTTCATACATTCAGGATGAGTAGCTTAATACAAGCAAGAGAAAGGTATATGAGCTGACACAGAACCTTTTCAATATAGAAACAGAGAACCTTTTCCATCTTAGGGTATATTTACACTTAGGTATCTTTAAGTATTCAGAAAAAGCTTATTACAAGCAAGAGCAAGATCTATGAGTTTAGGAGAGTAAGTAGAAATTCCCATTATGAATAGGGGAGGATAAGTGGAAATTCCCAGTATGAGGAGATTATGTTGGATGGGAGCAGGAGCATTCCCACTGGGAAATTAGGTGTGAGTGAAGGGATTTTTTGAATGAGAAGTGATTTGTGATGGTACGAAGTTCCAGATACGAGCAAGACTGTAGGATAAGAGATTTTTTCCAGGGGGACGAATTGGTTTATACTGTTCAATTAGGTTTTGGTTGTTAGATCTTAGAATTCTATCAGGGAGGTGCATTTTGAAGTTAGAAGAAAGGGATGGGCAGAGGGAGGGATTGAAGATGAGCTTGTGTGCAAGAGTCAGTTGGACATAGGTGAGGTGATTGGGTAGTTCTAACCATTTTAGTTTGTGGAGAGCCGAAGAGTGGTGTGAGGAGGACTTATCAGAGGTAGCAAACTTGGCAATTTTGTTATAGCAACAGGAGAGTTGTGTTTTGAGAGAAGATTGTAGGTTAGTTAGAAGTGGGGCTCCATAGAGGAGGGATAGGATGAGAAATGTGGTAGATAGGGTGAGTTTGGTGGAGGGTGTAAGATAATGATTCTGTCTGTAGAACATGCCAAGTTTTTGGTGTTTTTTTTTATATTTAGTTGAAGATGGGAATTGAATTTAAGCTGACTATCAATTTGGACCCCAAGTAATTTGGCCTCAGATACCAGTTCTAGGGTGTATTGCTGTGACTAGTAATAGTGAAATTACTTGGATTGAAAAAGGTAGCTTTAGAGAGGGTGAATACCATTACTTTGGTTTTGGAGGCATTGAGTACAAGGTGATTTGATTTCATCCATTGTTCGGTGGTTGAGAATGCATCTTGAGTAAGCTTTAGCAGTGTGGGGATGGAGGTAGCAGAACAGATAATAGTCGAATCATCTGCGTATTGGATAATTTTAGTTAAAGGGATAGAGTTGTGGAAATCGTTTATGAATATATTGAAAAGAAGGGGACCCAGTATAGATCCTTGGGGAACACCGGTTGGGGTGTTGATGAAAGGGGAGGTGGCTTTTTTCCATCTTACTGCTTGATATCTATTGGATAAGTAGCTACTGAACCATTTCAGAGAAGAGGGTGACAAGTTAAGCTTGGAGAGTTTAGTTAGTAGTAAATTGTGGGAGATAGTATCAAAGGCTTTAGAGAGGTTTAGTAGTCACTAGATAGGTAACCAATTGCTCACCAACAGAACACATACTGTGTGAGCTGATGAATCACCCTCTATCAGGAAGGATGCCTCCATTGACATATGCCATTGACCTGTGCTTGTCCCCTTACTGTCTGGAATTTATTTCTCAATAGTTCAGGCTAAAGTATATGGCATTTGGCTTACCATGTTTGCTCATTCTTGCATACTGCATGTAATAATTGAGTCCACCTATGATGATAACTAACTACAGCAGAGGCTAACACAGACAAATGATTGGTGACAAAGCCACATGATCTGCAAATAAATGCAGAAATGTGTCTTTATGTTGTTTTTTGAAAAGTAGAATTCCATGCTAATTACAGCATTGACAACAGTCCTGCTCTTTTGAAACCCACGTAGATAGCAATCTGAACTTCAACCACTAAGTGTCCACACTGGTATTGAAAACCTATGTTCTGCAAATCATAAGTCACACCATCACATTTAGATCTTAGAATTGTATGACAGCACTGTACTCGAACCTCATCAGAACACTAACAGAGTATAATGCATTATTTTGTGTGTATTTCACTAAACCCATGCAGCAGCTGGAAACACTACAAGGGTTTCTCACAAAGAAAACACAGGGCCTACAAACCATGCCATGAGGCATGTTGATAGACTGAAATCTATGCCACTGTAATCTGTATCTGTATGTGTGGGAATAGTGTGCATCCACAGATTAGACATAGATGACGACATCAGCAGTGTCTGTTGAGGAGAATATAGTAATAACAGTGCCCCACATACTGATGTAAAGGCTCTCTGTAATGTCAAAAAAAAAGCACACACACACACACACACACACACACACACACACACACACACACACACACGCAAACGCACACAGTCAACGATAGTGAGTATACAACCCCTACCTATCTAAGTACACAGACTACAGAACTGAGTATTTTATGCAAGCGCCATGGTACAAACTTGACTTTTACAAGACTGCAGGTCAACTTATAGTGGATGACATCAGTAGGGTATGCTGGAGAGAAGATGTTGGGAGACCTGCATGAAATGAATATGTAGACATGTGCAAGTATCAAAATACCGCCAAACCATGGGATTGGAGTAGTTACTGTAGGATACACACTTCTGCTCTTCTGTTGAGACACACACAAATATACACAGTTGACTGCAGTGAGAACAAAACCCCTATCTCTCAAAATATACAGACTACAGAACTCAGTACTTATGCAAGTGCCATAGCAGAAGTCTGACTTTTCCTGAGACTGCAGGTCAACTTATAGTGGATGACATCAGCAGGACACATTGGAGAGAAGATGCTGGGAGGTCTGCATAGGTTCATAACTTCACAAGTTCATAGGAGATTTCTAGCCTAATGACCCTAGGGTGTTTACAAGCCTAGGCATGTTAAAACATAAGTACCCTTATTGAGCATAGTTAGATGGTCATTGTTAGCACAGCAAGTTTATGATCAGCCCTAACTGGCCTTGTCCATGAAGGACATAGGTGGTTCTCAGGGATGAATTTACAATCACCATCCAGTTGTCAAAGTTGCACTTAAATAGGGTCATTGAACAACACCGCTTCAAATGCAGTGGGAGCCTATTATAGAGGAGTGGCAATTATTGGGAGATATGTCTGTCTCCCCAGCATGTGCTTTTTGTATCACAGGCTAGGTTGAGATCCCTGGAGCAAGTTATTTATGTCACATCTGATTTGCAGATGTCTAGAATTTCTAGTAAGACAGGACCTGAGACTGTTGTGCAAGCCAGGCATAGGTCAACTCTCAGCAGTCTGCATGATACTGAGTACAGTAACAGATCTTCCAGTCTTTTCATGTATGTCATGTTTTGGTGGCCCTGGATTCTCCCAGTCATAAACCTCTGTGTTTTCCCCATTTGCTGCAGTTATCTGGTGAGGTACAGAGACAAGAGAGCATTTTACTCAATTAGTGGTCTACATGACTTCCCTGGTCTTGGATGTGATGGCCTTATTTAGGAGGTGTGCAATGTAGAATGTGTGTCTCAACATTATGGACACATAGTTTTTGAAGTGTAGATTGCTATCAGCACCTGTTTCCAAGTTTCACAACACAGTATTTGAGCTTAGAAGAGTGCACAGATCCTTGTGGTATTCCACAGGTAAGTGGTCTAGTGGTGAAGGTGCTGTCGTCAACTTTGACAGTGTGTGTTTTATTGGTGAGCCAGTTAGGTATCCATTTATTAATGTATAGGTTAATCCCCAGATGGGAGATTTTCTCTATGATACCTGAATGGGGATAGTGTCAAAGGCCTTGGCTAAATCAACAGAGTGGTATGCCCTGTTATTCCTCATCCAGGTTTTTGAGAATATTATCATAGAAGTCCAAAATGTTTAATAAGCAAGATCTACAATTAACAAAACCAAAATGGATTGGGTCAAGTGTGTTGAATGTCAGCTATGTCCCTGTGGATAAGGTTCATACTGGTTCCTTCCCTAACCTTGCAGATAAGGATTTTTAGGCATATGGGTCAATATTTCTACTTCTTCATGTTACCAAACTGGTGTGCATTGCATTATCATACATATGATATTAATTTCTGTAGTGTAGGGGATATATGTGTGGAAAAAGTACTAAGATACCAGGGTTACAGTGCCTGGGAGGAGGCAACATATGGCTGTATTGTAAATATGTGACATATTGTTAGGGCCTTCAGTCTGTTATGTTTCCACAGTAATTTCATGTCATAGACAGGAAATGGACAGTAAAAAGGCAGTAATACATAATAATATCTACTTTTTGAAAGCATGGCAAGCAGTGGGCTTGCACAATGGTTGGCAAAGTTTTTGTGCATGTGAAATACACATTTCCAATACTTTCCATGATTGCACATAGTGAAAGTGTAGGTGAGATGCCACACAAGAAGGTTGTTAGGGGTGCTCAGAGGAGGCCTGCTGCCCATCTTCTACCTAATCCAGGTGTCTCTTCCCATGCCAGTCAACATATATTTAGAGCCATCATGGAGGCACAGGTAAATTTCCCTAGGTGCTCCAGAGAAATGCTTAGGGTTATAGATGTTGCACAGGCTGACATGCGTGACTAACTCCAACATGTTGCCAGTTCAATGGATCAGATGAATGGCACTTTGGGATGAGTGGTGTCTGTGATGGAAAGTCTGCTGGGAGAGAGAGACAGCATCCTCATAGGTTTAGATCAGCCACATCATCTGCTGTTAGCCAACATGGCAATGTCCAGTCATGCTTGAATAGTGGCAGTACTTTCAATGCTCCATTAGTTGGTGACTAGCCCACACCCAAATGTGGCAGGCCATGGGGTTCTGGTCATAAGCATTCTCATGACAGGAGCGCATCCTGCAGACATCAGTCATGTTCAGGAAATAACAGTGCATCTGAATATGGGCCTGAATGTGTCAGTGCAACACCTGACAGATCTAGTTCTTGTGGTTGGGGATGACAATGATGAACTGCCACCTCTACCATGCACAGCTCATACCTGTCTGACATACTGATGTGGAGCTAGCACAGAAGTTGTCTGTGTTCATGCAGACACTCACGCACCATTCTCACCTGGAGAACCCCTACATACACACATACACAACAGTTACATGGTTCAGGAAGCTGGTTAAAACTTATTTTGCATACAATGTCCATTTGCTGGTTTATCCAAATGTCTGTCTGCTTTTTTTTTTAGTCACTCACTCTCACTGACATTTTATGTCAGCCTAGGTTTCTTATGCTCTGCACACAACACCCTGTGCAAGTGATGATAATGGTGCCATAGCCATGTTTTGTATCCTTTGGATTCAGGAATACATAAGTTTTGTGTCTGATGATAAAGGTGCGTAGCTGATATAGTGCCTATCTATCTGCATTTGTGATGTTGAACTGGTAATTGTACCTTTGACTTATATTGGTCTTAGAAAGTTAGACAGTTGATAGCATCAACATTTCCAGCTTTATTATGAATGATCTTGTGAGGGTTGTGAAATCTGAAACTGATATGTGCATCATTACTTTCTAACTTCACTCTTAAATGATTTCCAGTACAAAAGTATGCTGCTAAACTGAGGGCATACAGTGACCATCATTAATTTTGAGATGTATGACTTTTTGAATCTTTGATGCCTGAGACCTAATACTTAATAATGGACACATATAAGTCAAATAAGTCTCTGCTGACACATGTTAAGGTAATTATCGTACAAATCTCCCACCTTTTACTTGCTTGCACTACCAAATAACAAAATGCAAGGATATGCCAGTCATTCATATTATTACACAATACATTCCAGGTTTAACACTTACATTGTAATTCCAACAGTTGCAACAGTTTTAGTTCAGAGCTGATTCTGTCTGATGCAAGTAGTATACAGCCAACTCACTGGGAGGTAAATATTGTAAGAGTTGTCTGGCATCGATGTTACTAAATGTATGTGCATAGAAGGAAGGTTTTATACCCTTAGGTAGTGAGGCAGTGTTCTATGTGTTCCCTCTTAGCCATTGCACACATTGCACATGCATATTGAGCATACCCACATCTGCCTATACCCACAGCAGCTGCCGGTTGCCTCTCTGACTCTTTATATGCATGTGGCTGTGGTGACCTTAGCATTGGTGGTGGGATGTGTGCCACTTTCCCTTGTTGATCCTGCTGAAGCTGTTTTCTCAGTATGATATTGAATAGCATAGCATAGACTGTGAATATTTCAGTACATGTCTGTGGAGTGTACTGCAAGGCTCCCCGTGATGTATCTAGACACGGGAACCACGACTTAAGCAGTCCAAACACATGATCTTTAATATTTCTAGTTTGAAAATATGTCTCATTATGGCATTATTCATTGTGTGTGTGTGTGTGTGTGTGTGTGTGTGTGTGTGTGTGTGTGTGTGTGTTTGTGTGTGTGTGTATTTCTGATGCGTGTCATCAGTCATTTTTCTAGTGCATAACCTTCACCCCCTCCCACAGTGAATGCCCCTGTGGGATATTCCCCTTAGCAAACATCTGATACAATTGGGAGGTGTGCCAGATATGTGAGTTATGGTCTCTGCCAGAGTTGCCAGCACACATCAAGATGCTTCCCTTGGCATTACACATGACTAGGCAGTTAGCAGTGTGGAACCCCTTTCTAGTTATGAACAGCCTTCCCTGTTCCCCATGTGGTGCCTTAATTTCTATATCTGTGCAGTCTATGACACCCAGTATTTCAGGGTAGTGTGCTACAGGGTAGAACTCCTGCATATTTCTGGCCATATCTCAGGAGTACAGGGGAAAATATATATTGTGACTGGCATGTTGAAGCATAGCATTCAAGAATTGATGGAGGATCCTAGATTCTGATGCCTGTGACTCCCCCAGCATGCCCCCTGTTGGACTGTGAAAGGTACCTGTAGCTAAGATTCTAAGTAGGTTCATTTCTACCTCCCCCCTGCACATTCCTGTATTTCTTTCCATTTGTTCTTCCCCCTGCTTGCTTCCCACTTCACCACATTATTATCTATCCCATTTCAGCAGCTATAATCTGGTCAAAAAATAGAATCACACACAACACACAGAAGTACCAAAAAAAAAGCATTGGAACAGTTTACTTTCCTGCCTATATGGCTGCAGGGAGTTGGTCAGTGTGCACCAATGTCAAACAATGGTAAACGGCTCTTCTGTGGTATGGTTTACTTTTGTGCATTGCCACTTCAACATGCTGCACTAAAGCAAAACATAGTAACACAAGGTGAATGCAGTATAGGAATAGTTTCATTGCATTATCACTAATTACTTAAATAATAACAAACTGTGAATATAGTATAACAATAATTACATTGCATTATCACTACTTCTTTAAAAGTATTACAGACACCCAGTATCATCTGTGCTCAAAAAGAAATGTGTCAATGGATTTACACCTGCTGCCACAGAGTCAGGTAAGCAGTAGGTGTGTTTCATACACTCAATACTAACTCTCAGAATTTTAGCAATGAGCATCTCATTTGCACATTGCTTAACTATGCACAGTGAAAGTAGTAGAACTATCTAGCACATATGCACAAACACTTTGCCAGCCATGGCACAAACCTGCTGCTCACTGTTGTGCTATGCAAACTAAATATTAGCATGTATTAGTTATGTTTACTGTGCACTTAGTCATCATGGCATGGACTTATCTGTGGAAACATAACAAAAATGAAGGCCCTATTTAAAAATATGTAAGATATTTGCAATGCAGCCATGTGTTACCTCCGCCATGCAGTGCAGCCCAGGTCTCTAAATACTTGTTCACAAATATATCAACTGCACTACATAAATTAATAAGAAATGTTGTGTGATATACCATGCACATCTTTATTATGATAATACACATTCAGATTTTTAAATAGTTGTAGTAATGTGGACACCTGTTTGCATATAGTTTGTAAAGCTGTTTCTTAAACTATACCTGCACATTGAAATGCAACCACCAAATACTACTCATTGCACAGTCATTGAGGTAATATGCAGAACTTGAACTATATTGACACTTGCATATGCCTACCCTTCCATTTCATGCAGGACTCCAAACATCTTCACTCCAAAATCCAGTGCTAAAGTCATCCACCATACATTGTTCTGCAGCCTGGTATGAATCAAATTGTGCCATGGTGCTTGTTTAGAGTACTGTATTCTCTAGTATGTGTACTGAAATAGATAGAGATTTTATCTGCAGTCCTGCAGTCAACAGGGGGTGTGTATGTGTGTGTGTGTGTGTGCCTATCTAGCAAGAACAGCATAAGTGTGCATCTGACAGTAACCACTCCAATTCCATGGATTGACAGTATTTTGACATTTGCACCAAGACTGCACATCCATGTCATGCAGGCATGCCAACATCTCCTCTCTAACATCCATTGCTGATGTGATCCAGCATAAGTTGTGCTGCAGCCTTGCAAGAGTCAGACTTGTGCTGTGGAACTTGCTTAAAGTACTGTGTTCTGTCGTCTGTGTACTTCCATAGGTAGGGGTTCTGTTGTCAGTCCAGTCAACTGGGGTGTGTGCCTGTGTATGTCTATCTAGCTAGAAGAAAATAAGTGTGTGTTTGACAGTTACCACTCCATTTCCATGCATTGACAACATTTTGACATTTGCACAAGCCTACACATCTGTTTCATGCAGATGTCACAACATCTTCTCTCAAAAATCTAGTGCTGATGTCATCCATCATAAGTTGTCCTGCAGCCATTACAAAAGTCAGACTTGTGCTGTGGTGCTTGCTTAAACTACTGTGTTCTCTAGTCTGCACAACTTAGGTAGGGGTTCTGTTCTCACTGCAGTCATCTGATGTGTGTGTGTGTGTGTGTGTGTGTGTGTGTGTGTGTGTGTGTGTGTGTGTGTGTGTGTGTGTGTGTGTGTGTGTATTTTTTCCTTACTTGACATTACAGAGTGCATTTTACACCAGCATGTGGAGCACTGCTATAAGCATTTTCTCCTCACCAGAGTTCTGTTGATGTCATCTGCTATAAAGTGTTGTATGACATTGTCAAGTCAGACTTGAGCTGTGGTGTTTATCTTAAATATAGAGTTCTCTGTTGGTGTACTCAGATAGGCAAGGGTTCTGTTCTCACTTCAGTCATTTTTGGTGTGCATGTGTGTTTGTGCCCTTGCTTGACATTACAGAGTGCATTTTGCATCAGCATGTGGGACACGGTTATTAGCATTTTCTTCTCACCAGACTCTGCTAATATCATCCCCTATAAAGTGTTGTCAGACACTCTTCAAATCAGACTTGAGCTGTGGTGCTTGCCTTAAATACCGAGACCTATAGTTGGTGTACTTAGGTAGGGGTTCTGTTTTCACTTCAGTCAATGGTGTGTGTGTGTATTTGTGTCCTTGCTTGGCATTACAGAGTTTATTTTACACCAGCATGTGGGACACTGCTATTAGCATTTTCATCTCATCAGACTCTGCCGAAGTCATCCTCTGTAGCTGATTTGGGGATGTGCAGTATTTCCACCAGGGCAGGGTCAGAGACTGGCCTGCAGGCCGGACACAAGTCATCTAATCCTACACAATACAGATGACAGTGACCAGGTATTCAGTCTATCCACATAGATCATGGCATGGTTTGTAGGCCCTGTATTTTCTTAGTGAGAAATTCCTGTGGTCACTCCAGCTGCTGCAGGTATCTGGTAATGTACATGCCAAAGGAAGCATATTAGTATATTAGTATTCTGATAATTTGAGTACAGTGCAGTTATATAATCTTCAGCCTTGAATATGATAGCCTTTCCATACCACTGTGGACACATGGTGGTTGAAGTTCATATTGCTATCTATGTGTGTTCCCAGGTCTTGCATGACTGGGTGTCAGCATAAGGGAGTGTTCTCAATGCTGTAATTAGAAGGGAGTTCCACTTTGCAGAAGGCCAAAATAAATGCACATTTTTGCATTTATTTGTAGAATGTGAGGCTTTGGCACCAATCATTTATCTGTGTTAGCCCCTCCTGTATTTTGTCACCATCATTGGTGGACTCAGTAATTGCACCCAGTATGCAAGAATAAGCATAGTTGGTAAGCCAAAGGCAGTATAAGTTAGCCTGGACTGTTGCAAAATATATTCCAAAACATAATGGGCCAAGGACAGATCCATGGAGTACACCAGTAGTGAGAGCTCTACTGCTAGAGGTTGATTCATCAACTTTCACAGTATGTATTCTGTCGGTGAGTCAATTGGATAAGCATCTAGTGACACAAGGGTTAATCCCCAGCTGTGAGAGTTTCTTAATGATATCTGAGTGGAGGATTGTGTCAAAACCCTAGGCCATATTAAGAATGGCAGTATGCACTGTCTTACCTTCGTCCAGACCTATCACACAGAATCAATGAGCTGTGACAACATCACAGAGTGCCTATAGTGTGACTCAACATATACACCTTCCTGACAAAGTTAAATACAGGCATCAACACACCCTCCACACAAACTATGTTTGCTTAGAAGGATGTACATCAAAATGCATCCATCTGAGTTGTGGGGGACAGCACCTGATGCATACATGTATAGACATATTCTGACTCAACTCATCTGTGAGGTAGACCAACATGTCATCATGGACATTTTCTAAATGGACACTAGTAATATCCCAGCTGTGGGCAACATACATGTGTGAGTTGTTAATGCTACATCTATGCCTGTTACATCTGTTAGATGTCCTCAAAGAGGCCATTGAGGTAATAAATGATGACAACACAATCATCCTGTGCAGTTTGACCAGGCCAAGTCATGTGACACAAATCCATGCTGAGGTATTCACTCAACACTGTCATATGTGGCCATAAACACCTAAATCACCAAGTGGGTAGACCAGTGGATTACATACGTGGCATGTGAACATGCTGATATGTGTGAAGTGACTTATATGTCAGGTCCAGTTATCAGGTCCATACATCAGGGCTGTCTGTTAGGCCATCTCATGTCCATTATTTAAGTCATAGACATTATGAATGACATACACATACTGTGTACAAACAGCTGTCTGAAGGACTACAGATTGTGTGCAATCATTGACTCCAGCTGTGATATCAGGATAATACAGACAGTATCAACAGACACCACAGATTGCTGTCACAGCCATGACAACATATGAGATGAACCAAAAACATGGGGGGATTTGTTATATTATGAAAACAAATGCACAGCCCATAGATAATGTGGAGGCACAACTATTAGCAGACCAGCTGTTATGTAAACTGTGTCCTTGGGTAGATGGTATGTGGAACATCCACCAGCATGTGGCTAGAGTGCTGACTACTCCCTTGTATGTAATACAACTACTGAGTATGTGAAGGACATCCACTTCAAAGACCATAATACCTCCATAGTTCACGACCTTCATCACACCAATAACTGAATACAATGCACCCTTCTTTATTTACCTCCCTACACATCTTCCAGTGATGTGTAACTGAATAGCACACTAAGCTGTCACACATCTTATTGGGCATACCTAAGTATTCTTTATGTGGCATATTCATTACTGTATGATGGTGTGGAACACCCATCAAGGTGTTACACCAGATGAATGTGTGATACGTGTTTTGGTGATGCACACAGTATATGCATTTTAATGTATTTTTTATTTATTTGTTATTGTTTGATAACATTGATGGCATGGGTTACATGTGTGACAGTCTGCATTGTGCTATATATATATATATATATATATATATATATATGTGTGTATATATATATATATATATATATATATATATATATATATATATATACATACATATATATATATATATATATATATATATATATATATATATATATATATATATATATATATATATATATATATATATATATATATATACATACATATATATATATATATATATATATATATCTGCCATACACACCAGTCAACTAGCCTGTAGTGATCTTAGTGTCACATACTGGTATAGCAGTGTCTCTCCTAACACCCTCAGCAGATGTTAAAGTATCAGGATGGTGTCCTTGATTACCCTCATAAATTGCTGACATGTCACAATAGTTGTACAAGTGTGTTTGTACAGAATCATCTATGATCACTCAGAATTACATATGTTGTATCACAGACATGGGATTACTGGTGGTATTATTATGATATTGTCCATGATTCTGCATGCTTTTTTATTGTTGTCCATGAGCCTGTAACTGTGGCCTACTTGTTGGAGAGTCTGCTGACATTACAGTCATATTCAGGCAAATCAGTTTGCACATCTTCACAATATGCATCTAACCCCAATTATATATAACATCCCTGATAAATGTCTGCTGCATTCTTCATGTCCGGATGCGTATCTCACAAATACATCTTCTCCATTGTTGTGTCACTTTGTGTGACAGTCACATAATATAACTTTTCAATGTGCAGTCCGTACTGTACCATACTGATATGCGATTACGGTACCTCTTATAACTGTTTTCAATTGACATGCCCTCATCTGCTGTACATTTCACCTGCTTCTTTCCCTGTGTTCATTTCTACAATTCATCTGTGTGCACCTATTCAATACACAGATGATCTGATGTGAATAAGTTGCTGCAAATCCAAAAAGAATGCATTACACAGGTTCAGAAATCAGAGAGCTTTTAAAATATTGCAATTCTAGAAAAGACCATACATTTTCTTAATGATAGAAGCTTAACAGAAAAATATTTAGTGACTTCAACCCTCTCTCATTTGGTAGAAATCCACACAGTATGAGAAAAATATGAGGCAAAAATCTGTACATTCTATTCTAAACATCACAATAGCTTTCAACCTAGAAAAGAAACCTAGACAGCACTAGAGCTAGAAATGCTACTTAAAGTCTTAGTAAGGTGTTATATTAACAGTTTTTACTCTACTGTGCCTTTCCTTAAAGATATGAAGTTTACCAAATGTCCACAAATGATGTTAAGCCATACCTTAACCGCTTAGCAGAAAAAATTGGAACAAAGTTTAGAAAGGATAAATTTAAAATGCCGCTCCTATAAATATGTGATTTGACACTATGAAAAACAGACTATTTTGAAAGACAAATGTCACAGCTTTATTCAAACATATAGAAGTTAGAATAAAATACATTTCCACCATATAATGCTTAAAACTGTTCAACCCTAACTGCTTGCAGCAAGCTTACCTGACCTTTTAGCACAATATAGGACCACAATAAATATAGGAGCTTCAGCAGATTTTTAACCATTACTCTAAAAGTTGCAAGAAGCTTGGCAATGCATCAATAGTTGTTATTCATTTTAAACTTACTTTATGTGATGACCCACCACTGGACCAGTAATCAAGAAGCCCCAATCCTCACCACTGGCAACAGTGGGGGATGTACATTGAGAGGATGACAAGGTACACACACAGCATTTCCAGATGCAGCTCTGTGCATCAAGTGCAATTTCCCTTAAGAGCATACAGAGGCCACAGGTAGTTTGGTTCTGGTTTCTCCCTCTTTCTCCAGATCCCAGTAAGACTACACACTGGCACAGCTATAGAGTTGAGATTTCAGCTGAGTGGCCAAGTCAAGACCTTCAGCAACCGCTTTGTCCAAACATTGCTTCGTGTCCCTGCCCAAGTAGCTGACACATACACTCTAAGAGGTTTGATTTATACACAAACACACACCTGGGAAATGCTGTCACAGGTTTACTAAGCCCCCTTTGGTCCAGACTATAAGGTAGTTATTACTGCTGCCAGCTCTTTATCAGCTACTTTAAGGCCCTTACCAAATTGTGTCCAGTCTTACTGTGCAATATTAATATTAACACAAATTGGTTGATCAAGAGCAAGGCTCTGAGGAGTGGCCCACACAGTGTTACCAAATAAATATGCAAGTACTCTCAAACTTAAATATCTCTATTCCCCAATGAAAGGTTTAAATAAATTTAATAATAAATAATAAAAGAACAATAAAATACTCGGTATATATTCACAGTGGCATCGATTTTCAAAAGGACAGGAAATATTTAAAACAATATTGCAGTATAGTTTCAAATAAAGAAAAATATATAAACTAAGCTTTGCTATATTTCTGACTATATTTAAAAGATTACTCCCTAGAAACTTACTTACAGATCAAGACAAATGTGTTGAATGGTTCTTGTCAGATTCAAGACCAAATACAGAATGCCCTGTCTCTCTAAGAGACTTATCAAATTAATATCTCAAATATTACTGCTGAGATAGCTTGCAGAATGACATAATTTCTTGTCATCTGACTCTATCCCAGGTGAAACCTCCACTGCTGGAAGATAGCAGTTTTTAGCATCTCTCTGTAAAAATACATAGACCTCAGATCTTTGACAGATACTGGAAGTCATAAAACAATTACATTCCTTCATGCTTTCACTCTGAAGACAATATAGAAAGCTCCCTAATACAGACATTATGTCTTTAGCTGCACTGAAAACTGAAAAATACTATCTTTAATTGTGTAGCTTTATGGTAAGTAATTTAATTTCAGTTATTTTTTCTGAAGTTAACCTCCTGTATTCCAGTTTCCACTGTTAAAAAAAATATATATTTAAACAGTTACAATAGTGCATGTACATTTCTGTTCTCTTCCAGCAGGGCACACTGTGGATAAATACATTTCAAGCACAAGCACTTTACAAAATATGTCTGTACAAACTAGTTTAATTATGACATACATCTCTAATATAGTTGTAACACAAGCATCTCATACAACTCATGTTGATATTCATAAATGACATTATTTACAAACTTCCAGCTAGCT
Organism: Protopterus annectens; assembly: GCF_019279795.1. Lineage (NCBI taxonomy): Eukaryota > Metazoa > Chordata > Ceratodontiformes > Protopteridae > Protopterus > Protopterus annectens. The sequence continues at coordinate 897,185,625 of NC_056725.1, read as the reverse complement.
GTGCCGGCAATATCTCCATTTGTCACACTCTACTCTCTACTCAATCTTCCCCAGTAAACATATGAGAACAGACTCTACTCTATACATAATCATCCCCAGAAAACGTATGAGAAAATACCAAACATATCAAAACATTGCAATATGGTCATTTCATACTAACCTCAAAAATACCCCAAAAAAAAAAAAATCAAAATCTTTAAAGTTTAATTCCACATACCTCTGAGAAAAGCAGCAAGCTTCCTGGTACAATCAGAGCAGGGAAGGCAGGGTATAGGCTAACAGAGCACCAGAGCAGCAGTTAGGCAGGGAAAAACAAATAACAACCCAGAAATTCAACTTCTTCCAAATCAGCAGCAGGGGAAAAAAGCATGCGCCCACCACCACAGTCCTCTCCAGACACTCTGTCCTCCCAACTGCAACCAGAAATGAAGAGCAGGCAAGCTAGGGAGAAGACACCCACACACTGCAGCAGCCATCATCCATTCAAGCTGAATTGAGTTGGAGATAGTCCGTAGCCTCTCAGGGTGATTCTGGTAATCTGGATAAGAAACAGAATCCCAGCCCACCACCTTTTTTTAAAAAAAAGGTAATGAGTAGATGAATGCCCGCTTTTTATTTCTTAATGTTTGCAGGTATTTCACTGACTTTTCAGTGGTCTATTTGCTGATTGGCTGCTTGCTGTGTGAGCTTATAGAATGGCTCTTTCCCAGTGTAGTAAGTGGCCAATCAAAAAAGGCAGTGATGTCATTTTTTTGTCAGAGTACAGAAATGCTGATGAAGCAGTGCAATTTCCGGAGTCTCAGATTGAGAACTGGAGAAATGGACTACTCTCTTCATTTCCGGAAACTCTGAGAAAAAAATGGAGGGGTGGAAACCATACTCATCTGGGACACAGCCATTGTTTGATCCTGCTATGACATAAAGCCAGAGGTGTGACTTGGAATGTTGTATTTATTGAATTACCTTTATTTTTTATTCCCCTTTAACTAACACCATTTATAATTCTCAGACCTACATGAGAAGCACTTAAATGTTCATTAATTTTCTTCCTCATATAGCACAGGGATCATTTTATCATGTGTCCCAATCCCAAGCCATTTTTCATTTAACTATGGGGTACAATAGTCACTCACTGAGGTCTGTGGCCTTTGCATGTAGAACTCCTGTGTAAATTGTGATAAACGGCTATTGTTGGAAAAACGAAAGCACTCATTAATATGTCTTCTTGTCATTCTTTCCATCTACTCACTGTTTTTTCAATTAATTAATTAATTTATTCATTAATAAACTATATAGTGAATTGCAAAATGGTCCATCAAAGGAGAGTGGTCCTTTTCATTTACTACGATAATCAGTAAAGAACGTTTGAGTGTTTCAACACAGATTAGTAGCAGCTGTAGGAACTGGTACTTGCTTTGTAAAAAGGAAAATATGGCAATTAACTTTTGTCACCAGTTAGTTTTAACTAAAAGGGCAGACTTTTGTTTCACATGCTGTAGATCAACCTGTTATTCTAATTAATAGAAAGCTTCTTAGCATGAACACTGCGGACTATGGACTCAGAAACAACCTCTTTTAAATCTCTTTTGTGAAGAAATACTAAAATTGGAAAGTTTCAATTAGTTTAAAACACTTTTTTTCAGACATTCATTATGTAGTATGGACATGACATGGATCTGACCTGGTATATGCATGTTGCAGGTCTTCTACAGGGTGCGTTACTTTGGTCGACAAAATCAAATATATCCTTTGGTATTTGCATAATATTATTTGCATCTGTTGCTATTCCACAATTATAACTGTATGATGTATAGATACAACAAAGAATTAAGTTGTAGTTCAGAATTACAGATGTTATATTTGTTAAGAGTTAAAGGGCAGAGATATATAGTTCTGGAATCAACAGCTTTGAATAACAGAATTTAAAGAACAGAATTAGCTCTTATCTGGGACCCAAACCCTTGACCTCCAGAATACAGTGAGGGTATCGCTGCCTCTGGACAAACAAGAACCTCTATCATGCTGTGTGTGTCATTAATTTTAGAGTTAAGGAAATGTTATTATGCTATAAAGCTATCTTGAAGCAAACATTTTTCTTCCAGTCAGTCCTCTGGTTTCAGATGAATAGGTGTCCTCCAAGTTTCTGCTCACATAATGAGTACATCATATGAGGGTATCCCTAGTGTGTTTGTTCTTTACTTTAAGGATACCTAAAACTAATTCTTGTAACATGCATGAACTCTACAAACCACTTAGCCAACATAGTAAACAGAATGAATTATTTTGTCATATCTTCCTGTTAAAACAAGGATACAAAGGAGATAATATATGATCCTTGGCATCATGAAGTGTCTTCTAACAGTAATATATGTTTCATGTTACCCCTATGGACTATAATTCCCTTAACAAAGCAATATTTCTTCAAAAAAAAAAAAAAAAAAAGAGCATGTTCTTCTCTAAGCTTAGGAAACGTACACAGACAGGTTGGCTCCGAAGATGACAGGCTCAGAATCCAGTGGGAAAGGATGGTTTATCATTCTCCTGTCAGTTAAAAACCTAGTAGAATGAAGTAATAACCTGTCTGACCAGACAAGAGCTTTCAGTGGCTGTTGTTTTCATCACTCCTTTAACATATACTTCTGGAAAAAAAAAACATCTTTTTCTGATGGGTGAGTACACCTAACAAAAATAAATGCTAGGTCAAACGTGTAACCGACTGTGAAAAGAAAGGATTTTGTGAGGCACTGTGATTTCATATATTCTTTTTGTTCCCCTCTGTGTGGGCTCTTGCTGTGGGAAGTAAGCAGGGCAGTATAATGCTAGGTATTGATTCCGATGCAGAAGAAATTAAAGAAACTAATTGTTACAGTGCTAAACACTGTCCTTAGTTCTAACCCTTCTCCGTAATTGGCAACCACACCACTCTGCGATTTACCACATTTATTAAAAGACAGGTAAACACACTAATGTTAGCACAGAGTTTCTCTATTTATTCAAACACAGTCATCACAAATCTCTGTATTTACCTAAGCAACACTTCATGTATAAACACATCTTTAGTTTACTCATTTTCCTAAATTCTCTGTATCAGGCTGTTTAAGAAATAAATCCAGTTGGTATTTAAGCTGTTCCAGATTCCAGATTGTAACATTACTCATCTAAGCCACTTTATTTCCGAAGAAGACATTAACCCTATTTTTCTTTGCTCCTAAAACAGGCATGTGTGTCATTTCTTCAACACATTGACCTTTATCAGTTTGGATATCTTCCAACTATATAAAAGGTTACAAGACTTTGGAAGCTTAGTGAGTCGCCGACTCACTGTAAATATAGGAGTGAGACACGTTATTACCCCTTTCAACTTCCAGCATTAAACAATCAAGGGGTATTTAATCAAGTTGAACATAGGTCAGGATGACATAGCCCACACCCTTAACCTTAGCCTGGTAGAAAATTTCCAGCACCTTGAACTCTACTTAATTTCCCACCATGCTCTAATCTACCTTAGAACTCTCATACCATAGGGAGGAAATGTAGGTCTGCTCACTTAATTGGGTTTTGTGGGAAAGGGGCCTTACTACCTTTTGTTAAATACCACCTTTCTTGTCTTAGTCTTTCCCCATACCAGATAGGATATTTGCCTCTGCACTAATCTGCTTGTTTGGCCCCTACCTCCAAGTCTACCTATGAGTCACTAACATGAGGGGGAGGTGAGACAAGTACAATGCAGGCAGTTAACACACTTCTTTTGAAGTTCACTTTTGCACCTGGATTCAGTAAATAGCTTGAGTACTAAATATAGTGAATATATGACAAATAAAATCCTAAAAAAAAAAATCTCATGAAATGACAGAGTCCTTTCTAGATCCTTATTAAAGTTCTGCTTTCCTTCTGTGATATGCATACTTAAGTCCAGCACAGAAAGCTTGACTAGGAAACAAGTAAATCAAGTTACCAACTACAGACTATATTGCCATGTATTTAATGGTAAGTAACATGCTTTTTACAGATGCATTAAATGTGGTCAAATACATGTCTATTTGGTTATTCTGTTCTCATGTCTCATGATATATAGGATCATAGCTTCACAGATGATTACTAGGCTAATGGCCCGAGGGGTCCTTTTTAAACATGTCCATGCTTGAGCATGCCTCTGTCTAACAGCGATATAGGCAGCATTCAATTATTAACTAGTATAATAAAAAAATGTGTGCCTTGGATTATCTACTTCTGGAATCATAACCTACATATCTTAATAGGAAATATACTATCAGAATTTAGGTTTATATATCTTTGTTATGCTTTACTGAACAAAAAAAGAAAGGAAGAGAGAAATAAAAAGAAAAAAATGGGAATTGTTGCCGTGAAGGAAAGGTGCATGCATTATATAATTTTATTCAGCTGTCTGAATGTAGTAAATGCTCATCTTATTCATTTGTGTTAAGTGATTATCACTGTTTGTTATTTCCAGATTCCTGCTGAAAGTTCAAGGAAGGTAAGGATGCTGTGCAGAATGGAGAATACATTGTAAATGTGAAACTGTTGTAGCTCACAGAGCTCCCTCTTTTCTGTGATGCACTAGTCTTGGAATTAGTATATGTAAGTAGCAGAAATGTAGCGGTGCAAATGCTTGCATTCAGATGGCTTGTTCATATGTGTAGCAATAAGATTTGCAAATAATTGCTGGCTTTTTTGGCAATAATTGCATTTTTCTTAGTTTCAGAAGTTGCAGTTTATAGTCCTGAACTCCCAAGAGAGCACAATTTCTAAAAGTCTTTGTCAGCCTGCCTACCCACTTAACAAATAGTGAACAAATTAACAGCTAAATAAATAAATAACTATAAAGATAGACAAGAGAACTAAACATTACTTTAAAGAAAGACTGGATGGAAATTAAGGAAAATTAAAACAAATTAAGACATTCCATAAGCAGTGTGTACAGCAAAAAAACATTCTTACATCTGGTTCTTGTATGTGAATATGTTTTATTTTGGATAGCCAGTGAGATGTTTTTTAAATAAACAATTTTACTAGCTTTATTAACACAACATATTTACATATAATACAGTCCTGAGGGTGTAGCATATGAATTTGCTAACAACGATAATTCTTTTTTGAGGCCAGAGTACAAACGACTTGATCTGGGTGTAAGTGCTGGGTGTTTGTGTTGCCATCTCTGAGGGCATGGCAGGCTGAATCATAGTGCTGGGTCTACCTCCTTGTGCTGTCGGTCATTTTTTTTTCATCAACAAGGTATGTAAAGAGAAGAATGCTAAGAAATTTTAAAACCAGAAAAAAATTAGACAGGGTGAGGTGGGGGGGGGGGGGCAAAAATATAGAGAAGTAGATCCATGGCATGTCACATTTTTTTATTTTTTTCAATACACTTTTTTGGCAATACATAAACAAATATGGTAATTGAATATTTGTTCACCTTTGCCACATCCAGATATGATGAGGAAGGTTTTTATGTGCCATAAAATAAACAAATCTCAAAGCTAGTATATAAGAAATAGCAGCATTTCCCTATTATGTACAGAATATATACATTCTCATTGACTAATTGCAATTACCATAACTGAGTCGTTCCTGATATTCATTATTGTTGTTAATATTTTAAAAATACCATCCTGCAACAAAACATAATTGCTTCTTCTGGGTATTGAACCTACACACAGATACGTTGGTATTCTGTCTACGTAATGAAAGCAGTAAGAGCTATTTGAGAGGGCAAGCATGCTTGCTATCAAGGTTGAGGTATGCCTGTTGAAGATGCTATGGAGTGAGGGACTGAAAATAGTTATATGGCACAAAGGCTTGTTTACCCAGTGCCTCTCTGAGGTAAATTAGTTTCTCCTGGTGCTCCTCACAGTTTGCTGCTATTTCCTCTGTAACTGTACAGTAGAAAATATGAATATTACTACTACTAATATATATATATATATATATATATATATATATATATATATATATATATATACACATACATACATATTATATATAAAATCAGCTAAGACAAAATAGAAACAAAATATAAACAGATAAAAATATATAAAAATATAAGTCATAATACATAAATTCATACTTAAGTCACATAAGTCTGTCTATTTTTAAGACAGGTTTTACACTGTTTTTAATATTAAGACCCAGTAAGTTATTTGCTCTGAAGTAATTGATCCATTTATATTCTATAAGTTCTGTCTTATTTATTAAATCAACCCCCATGTTTATTCAGATATACTTTTTTGCAGAAGCCTAAATTTAAAAGTATGTTTATTACCAAAAAGTAGAATGTGCTAAACTAATGAATTGGTTTTTACTTTTCTCCTAATTTCTGATCAGTGAAAGGCTATACATTCTTTCAATTTCTGACTGGTCTTTCCAATATAGAAACAATTTCATTTTTCACAGTCAGCAAAATAGACTACATTTTCAGTTACACATGTTGCAAAAGGTTTAAAAACAGGATGAATAAAATCAGTATTTAAATTAACACACTTACAAAAAGAACAATTATAACATGGAAAGGTAGCCTTTTTATTTACTATAGAGCATTTCTTTTGATAAAATCTATATAACATAAATACTGCTTTAGATTTTTCTCCATCCTATATATAAAATATGGAGATTCACCTACAATTTTCTTTACTCCTTAATCAGACTCTATGATACCCCAAATTTGTCTTATAATTTTTTTTGAGGAGTACGTCTATTAAATTTCATAATATACCCCAATGATCTCATTGTTTTGGGTATATCATTCTGAGAGAGTTAAATCATTGCCTAACATATACAGTTTTGCAAGGCCATTTCTTTGTGATAGCATTAACTGTTTATTGTCATTAACTATTTTCTTATTATAGCCTCTAATAAAAAAATCATTAGTCATAGTATCAAACTTTGTAATAAAGCCACTTTCAATGGTATTAAGTCTACTTGTTCTTAAGAACTGACTCCTTACAAGACTTTTATAACTATGTCTAGGGTGATTACTGGTGTTATATACATACCCAATGGTCCAAAATATTTTCCTGTGTATTGAGGTTTAAAATTCACCATTAACAATTGCCACATTAATGTCTAAAAAAGTTGATATTCTCATTAGAGTACAATAGTTCAAATTCTGAAAATTCAGTTGTATTATGTAAATAATTAACAAATGTTTCCAGAGACTCTATATTTCCTGACTGTCAGAGAAATATGCATTTATGTATATGTCTAATGCTTATTAGAAGCTAAAAGAATTAACACGTTTTCATTCTATTTTATATACAGCTTAATTCTGTATGAAATAATAAGATGCTTTTTGAAACTGCGGTATGCTTTCTGAAACTTGCAAGATGCCCCCTGACCTGGTAATTGCTAGCACAGCAAAATTCACGTTTATGCCTTTTGGAAATGTATTGAGAAGCAGGTGATTATCTGCTAGGTCAGGAAGTAATAAATGAAACAATACCATAATCTATAATGTTATGATTTTGAACAGTTAGCTTTGTTCGTGTTATGAGAACATGCACAGCTGTGGAAAAGAAGAGATACATAAGACAAAGGACTGCTTGAAGAATCTGTACTTGCTTTGTGCTCGAATTAGCTGTAGTACCTTGAATAGAAGCATAACATAGTGGGAAACTGTATCTAACCGGTGGTCACCAAGGCCACATTGTTTTTCTTAGGAAGTTTTCCATAAAATTGATAGTGCAAGCAGAAAATTAGGGATAAACAGCTGCTATGTAATGATGATGTTAAAAACTTGTGATCTGTTATGTGAGCTTGGTAGGCAATGTCTTGTTAGAAAGTGTAGAAAGTGTATAAAGATGAACTTACTTCCTGATTTTAGTCAGACAAACTCTGTATTAGCATGTTTTTGTCTCCTTGCTGCAAGATTAAAGTGCATTAACCTGAACCTACCACGTATTGATCATTTTTAAAGTATATTTTTCCATTGACAGATTGGCCCTTCGAGCCGGAAACATCTCTCGCTCTAGCTCAGGTCAGATGGGCCTGGTGGCATGAAACCATACGGGGAAGAAGCCACATCAGTTCTTCTGCTTTGAAAAGACCTCCGACTGAATTGTCGTTCAAAAGAGACCAGCCACTGTTTCTGATCTGCGATTGGAGGACAAGTCAACAGTTCCGGTGAGAGATCAATCACGGAGGCTCAGGTAAGGAGGAATTCACCTTTTCTTTGTTTCAGATCAGGGACTTGTTACAGTATTTGTTTTTGTCAGGGAGATTTTTTTGTAAATCAGGGACAAAAAAGATTGCTGTCTTGTCATAGATCAGGGAAACAGGATAGGTAGGCAGTTATTCTAGATAAACTGTGAAGAAGTGTAAATCGTGGTACCACGTGATAAAAAGGGTTACATAACAATTTCTAACTAAGTTAAGACAACATGGGAAATAAGTGCACAAAAAGTTCCCGAGATCCACCTTTAACCGAAGACGCAAAATATATACAATTACAGTGTGCCGACAATGTTAGGTACTATACAAAATGGGTTAATAAATACAAATTTGATGGTAATTTAGATAAACCTTCACTTATCAAACTTGTCAAACAACTTAAAACAGACACAAAAGGTCAGATAAAAAAGCAACATCAATTAGGAGTTCCTCAGACACACAGGTGGCTTGAGGAAGCAAACCGCAGGGAAGAAAAGAATAAAAATTCAAAAGCAATGTTTTTAGATAAAGAAGACAATAACTTAGTAATAGCAACAGCCCCTCCGCCCCCTCCACTTCCCTTACCAGAATATGAAGCTAGTGGATAAGCTGATCCACCTCCGCTATATCCAGCTGTCCCTGCAAAACCAAAACCGTTTGTCAGAGATCCTATCGAGACTAGGTCTCGAGCATGCAACTTAAGAGGGGATATTGAATTGTATGAAATAAATAAAAATTCACAAGCTATGAGTGAAGAAGAGATATGTACACTCATAGAAGTATCAAATCCACAGGCAGGACAGGACCCAACTCTTCTAGTATATAGACTGTGGACACCAGAAGACATCCGGAAAGCCACAGAGGGAATTCCCCATCCGAAAGTTAATTTTAGAAAATTCTTAGAAGACTTACAGGGCATGAGGTTAAGTTACCATTTAAATGGAGAGGAAGTAGAGAAAGTAGTCAGACAGATCTTACGTCCAGATTGGCACATGATTAGTGGCAACTGGAATCCCCGTGACGCATAACATAGGCCACTCCCACATAGTAATGCAGAACTGGATAACAGAGTGAAAGGTCTGACAGACCGAATCTCTGAGAAATGGAAGCCTAGGGCTGACTGGACTTGCATTAATCAATGCATACAACAAGAAGGTGAAACTGTTGATAGATAGTATGCCAGATTATTAGAATGTTTTAATAACCATTGTGGAATGCAGGTACCTGAAGATCAAACACATGATTCCCCATATGATCAGCAGCTAAAGAATGCATTTTTGAAAGGCAGTATTGCACCCATTAGCAGTTTTATTACAAAGCACATGGTAGATCATCATACAAGTTGATTACAGTCATTACTTGAATATGCAAGACATGCCGAAAGGCATTGTAATAGCAAAAAGAAAAAGAAAACTCAAGTATTTGCAGTAGAAGATGGGTCAGAAGTCTTTGTAGTACAGTCCGGGAAGAAGGGTAAGAAAAATGCCCAGGGAAACAAACAATCTGATAAACGATCAGAGGAGTTTGAAGTGGGAAAGAAAAGGGGTGAATGTTTTAAATGCGGAAAAAAGGGACATTTAGCAAGAGATTGCAGGCAAAATAAAAAGGTAACCACAGAAGACAAGGAGGGTGAGGACTGACTATATGATAGTCAAGAATCACTAGAAAGGAATAATCAAGAAAAGACAAATGCAAATGTAATAGAAGGAGTAGAGAATGTGATAGAAGAAATAGAGGATGTGCATGAAATCACAGATAGTGAAGAAAATGAAATTTTAGACTTGGCATTATTGAGCCTAGAGCTCTACTTAGCAGACACAAAACCGGAAGTTACACTTCTGGTAGAGGGGAGGGAAGTTAAATTACTGTGTGACTCAGGGGCTTCACGGACCCTGATACATCCTTCCAAACTACCAGAAAATTCAGAATCACTTGACTACATATTAGTGAAAGCAGCTAATGGACAGCTGTATCGGGAGCCACTCTCCCACAATATAGCAATAACTGACCCTGTTTCAGGGATGACCCAGAAAAGTAAAATTGTTGTTTCTGCAAAATGCCCAGTAAATCTTTTGGGCAGAGACCTAATGCAGATATTTGGCATAGCAGTAGTTCCAACTATGCAGGGTATGGAAGCACAGTGACAAATGGATACTTTTGTAGTGCGACCGGAGGGTGAAACATTTTATTGGTACAGCCAGGACTTGGTTACAACTGGTCCAGGGGCTGTAACCGAAGAACTGATGAATGTAGCCATCAGTAAATCCCCCTCCCTTGATACTGATAAACAGCATTTGTTGCATTGCACTCTATATTACTGTAGCAAACCAGGACCTGATAAAGAATATGAGCAAGAACTGTTTAGAAACCATGCTAACAGATTAGTATTACGAAATCTGTACTGGGACACAGAAGGAAACAGTGTACTAAGCTGTTCATTGCCCCAGGAATTCCTAGCACTTTACAAATCTAATCAATTACAGCATGTGAGTTTGACTAAAGATAAAAATGTGAAGTGGGCAGACCTAGGAGAAAAAGTCACAAGGTGGGAAAAACAGACAGAATTAGATCTTTCAGAACAGGGAATACAAAAGCAGAAGTCGAATTTGATAACACAGACACACCCAGCTGTATACTTGCAGGCAAGTGAGGACAGCTGAGTAGCATTGTTACTAGAAGAAGAGGAAAAAGCCTTACGAGACATACCAGAGAATCTCTGGTCAACAGGAAAATCAGATGTAGGACTTATTCGTACAGCAGGACCAGTCACTATTACGCCAAAGTCAGCATTTAGACCTCAAAAGAGACAGTATCCCTTGAGAAAGGATGCAGAAGTAGGAATCAAACCTATAATAGCAGCCTTACTTAAGGAAGGAGTATTGATAGAATCTCCCGATTCACCATGTAATACACCCTTATTTCCTGTTAGGAAAGCAAATGGAGAATGGTGTATGGTCCAAGATGTACAAGCTGCAAATGACACAGTTATACCTAGGGCACCTACGGTGCCAGATCCACACACCTTATTAAATTATTTGAAACCTCAACAAAAGTATTTTTCTGTGGTAGATATTAGCAATGCATTTTTCTCAATACCGATACACCCTGACAGCCAACATTGGTTTGCATTTACATTTCAAGGAAAAAGGTATACATATACGCGACTACTACAAGGATATTGTGAGAGTCCAACAATATTCGCACAGGAAATGGCAAGTAACCTGGTGGGATTTATCCCACCGAAAGGCAGCCAGATTTTACTTTATGTAGACGACATTCTGCTGGCAGCCCCCACTCAGCAAGAATGCAGGGAAGATACCATAGCATTACTACAATTTCTAGCTACTCACTGACACAAGGTAAACAAAAACAAACTGCAACTTTGGAAAAAACAGGTCAAGTACCTGGGATATGTAATATCCAAAGAGGGCAGAATATTAGATGAAGACAGAAAAACAGCAATATTACAAGCACCCAAACCAACTACCAAGAAGGAAATTATGTCCTTCCTGGGTACTACAAATTTTTGTTTGAGCTGGATTCCAAACTATGCCTTGGAATCTGCTCCACTGACTAACTTGATATTCAAGAAGCCTATGGCAGCACAAGATTTGTTACAGTGGACACCAGAAGCAGACTCAGCTTTCTGCAAATTGAAACAACTGATAGCATCCTCATTAGTTTTAGGATTACCGAACTATCATAAACGATTTTTCCAAACTGTAGATTGTAAGCAGGGTTATATGACATCAGTGTTAACACAGCAGCATGGGGACAAACAACGCCCCATAGCTTACTATTCATCACAGCTAGACCAAGTGGTGCGATCCCTGCCCCACTGTGTACAAGGAGTAGTCGCAGCTGCAATGGCAGTGCAGGCTTCAGCCTCAGTAGTGTTATTCCACCCTCTCACGTTGAGAGTGCCTCATGCAGTCGTGATTATTTTACTGCAAGAAAAAATAGCATATCTTTCTCCTGCTAGACATCTTTCCTGTATGACTATACTGTTGAGCCAACCTCATATGACAATTGAATGATGCACAACTTTGAATCCGTCAACCTTGCTCCCAACCCCTGCAGATTGCAAACCACACTGCTGCTTGCAGGAGATTGAGCAAAAGACACTACCTAGAAAAGATCTCATGGATGTTCCCTTGGATGATGCCGAGGTGACATACTATGTGGACGGCTCGTGTAGGAGGGGTCCTACAGGACAGAATCTAGTGGGGTATGCAGTAGTTTCTGATACTGAGATTTTAGAAGCAAAGTCTTTACAACACAACTTATCTGCACAAGCGGCAGAATTGATTGCTTTAACAAGGGCATGTACCTTGGCAAAGGGTAAACGAGCGAACATTTTTACTGACAGCCAGTATGCTTTTTCTACTGTACATGTTTTTGCGCAGCAGTGGAAAAATAGAGGAATGATAACATCTACTGGTAAACCAATTAATCATGTGCAATTTATTTTAGATTTATTAGACTCTATTCAGTTACCTCAGAAAGTAGCTATTTGTAAATGTGTAGCTCATACCAAACAACAGGTTAAGATTTCAAAAGGTAATGCAAGAGCTGATACAGCTGCAAAGCAAGCAGCTTCAGCTTCAGAAGTATTTCTTTTGAGTGAGGAATTACAACCATCTGAGATTTTAGACTTAGAAATATTAAAAACAATGCAGACACTTACTACAAATGTAGAAAAACAAAAATGGATAAAACGAGGAGCAATTCTTGAGAAAGGGCTGTACATCTCCAAAGAGAGAAAACCAATTTTACCATCTAACTTGTTTAGATATGCAGCTTTGTTGAGCCATGGGCAGTGCCATGTCTCAAAAGGGGGAGTGGTACAGTTAGTGAATCGAGTGTTTACAACGTATGGATTTACAACCTACACAAAAAATTTTTGTGCAGCATGCCATGTTTGTAACAAGCATCATGCACAGGGGGCACTGAAGCCTAAGCAAGGGAGTTTCCCTACACCACCGTATCCATTCCATACTATCTGTATGGATTTTATAGAGCTGAACAAATGTGAAAATAAAAAGTACTGCCTTGTCATTATAGATATGTTTTCCAAATGGGTGGAAGCTTTTCTGACTAAAAATCCAGATGCAGCTACTGTTGCAAAAGTCCTCATTAAAGAAATTATTCCTAGATTTGGCATACCGGAAAAGATTTATAGTGACAATGGCACACACTTTGTAAATCAAACTATACAACAATTGAGCCGTTATTTTGGGATTTCTCTGAAAAACCATTGTGCATACCACCCCCAATCTGCAGGATTAGTAGAGACGCATAATGCAGTTTTGAAAAATATGCTTAGGAAATTGATTAGTGAGACACAAAAGAACTGGGTGCACTGTCTGCCTCTGGCGCTGTTGAGTATGAGAACTGTTCCAAATGTAAAAGGGTTAACTCCTTTTGAAATTTATTTTGGGAGGGCATATTATACACCTCAGTGGAAACCTCTCATGCCTGCAGACCAGGAGGCTGACAGTTCACTTGCAGAGTATATTAGGCGATTTTTGAATAACAAACTTTTGCAGTTAAACTCTGTTTCAGATAAAGAACAAGCCAGACCATCAGAAGCAGCAATAGTCCCAGGCACGTGGGTCTGGGTGAAAGTCGTGAAGAAAAAGAATTGGAGTTCTCCGAACTGGGAAGGACCGCACCAGGTGCTACTGTCAACACCCACTGCAGTCAAGATCGCAGAGCGAGTGTCCTGGATTCATCTGACACACTGTAAATTGGTTAAGAACTTTGAACTGGACAAAAACCTTGTTACTGTTGTATAACGAGAACAAAATGACCAGGTATAGAGTAAACAGGGATGCAGAACAACCTCAGAAAAATTGCATGATTATCCTGATAGCTATACTGATAACAATGATCTTTTTGCTGTGGCCTTTCCTTTTTCCAGCCACACGAGTTGAACTAAACAAACGTGATGCATTACTCATAGACTGGCATCCAAACTTTAACACTTACCAAGCAATTAAATATGTGTATGCTGAGACTTTTAATGTTTCAAACTGCTGGATTTGCACAGCTATACCAACAACATACAGGTATTATTGATGACTGCTGTCCCCCTAGGGGTCAATGAGACCTGGGAAAACTTGACTTTTGATACTACACCCGTGAAATCACAAGACAAAATAGCATTGTGCCTACCTGTTACACAAAAAGGGATTGTATATTTTTATAAAAATGACACTATTCAGGTGGGTTGGAGCAACTGCAATGTAACTGTTTCTTATAAATGTTATATTAAGGTTAATAAGGCAGAAAGTATCTGTGATACGAACTATGACTCATATTTTGAAAAAAATGAAGAGAACTGTTAGTGAAATACAGCATAATCCTGTTCTTTTGAAGCAACTTTCTATTATTGACAAAAAAATGTTTCATGCAGGACGAGCATATATCAATACTAAAGTAAAGAATTGTTATTTTGTTTGTGGGAAAAAAAAGCATATAAATGGCTACCTGAGAATTGGTCCGGCAGTTGTTTTTTGGGTTACCTGGTTCCGGCCATACGACACACTGCATCTTTGCCTCAGGGGAAAATTCGAAATGTCAGAGAGGTTAGCAGTAAACCTAGAAGTCCAATCAAGAGACCCAAGAATCCAGTGGGACGAATCAAAGCAGGGTGGAGAAACCATAACTCCATGAAAAACAAAGATAAACTGACACATATGGACTTGAGTGACACTATTATTTCATGGGCAGGCATAGCCTCTGCATAAGCGCAGTGAAATTGATTTGGGAGCTGAGAAAACTGTCCAAACTTCTCGAAGTTATGAGCAATGCAACTTTTTCTGCTTTTGAATTAGTGACTGATGAACTAAAGGCTATGAGAACTGTGGTACTTCAAAACCGCATGGCTCTTGACTTCACCCTAGTGGCGAGAGGTGGTACGTGCACTTTAATCAAAGAAGAATGCTGCTCATATATTCCTGACAACCAGCATGAGATAAATGACCATCTTGAGGTGATCCAGCAAGTGTCGACCATGACCAAACCAGGCCCAAACCCTCTGGCCGACTTTTTCCAGAATTTGCTTGGAGGGTGGGGTTCCATCCTAATGAACATTCTGATTGCCATTTGTGTGGGATTACTCCTATAAGAGCATGTATTTGTTGTGGTATTCCCTGCATGAAAAAGGTCATCAAAGATTTTATAGATATGTCAGTTTCTGAGACTTTGTATCAAAGTACTGAAATTGAAGAGTTGTTGAAAACTGAAATGCTTTCATAAGTCTAAACTACATGACTCTCTTAACTGAAAATCTGGAATGGAAGAGGTTAGGAGAAGAAGTAAACTGTTTATGCTTTTGAAAATAGAATAAAAAGTTTTAACAGGGGGGGAAATGTCAGAGAAATATGCATTTATGTATATGTCTAATGCTTATTAGAAGCTAAAAGAATTAACACGTTTTCTTTCTATTTTATATACAGCTTAATTCTGTATGAAATAATAAGATGCTTTTTGAAACTGCGGTATGCTTTCTGAAACTTGCAAGATGCCCCCTGACCTAGTAATTGCTAGCACAGCAAAATTTGTGTTTATGCCTTTTGGAAATGTACTGAGAAGCAGGTGATTATCTGCTAGGTCAGGAAGTAATAAATGAAACAATACCATATTCTATAATGTTATGATTTTGAACAATTAGCTTTGTTCGTGTTATGAGAACATGCACAGCTGTGGAAAAGAAGAGATACATAAGACAAAGGACTGCTTGAAGAATCTGTACTTGCTTTGTGCTCGAATTAGCTGTAGTACCTTGAATAGAAACATAACATAGTGGGAAACTGTATCTAACTGGTGGTCACCAAGGCCATGTTGTTTTTCTTAGGAAGTTTTTCATAAAATTGATAGTGCAAGCAGAAAATTATAGATAAACAGCTGCTATGTAATGATGATGTTAAAAACTTGTGATCTGTTACGTCAGCTTGGTAGGCAATGTCTTGTTAGAAAGTGTATAAAGATGAATTTACTTCCTGATTTTAGTTAGACAAACTCTGTATTAGCACGTTTTTGTCTCCTTGCTGCAAGATTAAAGTGCCTTAACCTGAACCTACCATGTGTTGATCATTTTTAAAGTATATTTTTCCTTTGACACTGACCATATTAAAAAAGCATCATAAAAAAACCCTTATACAATTTTAAACTTCCATTCAAATATTTTACCTCACCATCAGAATAATTATATATGTAAAGTTCTTTCCATCTAGAAATTACTAAATTGGTGTAGCTATTGGCCACAGTGGTCCTGTTAGCTATGCCTAACATTTGATGGAAGTACTCATCATTAAACATAAACACATTGTTTTAAGTACTACATCCAACATTGCACAAATAGTCAGTCTTGGTCACAGAGAAGATACTATTATGGCAAAAAAATTCTCTTACATATTGAAAACCTAGCTCATTAGGAATAACTGTAAAGAGGGACTTAACATCCAATGTGGCTAGAATCAAATCTCCAGTATTTATACCCATCTTATTTTTTTGTAAACCATTGATTTAAGGCTGTAAGAAAATGGTTAGTATCTTTAATAAAGCTATCACTATGAAACAACAGATTATGAAGTTCTTTTTCTAAATATTTAGATAAAGGTGTAGTAATCCATTTACTACCCAAAAGAATAGATCTCATTGGTGGCATATCCAGATTTTTATGTTATTAAAATTAAGTTCAATTTTGAGTGAGACTGTTAACAAGAAGTCAAACAAAGAACTGGACTTTTTAAAATCATACTGTTTTGAATCTATCTAATCTTATACTTAATGAAATTGAAATGAGTTTTTGGACTAGCAATATTGATTTAAAGCTTATGTATATGAGCAACTTAGCTTGTTTTGAAATTCAATTGAAATGAACAAGCACAGGTATTCCAAATAGCACCACCACCACAAAGGCATTTTATATGTGTGAAAATGAAATATATAGAGTATTTTTTAAAACTAATAAGACTAAGTTTTATAATTTTAATGAAACTTAAAAGAATTGTTTGCTGATTTATGTACTAGGAAGGATATAATTATTAAGCCAGCAGACAAAGGAGGAAATATAGTTATTATGAACTACAGAAGGCAGCATAAGCTAAATTTTCACTTTTTTCCTTAGGCAGTAAATTGTGTTTGCATGCTGCCAAATAGATGCAAAAGGCAGTATAAAAAATATATGCCAGACAAACAAGCTGGCAAAAAAATTAATTCAATCAACGGGTATCTGTAGCAATGACCAGAGTAAGAAGTGTATTACAGTGATACACTCATCCTCACATCTGCTTGCAACATTAGAAATGTATTTTGTGGAACACATTATCAGACTTGTAGTTAATGACAAATAATGTGAAAGCGGACAGACAACAGCTCACATGCCATGAATAGTTGAGTTTTACACAACACAGTGATAAAAATAACTGTGTATAAATAAGTATTCACACCACCCTCTGTAAAATTAATAATTAACTGTATTGAAACCTTGTATCACCTGTCTTATTCTCTCTTTCCATACAATTACACACTATGCCTCAGGATAGTTATTTGAAATCTGGAATTTATTCACTAAGTACTATCCAGATTGCTGACATCCTCACACTGTTGCAAGTTGTGTTTGTTTTACATAAGGGAACCTAAACTGAATTTTTCAAATTGTTTCTTTGGTAATGAAGCGTAGTTGCACACTACTAAAACTAGAAATAAAAAAATACATTTTGCAAATAATTAAAATTGATCTCTACACACGGTTTGAACACTGCATCCTCTGTGTTATTTCTCTCAATTTACTTCATTTACACCTTGTGCCACAGATTTGGACATCTGTCATACACATTCTCTGAAATCATTACTGTTCAGTGTGCTGCCAGCTATACATTGCCATGTTTATTTGTGTTACAGAAGCCAAGTTGAATTAAATTTTTCACGTTTTTATGAAAGCCATGAAACTTCATTGCAAGCTGCCAAATGGTGTATGATTACACTCCATTATTAACTAAAAAAAATATACAAAATTGTTTTAGATAGTAATTTAAAGGAACATGAAGTGAATCAATGTGCATATCTAGCAATGAGCTAAGCTAACAGTGCACTACACTGACACATTTGGCCTTTTGACATCTTCTTGCCACATCTGTAGTATCATTTATATTTCAGAATATCAGGAATTTAGGTAATGCCATAGAAATAGAAAATGAGAAAGGGAACAGCAGACATGCTTTCATTTTTCAAACAGGACACAACATTAATAGTTTCATAACTTCAAATGACATATCTGTCTGGCAGGTTTACTCAGTACTGGCATTGCTTGAGTTTTCCCACCTCAACACACTTATACACAAAATGAGTGGCAATATTTATTATGACCTCTCTCAGAAAAATGATCTTTAAACAGGTTTTGAACCCTGCATCACAAGTACTGTTTCTCTAAGTTCAGTACCTTTACATCTTATGCACCATAGATGGCATTCCAAATTAAATTTGTCTGTTTTACCTTGGGAAGTGAATTTTCATTCACTGCTACTGACTGCTGCCTATCAGTGGAGCATACTGCCAAAAGGCATAGGTTCATAGGTTCATAGGTTTATACTAGGCTATCTGCCCTAAGGCATTTATAAGCCTAGCCCAAATTTTTGTGGCTTACGCCACCCCTTATATGAAAAAATACTGTGCCCATTAGTTTGTTGTGCCTCTGTCCAGCAGTGACACAGATATGATTCCCGGGGTAAACCTACGATCTCCCATCCACAGGTCTAGATTTCTCTTGAACAGAGTCAGCGAGGTGCTCTGCCTCACATGGACCGGGATTTTATTCCACAGCATAGGGAGTCTCTGAGTGATAAATCTATCCCTCCAGCACGTCCTATTTATAGCCGTGCTAAGGTTTAAGTCGCTTGCTCTAGTGGTTTTGGTGGATTTGGATTTTTGAGGTGGAGCATGTCCATTAATTCGGGTTGGACATGGCCTTGTATGTCAGGCACATGTCACCTCTGAGCAGACGGTATGCGACTGAATAGAGCTGGAGTTTCTTCAATCTGGCAGCATATGACAGATTTTGGAGTCCCTTTATCCTTTTGGTGAGGAACTTTTGGGGTCTCTCCAATTGCTGCAGATGTCGGGTGAGATACATCCCGAATGGGGCATTGTACTCGATCATTGGTCTGATAAGTGAAGAGTACAGTGGAACAATGACCTCACTAGATCTGGATGTGAATCCCTTCATGATCAGGTGGGCAATGTAGAAGGTCTTTCTAACCACTTTAGCAATGTGAGTGTCAAAAGAAAGGCCACTGTCAACCTGGGTCCCCAGATCCCTGATAACCTCTTCTGTGCTTAGTGGATTGCCACCTATATGGTAGCTTGGGGTTACCTTGTTTTTCCCGAAGGGTATGACTATACATTTTTTGGCATTTAACTTCAGGCCATGGCTCTGGCACCAGCTATCTGTTTCCATGAGTCCCTTCTGAAGGATATCCATGTCCGATACACTTTCCACTATGGCCCAGTTTGCAGTCGTCTGCAAACTTTGTCAGCCAAAGTCCTCCCATGTTGGCCTGTACTTCTGAGAAGTAGATGCCAAACAATAGGGGGCCAAGGACCGAGCCCTGTGGGACACCACTTGTGACCGGCTTGGAGTCTGACACAGCGCCAGCAACTCTAACCCTGTGGGTTCTGTCCTTAAGCCAGTTTGCAACCCATCTTGTGACATATGGGTTTACATTTAAGCTGGTAGTTTTTCTACAATACCCGAGTGGGGTATTGTGTCGAAAGCCTTTGCAAGGTCAAGGTAGGCTGTATGGACTGCCTTTCCTCATCAATGGCCTTTGTGACTGTTTCGAAGAAGTTGACCAAGTTCAAAAGGCATGATCTTCCCTTGACAAAGCCAAACTGGGTCGGGTCCAATGTCTGCAAGTCCCCTATATCTTTGTTTATGAGCTCCATTATGATCCTCTCCATAGCTTTGCAGACTAGACTTGTTAAGCTTATGGGGCGGTAATTACCAGGGTCTGTAGAGGTGCCGCCTTTGTGGAGTGGGACCACAGTTGCCGTACGCCACTCCTTGGGCACGTATCCTGTGGTAAGGCTGAGATTAAACAGCTGCCTTATGTGCGGGTTTAATTCCTCATTTAGCTCGTGTAGCACACAGCCGGGGACACCATCCGGTCCCATTGATGCTGTGTTTTTAGCTTTAGAGAGAGCAGCTTTCACCTGCGCATTTGAGATGTTCGGGAGGCTACACTCGGCTGGGATAGTTATCTCTCCTTTAGGGAGGGAGAGGGGGGTGAAGTTTGCACTGAACCTGTCTGCCAGTATGTTGGCAATGTCTGTGGGTTCAGTGATTTTTGTATCATTTTGGACTAATTCTGAGCATATCTGGGAGTTTCCACCCAGGTTCCTAACATAGCTGAAAAAGGCCTTATGATTTTCCTTTGAATCCATGGCAATTTTTCTCTCAAAATTGGCCTTAGTTGATTTTATGAGTGCTCGTATTTTTTTACTAATAATGATCAGGGGTGACTTCCCTTTTATGGATTTTGTTCTATCATGCAAAGGATAACTGGACAAAAAACACATTTTGAAATAAGTACTTTAACTCATTATACCATAGTGATGCCTAGAGATCTTTCTGCTGTTCCATCCTTCTGACACCTATAGGTGTCAAATATTGCTTGCTCATATTTGCATTAAAAATTTCAAAATTAGGCTACATACAAATTAATACAATATTCCATCTTAAAGCCTACACAATGGCAGGCATTGCTGCATTGATATTTGATTTATGTGTAGTGCAGGTAAAGAAATATTAATTGCTTTTCATATAATATTTATTTTTATTACTATAAATGACATTTCTTTAAATATCTCAACAGCCAAGTACCATAGACAAAACTGCTTAGCCTCATAGGAAAGCACTCAGCTGGATGAGCAAAATTTTGTTGACATTGTTTGCAACTTGATTGACTGTTCAGATATTTTAAGGTGTTAAAAATACTGTAAATATAATAGCTATTGTGTTTACTGTGATTTATAACATCCAGTTTAAGACCTATAATCTAAAGATTACTGTTAGCATAAAAATAGTTTGTGCTGAATAATTTGGCATTTTCATTTTTTTAGTAGCCCCTATGGTTCCAGAGATATGGACATTTGTTTGAATTTGATGACATAATTTAATTTTGCCAAAAATCTTAGGGTCTTCCCATTGGAAGTTGCAGGGCAAACCTCCAGAGCTCCACTGGAGGGAATGATTTAAATGCATATTTCTGATGCTTCCTCATCTTCATCTTGCAACAGTAACCTGCATGGATTTTGACAATCGAGTCAGGGTATTAACAATCATTTCAGATTACTTCCCATATTTGTCACTGGCAAATATATATATTAGCAAGTACAAAACGTGTTTAGATATACTTAACATGTGATATTGTATTAATTAAAATTGAACATGCAACAAAAACTAGCTATAAAAGTTCTCCTTTCTCATTTGCCAGTAATTGTCTGAATGACTGGGATACTGGCAAAAATTAGGATGCCCATGTACTCACACTGTATTAAACAAAGAGTGCAAACAATGCAACTGTATTCTTCTCTTTCTTTATGGTGCCTCATTCCCTTATCTAGGCTTTCCTAAGAAAAATGTGATCTAATTTGTATTGCATAGGGTATCAGTATCAAAGATGTATGTACTCCCTGAAATATGCACAACATTTCTTTGTAAGAGGTGGTAACTGTCACTAAAACATCATTTGAATATTAGGAATGTTGATCTCCTTACTCAGTCAATGTATTTTTAGACTATTTGTAAGTCTTCTTCCTGACCCACCCTTAGCAAGAGTACATCAAAGAGGGGAGGCAGTTAAACAATGGTTGTTCCTGAAGTTAGACTAATCATTGACACCTGCAAGCCATTAGCAGGTAACACTTCTCAATGCTCATCCTTGCAGTGCTAGGGTGTATACATGCCATCTTGTTGCACCTTACACCATGTTTACTTTCCATGCACTAAGTTCAGAGTGTGGTATTCAGGAATGCTAATGATTTAACTCCTCATTTGCATATTGAAAGTACTCAGAGAACTGATTTTGCACTATATGAAGGTAATCATGCTTTCTTCACAAGGTACGTTTCTATTTTTTTTTTTTTTTTTTTTACAGAACACATTTAATTTAACATCAAGAATGAATCACATTGCCCAATACAACCATTGTTTAATCTGTTTGCATTATCTTTATTATTTACTGTTGGTATAGTCCATGTATATCAGTTATCTGTCTGCATTACAGGGTTTGATAAAGAATAATACCTAACATAATTGTGTATGTTTTATTGAAATATATAGAAAATTGAACACTTATTGCAGAAGAGTATAGTATAACTTCATAGCAAGGGCAGCTAGTTTTACATTTAAGGACAAAGAATTTGTTAAGGTTGTGATATTTACCTAGCTGCCATGCACACCAGTGAAAATGGCACTATAATAGTTTTCACCATTTCTACTAGTACATTATTGAGCAGTATTGCTAATGCTATATTTCTACTTGTACATTATGAAATAGTATTGTTAATGCTGTGATGTATTACACAGTAATGTAATGGTTATCTGCATTACAAAATGGTTATATTTCTTGTTATTTCATGAATTTTGTGTGGGAGGGGCAGTCTTGTTTGTAGTTACAGGGGGCATAACCTTTTCAATTGCTGTGTGTGTGGTTGACACATACATTCATAAATAATAAAGTTCACATTTATCCTGTCTGTGTATTACAAATGTAATTGTGTGTCTGTTTTTTGTTTCATCTCATATAGGGATATTGCCCCTAAGCTATCTGTACCCCACAAGCTGCCATTCAATTATGCAGAAAATGAGATCATTATACAGGCCTTCTGTGACATCCCTGCTCTGTATCAGTAATCAAGGAGCCTTAATCCTCACCATTGACCCTGAAGAGGGAAGTTCACTTGGAAAAAAATAGATACACACAATATTTCCAGGTGCAGCTCTCTGCATCAAGTACATTTTCCCTTAAGAGCACACAGGGAACACAGTCAATCTGGACTCTTGGTTCTCTCTATCTCTTTCTCTCTTCAGGTCCCTAATAACACGCCCAACTAGCAAAGCCGAATGTTCAAGCCAGGTCCTCTAGCACCCTCTCTGTGAAACCAGAGCTTTGTGTCCCTGCACCCAGCAGCTGACACACACAGCCTTTGAGATTTAATTTGAACACACACACACACACACACACACACACACACACACACACACACACACACACACACACACACACACACACACACACACACACACACACACACACACACACACACACCTGGGAAATGCTGGCACAGATTTACTAGCTGTGCTACCTTTGCCCAGACTATAAGGTAGCAACACCATACACTCCAAAGACAGCTACTCTCAGGATCATACAACGGTGCCCAATTATACTATGTGAAATTAGTAATACCAATGGTAGTGTTTGGCCAATGCAGTAAGGCTTTCAGGAGTGGCCACAGAGTCACCAAACAGATTTAAGTACTCTCAAAGGTTAAAATATTCTCTAAAGGTCAAGCCACAATGAAAAGTAGATGAAGTAATGAAAAGTTAATAATAAATAATAAAGTTGCATGAAAATACTAAATATCTATTTATAATAAACACCAGCATTTAAATCTCAGGAAATATTAAAATAGCACAGATGAATAGATTTGCGCAGATACAGAAAAACAGTATTTAACTAACCTCACTATATTTTCCTGACTGATCTAAAGAATTATGGTTCCTTGGTTCCCTTACTAGAGCAAGGCAAGATGAAGTAGGTGAAGGGCCATTCTTTGTCAGGTTGCAGAAACAGAGTGCCTTGAGACTTCTGCCTCAGCTAGCACTAAAACATCATTTTAGCCCTGGATTACAGAATGCCATCACATACATCTGGTCATCTGAATTCTGGTTCCCATACTACCTCCTTTACTAGAAGCTGCCATGATTTAGCACAGATGGCTCAATAATACACATACAAATAGAGCTTTGCTAAGATCTGTTGCTGCTTCTGGAAGTCATCAAATCATTTCAACACTTCCACCCTTCCAGGGCAGCAATTAGTTACTTCTAAGAACAATGCAACAAGGATTCCTAGCCCTTGTTTTCACAGACATTTTGTCTCTGCCTGCAGTCAGAACTGTAAGATACAATCTTTATGGCCTATCAGGTAATTTATCAAACTATTTTTCAATGTTAGCTGGACTGAGATTAACCTATTCTCTTCCAGTATCCTATGCTAAAACATATACATTTAATCAGTTGCAATACAGTCAAGCCCTACTGTTGGTACAGTTTTTTAATACAAGCAATGTTCCAAATACATTTTTCAACACAAGCATCTGTATAAATCAGTTTGATATATGAATGGCATAAAATTATTTACAAAACTCCAGCTAGCTATGCAGACATATGCTATACATCCACTGTCTACTTCTCTTGGCATAACTGGAAATACCTCACGTTGTCACAACATGGTTAAGTAAAGGTTGTGGAGTTTGACAGGCAACAGTTTTTCTATATGTATGTGTATGGAATCCTAGGCTTTGACCTAGGTAGTGATTGCATGTGCTATCCTTTTCCTTTTAGCCAGAGCCAGGGCATAATATGTATGCTTCTGTCTGCCAGCACTGTCTGCAACTGGCAATTCTCCCTTAGAGTCCTCATCTATATCTGCTACTGCTTATGCACCTGCCTATGTCCCTTGCATCTATAGTCATACCCTTTGCTGTTGTTGTTGAAGCTGTTTCCTGAGAATTATATTGTGTAACATGGCACAGACTGTGAATATTTCTGCAGAGATGCCTGAGTCATACACAGGAACCTTGATTTGAGCATTCCAAAAACATGTTATATGATATTCCAAGTTTGATCATGGGCTTCATTGTATCCTTGCTCAGTGGGGTTGTGTGGGCTTCTCATGGGAGTCATGTGTGGGCTTCTCATGGGTGTCATTAGCCAGGGCTCCAGTGCATAACCTGCATCCCCCACTAGAAGCCCTTATGGAAAGTCACCCCTAGCAAATGTGTACAGCTCACAGGTATGCCATATGTGTGAGTCATGAAAACTGCTTAGCTTACCTGCACAAACATTGTAGGTGACTACTTTTGCATTACAGGCAACCTAACAGTTTTCTGACTGGTATCCTTTTCTGTTGATGTACCTCCTTCACCTTTCACCAGATCAGGCTTTTATTTTTGTGTGTGTCCAATCTATGACCCCCACCACTTCAGGGAAGTGTGATATTGCATAACATTCCTGCATGGTTCTTGCTCTGTACTGTGGGGTGCATGAGGATAGAGATGTGAGTGTGTTTTAACATTGCATTTAAAAATTGATGTAATATTCTAGAGGCTGATGCCTGAGACACCTCTAATATATTATCCTGTAGGTCTCTGGAAAGTATCAGTGTCTAGTATACAAAATGCTACACATACCTTTGCTTCCACAGTGATGGGTTCTCTATGACTTCTCTGGGGCCTGAAGTAGGGGTAGCAGAGGTTGCATAGTTGTTCTTGTGGTTCTATGTCCAGCTTGTACCACTCTGTAATTTCTGTGTCATGCAGTCCATGATAAGTCAAATGGGGGTATAAGACATCCTTCTTCTTACCTGAGGTTTGACAACAGCAATACCATCACCTTGCCTTAAAGCCTATGGGACATACAGCAGAATGACAGCAGCAGCATCACCAGCAGCAGCATCAATCCCTATAGTTTGTTTTCTAAGTATACTTGTGCCTGTATTACAAAGGGTTTTGGAGTTCAGGGCAAAGGGGAGCACTGACTGTACATAATATCTTTATAGCTTCCTCTCTGTTAGTGATGGATTGGTTAATTAGCATGCAATTTGCCACTTTATGCTGTCATTAACATATGCACAGAAGGGAAGAATAATATTAGCTGGTGACTTAAATTTACCAAAAACAGACTGGAATTATATTGATTCAACAACATTAGTAAAGAAATTATTCACAGAGTATATTCAGGAACAACATATGCTTCAGATTGGAATAAAAACTACCAGGGGACAGAATATACTAAATATTGTTTGTGTTCCCAAAGAAATTACTGTAACTTCAAGTCAAGTATTACCACCATTGATGTGCAGTGATCATGGGGTTATTAAGGTTAATTTGTTGCTAGATAATTCTGCCAAACTAAAATCTAAGCCAATGCACAGAAGGTTAATTACAGATTATAGGGAAGAAAAACAGTTACTATATAAAACTAACTGGAGTGAGGTGTTTAGTGGAAAAACTGTAGATGGAATGTGGAAAGTTTTGAAAGAGAAATTGTTTGAGTGCAAAAAGTAAAACAAAATGTTCAACATCAGGATCTAGGCACACAGCATCAGGGGGGTATATTTCCATAACAACAAGATACCAGATTAAGGTGAGAGACAAAATATGTAAGAAATGGAAGAGAGGTTGAACTACAACTTTGAAAAGTGAAATAAACCAGCTGAGCAAACAGATTGAGCATGGTGTTAGACAAGATCAAGAAAGATCTGAAGAAAATTTATATAAAGATATTGAGCATAATAGGAAACCTTTTTGTAGATTCAAAAGATGTGGAAGGAATAAAGATACACAAACTGATAAACTGTGTGCAGATTCTAAAATTTATTCTCAGCATACCTCTCAACCATACTGAATTACTATTTTTTTTACTGAATTTTGGGGTCCAAATGAAGGGGTGCTACGATTCCTGACTGGCACCCCTTCACTTCCGATTTTTTTCTTTTGGTTTTCTTTTATTTTTCGAATATCGCACTGTTGGAGCTGATGTCAGATCATAACAGCACTGTCAGAGCTGATATCAGATCATAACAGCACTCATTTGAGGAAATGGATAAATAGCTTTGGACTCAAGTAAGATAGGTGTGTGTGTGTGTGTGTGTGTGAAAATGCCCCCTGTAATACATCTGGTGGCTAGATGTATTCAGGCTCAAACCCTGTACCTTTGGTACAGGGTAAAAAGAGCCTAAAGTTCCTAGCTACCACTATTACTGAGCTTTGTTTAGATTTTTTTGTGCTAAGAGTTGAGACCTATGGTGAGAAGTGAACATAATGTGTATTCCCCCATTACTGGTTTTGTTGTTTCTCCAGGTTTTTTGTGCTAAGAGGTTGAGAGCTATGGTGAGAAGTGTGAACTGAATTCACTAAATGATAGACATTAAGAGTCAGTCTTCCTAATTTTTAGGGAACTGCTGATTTGGCATAGTGATATGTTGCTCTGACTGTAATGCTTAGGGTCCTGGGTTCAAGAAGTGCCAGTGAAATGCATGGCATTAGCACATTTTATTCTAGCAACTTTCCAAAATTATACAACAAGCAATGTTTAAAATGTGTCCCTGTAAGTCCCTAGCCACCACCACTTGTGAGCTTTGTCCAGGTTTTGTGTTCTAAGAGTTGAGAGCTATGGTGAGATGTGAGAACTGAATTTGTATTACCCCATTATTGGCATTGTTTGTCCAGGTTTTTTGTGCTAAGATGTTGAGAGATCTATGGTGAAAAGTGAGAACTGAATTCACTAAATGATGGCCATTAAGAATCAGTATTCCTTTTTTTTCAGGAAACTGATTGTTTGGCGTAGTGGTATGTTGCTCTGACTGTAGTACATTGGGTCCTGGGTTCAAGACATGCATGATGGTAAAACATTTTATTTTAGCAACTTTCCAAAATTATACAAGCAATGTTTAAAATGTGCCCCTGGTTTCTGACCTTTTGTCCCCCACCCCCCAAAAAAACTAAAGTTGAAAATAAGTGTGAGAAGCTGTGCAAGATGCCTATGGCTTGCACTACTGTCATTCTATTTATAGTGTGGGTGTGGAAGTAGACGTTTATGATAGAAATGTTCTGAATTGGGCAGTTTTGCCATTATTGGTTCATGCATTTTGTTTCATTGCCTACAGTACAACCTAATGGAAAAATGTTCAAGCAATAAATTTAAAAGGCGTTCTGTCTAGCAAGTATGCTGTATTATGCAAGGAATATAACTTAATAAAGTCAGGAAGGTGTATCAAAGAAAATAATGCATGTATGTCTCTTGTTTTGTGTGCAAGGGGCCAATTATTTGAAAACAGCCCAAAGGTAATCTTTATCCACCACTGGCCATATGCATTTTCTTTGGATGTGGTGTGTAGGCAGGGGCTATTTCAATGAATATGAGTTTCAAGGGCAGAGAAGTTTTAATGCCAAGTCTATTTCATTGTGAGACAGTATTGCTTTTTAGCAGATGTCTGTTACTGTTTTTGCATTGTTGTGCTGCAACATGTAAAAATAAAATCCAAATAATCATTGTAGAAGTAAAGCTGTATGCCCACATTAGTGTTTATGGTAAATGGGGAGAAATCACCAGGTAATGGGACATTGGAATGGCTGCAGGGGGACTCTGATAGCATATTTTGGTTGTTCTTCAGTTTGCATTTGAAAGTTGGTATCCCACAATATTGGAGTGGGTGAGATTACATAATTATGCATGCAGATTAGATGTTAATCAGCGTACAGATTTGTACCTATTTTTCATGGGCCTTGTCCAGATTTTTGATGTTTCCAGGTTGAGATGTATGATTCTCAGACACAACAGTTTGTAGATATATTTACAAAATTGTATGCAAAATAGCTTGGCTCCATAACAAGGGAGGTAAGTTGTCCTAGTGACATCCAGGTAACCCCAGATACTGGAATCAAATTAGATTATATTGAAAAGGAACTGTGCAAACTGGATCCAAACAAAGTGCAGGGAGGAGACAGAATAAGTAACAATTACCTGAGAACACTTCAGCAAGAACTTACACTACCATTATATCTATTATTCACTAGGTCATATAAATATGGGGAGATTCCTCAAGATTGGAGACATGCCCTTATTAAACCAGTCTTTAAGGGAAAGGGGAGTAGGACACATCCAGAATCATATAGACCCTTAAGTCTACTTTCATGTTGTGGAAAAATAATGGAGCAGGAATACTGTTTAAGTTATGGTCAGAACTGGATAGGCTGGGACTTGAAACCATATGTCAGCATGCATGTGTTGAAAATAGATCTATTACCACCTGTAACATGATGTTCTATAACAATGTAATAACAGCTATGAATGAAAAATTGTGCTGTGATGTGATTTATATAGATTTAACTTCAGCATTTGACAGGGTCATACACAAAACACTGATCAATAAATTAGTACAACTAGGTATTGATGTACTGTTGATAAGATGGATATCTGCATGGCTTACAAATAGGACATGGCAAGTATCACATACCAACTGAGCAGGTGAAATCTTTGGTTACAGTCAAGGTGTCCCACAGGGCTCTGTCCTAGGCCCTTACCTGTTTGGAAAGTATCTTTCAGAACTTACTTTTTCATCTGAGGTGTTCTACAGTCTATATGCTGATGATCTGAAATTGGGTAAACTGATTACAAGTATTACAGATAAGGCATGTGTGCAAAATAATTTGACTAAATTGACCATTTGGGCACAGGAGAGTAATATGTTGATAAATACATTAAAAACTAAGCATATGAGATGTCAGGGACATAAACTGAAAGGTGAATATTTAATAAAACACACAGTGATTGAAACTGTAGACTCATTTAAGGACCTGCGTATATGGGGAGATTCGGCTATGAGTGTTTCTAATCATATCAACCAATTGGCTAATGATAGTTATAGACCTATAGGTTGTATAAAAAAAAAATGATAAAGTCTAAGAAATCAAACATAATGGAGTCATTGTTTGTTAGTTACATTAGACCCGAACTTGAGTATGGAATAACAATATAGAAACCCTATAGGAAAACAAGCAAGAATAAACTGGAAAGAGTACAGCGGAAATATATCAAGGGCATCCATGGGTGTGAAAATCTGAGTTATTATGAAAGACTAAAATATCTGAACTTGTACACTGTCTCTAACAGATAATTAAGAGGAGATCTTATTCGGGTACATAGGGCATTTAGGGACAACTACCTCTGGAAATGTTTGAGATTCTCAAAAAGTAGTATTGAATCATCAGATAACCTATGTAGAAGATTCTGTTGGAATGATAATTGGACTAATTGGTTCTCGGATAGATTAGCTGATGCTTGGAACAGATTAC
Organism: Protopterus annectens; assembly: GCF_019279795.1. NCBI lineage: Eukaryota > Metazoa > Chordata > Ceratodontiformes > Protopteridae > Protopterus > Protopterus annectens. The sequence continues at coordinate 897,155,313 of NC_056725.1, read as the reverse complement.
CAAATTACATTAAAGCAAGTACTAGTTTAGATAATTTTAAGAACAGCCTGGACATTTATTATGGGAACAAGTGTTTTGGTATATTGGCAAGCTAGAAGGGCATTACTGCCCGTGCTTGAAATATTTGTATGGATGGATGGACGGATGCCACTGTCTCCCTTTGTTTTGATGCTCTACTCAATGTGTAGAGCTGCTTAATGAAATACAAATAGTGGGCTAATGCCTTGGCAGCATGGCATATCACCATCATAATAGCAGTGCCCTTCATTTCCTTCACAAAATGCATACTAATACCAGACTGTTATTCTATCAACTAAATTTATAAGAACAATATTTAAAATCTGTACACACATTTGTGCTTTTTGACCCTTCATTCTTTTTTTTTTTGGGGGGGCTTTGTCAAGAATTCTTGTGCTAAGAGGTTGAATGGTATGAGACCAAATACTGTAATGACTAAACTTTCCCTGGGATTCATTAGTGACTACGCTAAGTGTACACAGTTCTGAGTGAACAGACAACACAAGTGTAACTCACACCCCCTTCCTCCTAAGCTAAGTTTTTCTACTGATTATCTTCCAGCCTTAAATATCGAGGGGGATCCATAAAGGTTACCAAAAAGTGAAAACTACATGTACATTTAGTGTAATCTTTGTGAGTGACTAGAAGGCACAAAACTGTGGTAGGGATGTTCTTGAATACAGATCTTGTACACTTAGTGTGGACATTAATGAAAAAGATTAAATGAAAAAAAAATAATTTGTGCTATACGAGCACAGCCCACTTTTAGTTACTGATTCTGTTATATTTATTGGGAAAAATAAAAGTTATAATGAAAAAAGAAATCTTCCAGCTAGGTTTGACAGAAAACCATTAATGTACTTAGTCTAGAATTTTTTCCTTAACATTATAGTATTTGAGGCAGCTGAACAAGATTTATTCTGTTCCTGTGATTTAAGGATAAAACTTAGACTGTTCTTACATCACAGCATGCACTGACTTAAACTGACATCTGTATTATGGTAATATTTGCTTTAACTATAACATGTAATTAGGTATATACCCAGTCAGTGTTTTAATATTTGTACTATGTAAATAAAACCATTTTTTAAGAACTTTGTCCACGTAAGTTTTAATCCCTGAGTTCTCTAGGCTCTCTGGAATTCAAAGGTCGGACATGGACAGCAACTAATTGCATGGAATGAAGTGAGTTGCTATAATAGCCTACTCTGAGACTAAGTAAAATGTAAAGTTGCCTATATGCATAGCATAGAATTGAGGCATAATAAAAACATAATTGTAGAAGGGAAAGACTCTCAGAGACTTAGGAAAAGGCAAAGAGTCATGTGGGTGGAGTCTGTTTTTAACATGATCACACGCTGGTTGCACAATTGTTATCTATACACAAAGGTTTTTCTTGGTGACTTTTTTACCCTTTGGTTTGAATATTATTTGTGATATTTTGCAGGCACCATAATGGTTATGGCTATTAGGCTTGGTCTTAAGCTCTGTGTTTTCAAAGTATAACCAAACATTCTATTAATGTTGTACTGATGAACTCATAAAAAGGGCAAAACATAGCTTGTCTACAGCTAGAGGGGTTTGACCTTATTGCCCTGAATGCACCAGTCAAAGACTTAAAAAGTTAATAAGTGAAACGTTACAGCCTTTCAGAAGCCATGTAGCTGAAACATTGATATGTGCTTAAGAGGTCATTTGCATATTCCATGGGCCTCCTCTATAAGAGGTTTAAGGCATTACACAGTGCAAACTGTAACTTACGTGGGTCTATCTTGGAGTTTTTACTGAACGGTTTGTCTGTGCAACCTTTTTATATGGAGGTATGTGGGCTTGTTCATTTTTTTTTTTTTTTTAAATAAAAATGTATTACATGTTAACAACATCAAAAGACAGACTTTTACACTATCTCAGTTTTATAGCTGAAATGAATTAGCAGTGCTGTGGTTTACAATTCTTACGGCCATAACTAAACATCATATATTAAATGAGGAATAAGCATTCTGAGAAATGCATAAAAAGTTATTGTTTGTTATTTTTGATGATTAAAGATGCATACTTCAGCTAAGAAATTTGTGAATTAAACTCTGATATAGCTTTATGCCAGTTTATTATGAATCAATGTTGTTTTACATAATGCATTAACTGTTGCTACTGAAGTCATACTTTCCCTGAGTCTTTCACCAGATCTGTCAAGAGCTACATTAACATTAATTATGTATTTCACTGTCTAGAATCCATATGCTATACTTGGCTTAAGAGACACAATTTCTCACAGTTTCCTGCCATCAAATGAGTAGCCCTTGAATGCAACTGAAAATGGATATAGTCTGAATAGATAGTTTTGCCGTTTAAAATAAATGGTGCAGAATGTGTTGCAGTTTATGACCCATAAAAAAATATTGCTTCCTTCTGATGACATTGTCCAAGACACTGAAACAGGTTGTAAAAAATAGTAATGAATCCATGTTTCCAAATAAATAATCATGAAGTATGAACATTTATGTTACAGTACAGTTGCATATATTTGTTTGTAATGAGTATATGAAATGAATGTCCACATTGTGTAGAATAGTAGCTTTAGTCAGTTGTAACTGAGACAACTTAAAATACGGCTAGGTATTTTCTGTCAATAGTTTGTAACTTGTAAGGTAAACTCTCAAAATAACTTAAAATGTGATAAAAAGAAGAAAGGAAATATGCAAATATGGTATCAGAATAAATAATTCAATTGCCCATGTTTGTTCTGCCTTTTTATTTTACATTTAACTGAGGTAGAGCATTAGCTCAGTGCACCATTCTTCAGGCTCAAAAAAGGAAGCAATAATAATCACAGATATAATATGCAGAGAACAAGAGGTTTGTAATCTCATCATAACAAATAGCAGCTATACAAAGCAACATTTCTTTAAATGCACTCTTGAAAATGCCAAGATTTTTAGATCATATCATACAAGTGTCTTAACTTTATTATGCAAATGCTCAAAAACAGAGAGCTGCTTTCAATAAACTGTGTGCGTGTTGCGACACAACGTGCATGCAGCAGCATGCCATTTTATATTCAGCAAGCAGCTCTACGCAGTGTATAGAGCCAAGCAAACACAGTAATCAGTATAATAAACAGAAAGATGGCAAGAATGATATATAAGTCCCACAAAATTTATTGTTAACGCTTTCATACAACCAGAACATGTACTTCTTCAGACAAATAAATCCCAAAACACTCCTCTTTAAATACTCAGGTTAATTGTTGAATTAAAGCTCAATTAACTCTTAAAGTCGCATACCTTTGATGTACAAGGCATAAAGCATAAAACATATGTAAGATATGTAACCAAAGACCAGCAAGAATAAACAATGCAATTTCATTCATTTGAAGCACAGCATAAAAAAGCAATGCAATTTCATTCATTTAAAACCCAACATAAAAATAAAAATGAAAAAAATATAAAAATATAAATAAAATTATATAGGAATGCAGTTCCAACTATGTACATATAAATGCATATGGTTAAATATCCAGCAATAAAAATAATAATATATATATATAATATTATGTATAAAATATATATGTATATATAAATAGTACACAACAGTCATCTATCTAAAGCCATTAATTTCAGTAGGCACTTGATAGAAAAAAATTCATTAAGTCCTGGGAATATGTGAGCACTAGTGCATAACTGCCATAAAAGTTCATGTTCTTCAAGTTTCAATTCCCAAAGGCCAACTCTGATATTCCTATTAACTTGTTCAATAATAGTAAACATAAAACTATGTAGAGGATATTCATTCACATGACGCGCTAAGGCATTATTACAGTTTTTTTTATTAATATTGTATTGATGTTCATAGATCCTTTGTCTAAACACTCGCTCATTTTTTCCTATATAAAAGCATGTACATTGCTGACATGAGGCAAGGTATACTCCCCCTTGGGACTCACAACTGAACCTACCTCTTATAGTGTAAAAATACCATTGATACGAACCTCTTTTCCCATTCTGATATACTTACAATAATGGCAGCACCCACATTTAAACATCCATCAAGAGTTATCTTTTGGTCTCGGGGTCTCCAGGAGTACTTTCAAATTAGGGCCTCTATTATATGTAATCAAGAGCTTATTCCCCAAGTTATGGAATGGTCTTCCATAATGAAGGCCCAATTGTTCACTAAAATGTTTCGTATATTACCTGCATCATTGGTATATTGAGTGGAAAAACTAACATTAAAATTACTGTGGTTAGCTTCAACTATTGAACTGTTAACTTGAAGGGGAGATTCCAAGCTATCTAGATTCATGGAAAGTTGATGTCCTTTCCATAAAATGGGCCTAAAATGTCCTGTAGTTCTTTTCCTACTAACCTCTAATTTTAATTGCTCAACAAGGGTTTCAGAATACACTCTTTTAAAAAACATAATTTTTAAATTGTCACATTCTGCAACAAATTCAGCATCTCAAGAAATCATTTTGGATTCCCTTACCAACTGTCCTTTAATGACAACTCTTTTTCAATGGACAGGATGATTACTATAAAAATGTAAAAAAGAATTGGAATACGTAGGTTTTCTATAAATCCTTGCTGAATACCTACGATGAATCCTATCCTTATATAACAATACATCCAAGAAATTAATAACTTCAGTACTAAATTGAAATGTAAAATCTAAAATTGAGGTAGACCCTTTTATTGATTCCATGAAGTGGGTCGGTGAATTATAATCCCCTTTCCAAATAAAGAACATGTCATCCTGGTACCGAGTGTACCAGGCTACATTGTCTTTAAATAATTGGCTCTTAAATAAATAACATTTTTCCAAATATGCCAAGACAGAATTGGCAAAACTACCATCACAGGGACAGCCCATAGCTACACCTGATGTTTGTAGAAAGTATTCTTTATTAAATAAAAATAAATTATTATTCAAAACAAGTTCCAGTAGTGTTTCAATCACAGTAATATTTTGGCCATCTAACCCTTTATCAAGTAAAAAAGCTTGAACCCACTCAAGTCCCACATCCTGTGGTATAACTCTATACAGATCTTTAATATATATCTTTTATTTGATCTATGACTTATGCTTGTGCCAAATGGGTCGATACTAGAATTAAATCATTTTTGGTTACTGAACCCCAACTATGTTGTTATTCCTGTGGGTTTTTGGAAAGTATTAACAGGCTAGAATTTCATGAAGATTTTAACTTTCTAACAAATGACATTAAAGATGTAGAGGTGATAAAGAGGTGTAGCTATGGGCTCTCCCTGTGATGGTAGTTTCGCCAATTCTGTCATGGCATATTGGGAAAGATGTTATTTATTTAAGAACCAATTTTGTAAAGACAATGTAGCCTGGTACACTCTGTACCAGGACGACATGTTCTTTATTTGGAAAGGGGGATTATAATTCATCTATCCACTTGGAAACAATAAAAGGGTTTACCTCTTTTTTAGATTTTACATTTCAATTTAGTACTGAAGTTATTAATTTCTTGGATGTATTGTTATATAAGGATAGGATTCATTGTAGGTATTCAGCAAGGATTTATAGGAAACCTACATATTCTAATTCTTTTTTACATTTTTATTGTAGTCATCCTGTCCATCAAAAAAGAGCTGCCATTAAAGGACAGTTGGTAAGGGCATCCAAAATGAATTCTTCAGATGGCAATTTTGTTGCAGAATGTGACAATTTAAAAATTATGTTTTTAAAAAGAGCGTATCCTGAAACCCTTATTGAGCAATTAAAATTCGAGGTTAGTAGGAAAAGAACTACAGGACATATTAGGCCCATATTATGGAAAGGACATCAACTTTCCATGAATCTAGATAGATTGGAATCTCCCCTTCAAGGTGACAGTTCAATACTTGAAGCTAACCACAGTAATTTTAATGTTAGTTTTTCCTCTCAATATACCAATGATGCAGGTAATATACGGAACATTTTAGTGAACAATTGGACTTCCATTATGGAAGACCATTCCATATCTAATATTTTGGGGAATAGGCCCTTGATTACATATAAAAGAGGCACTAATTTGAAAGTACTCCTGGAGGCCCCCCCTTAGACCAAAAGGTAACTTTTGGGGATGTTTAAATGTGGGTGCTGCCATTATTGTAAGTACATCAGAATGGGAAAAGAGGTTTGTATCAATGGTATTTTTTACACTATAAGAGGTAGGTTCAGTTGTGAGTCCCAAGGGGTAGTATACCTCACCTCATGTTAGCAATGAACATGCTTTTATATAGGAAAAACCAAGCGAGTGTTTAGACAAAGGGTCTATGAACATCAATACAATATTAATAAGAAAAACTGTAATAACGCCTTAGTGCATCATGTGAATGAATATCCTACACATAGTTTTGTGTTTACTATTATTGGACAAGTTAATAGGAATATCAGAGGTGGTCCTTGGGAACTGAAACTTGAAGAACATGAACCTTTATGCCAGTTACGCACTAGTGCTAACATATTCCCAGGACTTATGTTCTATCAAGTTCCAATTCAAATTAAAGACTTTAGATAGATAACTGTTATGTACTATTTATATATACAAATATATTTTATACATATTATATATACTATTATTTTTATTGCTGTATATTTAAACATATGCAGTTATATGTAAATAGTTGGAACTACATTCCTATACATTTTATATTTATATTTTTATATTTTTTCATTTTTTTATTTTTATGTTGGGTTTGAAATTAATGAAATTGCATTTTTTTATGCTGTACTTAAAATTAATAAAATTATATTGTTTATTCTTGCAGGTCTTGGGTTGCATGCCTTACATATGTTTTATGCATCAAAGGTATGCAACTTTAAGAGTTAGTTGAGCTTTAATTCAACAATTAATCTTAGTATTTATAGAGGAGTGTTTTGAGATTTATTTGTCTGAAGAAGTACATGTTACTGGTTGTACAAAAGTGCTAACAATACATTTTGTGGGACTTATATCATTCTTGCCATCCTTCAGTTTATTATTTTAGTTTTTTCTTTTTTGTGTTACAGTAATCATGATGGCATGCTAATTACAGCATAAGCAGCTGAACTGTATGCTAAACAACCAATCAAAGACTGCAAGCTATAAAGCAATTGTGTACACTTAGTGTAGGTTTTGGTTGCAAATTACAATCCTACTGGAATACAGCCATGGAAACTATACAACACAGAAAATGTTAGGGGCCACTGCTGACCTTCTCTATGTGTATGTACAACATGCTCAACTCTATGTTACTGCTGCTAATAGATTTCTGCCAAGAAGGAGGATGTTTAGACCTTGTTTAACTTTTCATGGTGTGTGAGGTAGAAATAGTAGAGTGTTACAAGTGTATAGAGACACATTCCAGAAACTCTGCAACCACTGTACTCAATTAATAGCAAGAGCAAACTGATGGGAATGAATACCTCTGGAGACTAAGGCACATGTAGCCCTCAGCATTTTAGATATACAGACCTTCCAGAGACCAACAGGGGACATGGTGGGGTGTCACAAGCATCAGCATCCAGGATCTTACATCAGTTCCTGACTGCTATGCTACAGTATGCCGGTGTTTATATATATTTTCCCCATACCCCTGAGGACAGAGCTACAGCTATGCAGGATTTCTACCCCATAGCAGACTTCCCTAAAGTATTGGGTGCCATAGAATGTACAGACATTGAGATCAAAGTACCACCTGGGGAACACAGAAGGGTCTACATAAAAAGAAAGGGTTTCACTCTATTATCTGCACAGGTCATGTGTAATGTTAATGGAATCATACTGCATGTATGTGCTGGCAAACCCAGCAGTTACCTCACCTGCCATATCTGGCACAACTCACAGCTCTTCCACAGGATTTTCAGGAGGGATATTCCACAAGGCCATTTACTGGGGGATGCAGGGGATGCACGTGAACCATAGCTGATGGCATTCATCAGAAATGTACACACACCTATGGAGGAATGTTATAATGAGGCACACACTGAAACAAGAAATATCCCTGACCATGTGTTTGGACTGCTGATGTCAGAGTTTCAGTAGCTAGATATATCAGGATGGGTCCTACAGTACGATCCCAGTACTTGTGCTGAATTTATCATTGTTCTGTCTTACAGAATATTATCCTGAGAAACAAGCTGCGACAGGAACACCGAGGAGAAGTGTCACATTTTCCAACACCACTGGCAAGGTCACCATAGCCACATGCAATTAAGGCCTCAGATGGAGACCCACCAGCCACTGTGGGTGTAGTTAGATATAGATGTGCACAATATGCCTTTGTCAAGGCCAAGAGACAATGGATGGTGCACATACTCACCACTTAAGGGGGTACAGCTTTCATCCTATGTACATGCATGCAGTAAAATGGATGCCAGGCAATGCTCACAACCTTTACTTACTCATGTAAAAGCTGTGTACTGCTCAAATCACACAGACTCAGTCCCAAATTACAACAGTTGTAACTGCAGGATTATCAAGGTAAGTGCTGGACCTGGGACATAATAATAAATAGGTAAGAGCACAAATGAATGGCAGGTACTTGCATACTGTTACTCGAAGATGTACCTAAGTAGAATTGTGTGAGTTGTCCAGCAATAACTTTTTCTTTTTGCACTGAAGAAGGCCATTACATTGGCCGAAACCGGTTTGCAGTTTTTCTGTTTTTTTATTTCGTTTTTCAATATGCCACAATAAAGTAGTTTTTTGCTTGCCTAAACCTTTGTGCTGGCTCGTTTTGTGCGTTTTGACATTTTGGTTTGAGCCTTGCACTGGATCCACCTTGCGTGTCTTTTTTGATTTGCTCAGTTGTCCAGCAATGACATCAATATATGACAGTACTGACTTATGTCAATAAATTTCTGCTGTTTATCAACTAACAGTTTTCATGCATTGAAAATGCACAAAATACAAAAATAGTCAAATGTCTAATTATCCCTACATTCTCAAAAGTACAACAATAAGCTTCACTGATGTATCAACAATTCCAAGGTAGTATTCAGAATAGCAAAAAGGCTGTAGGACATCAGTAAAAGATTCATGGCATCACCAACACATAGGTTCATAGGTTGGTACTAGGCTATCGGCCCTAGGGCCTATACAAGCCTAGCCATAACAATTCCCTGGATATTTCTTCCCACAGTATTTACTTCCCTGGATCCCTGTCTAGCAGGGTGATTGACATGATCCCTGGGGTGAATTTCCTATCTCCCATCCAGTCATCAAGGTTCCATTTGAAGAGGGCCAAAGAGGTGCTCTGTTTGACATGTATGGGCAGTCTATTCCACAGTGTCGGGAGTCTCTTGGTCAGGAACCTAACCCTCCAGCATGTTTTGTTCATTGTGATGAGAAGGTTTAGATCCCTGGAGCTTGTGTCTGAGGGATTTGGGTTTCTTTATGTATAGCATGTCCAACAGCTCTGGGTTTGACATGGCCTTGTATGTTAAGCTGACATCACTTCTGAGTAGATGGTATGCGACAGAGTATAGCTGGAGTATTTTTTAGATGGTCAGCATAGGTCATCTGCTTTAGGCCTGTGATTCTTTTAGTGAGGTATTTCTGCATATATACATGTATACTAAGCACTCAGTTAGCTATGCACCCTGTGCATTAGAAAAAATAGGTATGTATTCCTGAATCCAAAAGATAGAACCAAGGCTATGCCACAGTTATCGTCATTTGTTCAGGGTGTTGTTGGGGAGAGGGGGGCAGGATGCTAAGAATGTCATAAAAGTAGTGAATGTGTGTGAGTAAGAAAGACGGGCAGGCATAAATGCAGTTAATTATCAAATGGCCACTGAGATAGAATGAACTGCAAACCTCATGAATGCCTCATGTACCTTTTATATGTGTGTGTCTGAATGGGCACTCAATGTGAAATGTGTGTGTGAGTGTCTGCATGAATACAGCCAAGCTATGTGTGACAGGTGTGAGCAGTGCATGGTAAAAGTATCAGAACATCATTGTCACCCCCAACTGGGGGATCTGGTTCTACCAGGAGTTGCACTGGCACATCCATGCCCATGGTTAGATGTGCTGAAGCTATGTGAACATGAGTGATGCCTGCTGGATGAGCTCTCCTCACAACTACCCCCAAGTTCACGACCCTGTGACTTACCACTTTGGAGTGTGGACATGTTAACCACTGATGGAGCAGTGGAAGTAGTGGCACTATGAGAGCAGAATTGTGCATAGCCTCATTGGCTAACAACAGATGAAGCTACTGACTTACAGCCACAAGGATGTTGTTCCCCTCCCAGCAGATGTTCTGTCACAGACACTGCCTGTTCCATTGTGTCAAATGTCTGATCCATTTAATTGGCCACACAGCAGAGGCAGTCATGCATTGTCAGCATATTCCACATCTAAAACCCTAAACAAGCCCTCAGATGTCCTAGTGGAATGTGCCTGTATCTCCATAATGGCCCTAAACATATGTTGAGTGGCATGTAATGACACACTAGGATCAGGTGGAGGTTGGACAACATGCCTCCTCTGAGCACCCAAACCAACCCTTCTGCATGTCACCTTGCCCACACTTTGGATGGCCAGATTCCACTGGCATTGAAGCTGCAGTAACCACACTACACTGAGCAAGAGTGTAAAGCTCAACTTGTCCAATATCTGAGGGCTCAGTGGAATGGGTATGTACAGCCATACTGGCTGTGTCTGATGGAAATGCAAGGGATGGGTGAATCACAACCTCAGTGTCAGATTCAACATCTGCACCACCAGAATGTGCCTCCATTTGACCACTAGCATCATCAGAACCTACCAGTACTCCAAAATCAGATGGTAGGAGTCCTACACTTCCACAGTCAGGATCACCTGCAGAAATAAGCAACAGACACAAGAATGAAATCAGTACTATACTAAATATTAAGCCAATATATATGATAACAAAGTAAAATTGGTCACACAATCACAAATGGAACACCCTTCTCACACATACTGATAATTACATATCTAAAGAATGGTTATTAATAACAAAATAAACATGTGCTTACCAGGTACTGATGTCTCCACACTGTATAGGGAGGATAGCCCTGTAAACATAAATTTATAAAAGGATGGCAAGTAACCACCACAATAGGAATAACACAGGGGGACAGTGAATACACAATCACTTATATGCCAAATCAGAAATAGGTGAAACTGAAACTTGGCTGAGATGTTCACCCACACCCAAGTGTACTGAATTACTTTGTTGTATAACTCTATTAACTTACCAATATTTGCAATTCATAAAGTATTAATCAAATAATATAGATAGATAGATAGATAGATCGATATATAGAAAGATAGATAGATAGATAGATAGATAGATAGATAGATAGATAGATAGATGTGTGTATATTTTAGTATACAAGCAAATACAAAACTTGCCATATGTAAGCAAGCCTGGAAGATGCTCATGGGACACACTTGTTCTCCCAGACACATTCGCATCAACATCAAGCACACGGTATGCAGTTTCCACTGTATGGACAGAAACACTTCATTTGGTGTTAGTGGGGACTCAGTAGTAGGACAACCCCCCATAGCTAGCTGTCCTCAGGCAACTGCAGCTGCTCTCCTGCAGGCTGATGAAATCATATCAGTGGCCTGATGATGCACCTGATCATAATTCCTACTGTGACGTCTTACAGCACTGACATCATTGACTAACTTGTTCCAAATCTCCTTTCCAGCAGCCATATCCCCACATCCTCTCTCAAGCAGAAAAGCTCCATGACACCTCAAAGCCTTGATTATCAATTCATTTTCTGAGTCACTGAAAGGGGATTCAATTGGATTTGTAGGCTTGGGTGCCAAAATCCTATGCAACATAAAACAGAGAAGGATAAAACACATAAATATCAAATGACTAATGTCTTGCTTACTTACACATTTGTCAACATTAAGCACTGGAAACACACTTTTCATTTAGTAAAGCTGTTGGTTATGTGGTTGTCCCACTTCCACTTCATACACACATCAAGATGGAATACCACATAAGTAATGTATTATATTTCCCACTGATGCCTACACATTTTCAACAGAAAAGCACTTGGAACACACTTTTGTTCTTGGAACCCAGAATGGTAGGTGGCTCCCCCCCCCCCAAAACAACAAACAAAGATTCATACAAACCAAAGAATACCACAGAATAAATTTTATATATACTGTCCACAGTTATCAGGATGTGCACACATTTACATCAGAAAAGACAATTTATGAATGCCAGTCACTTCTCACTGTGCTCACCACTCACATGGAGGTTGCCCTTGGCCATCTCAGAAGCATAGCACCTGTGCCCGTGACATGTACATTACATTTCTTTCCAATAGCATAGAATATTGTAAAATCAAATTTTAAAAATAATAGTTATGCTGAAAGTGTAACCTGTCTTTCTCAGAAATGGAAATGCCTGTCAAAACTGCGTGTGCTAACAGTGAAATATAAGAAGTCATTCAAAGAAATGTTCTATTTTCTGATGGATATATAAATGCATTTGTAACATTTTTAAAAATGTAGAATGTACTTGAATAATACTAGCATACCTTAACTAAATTATAAGCCTTCTCTACCATAAATCTCATTCAAAGGAATACCAAACTTCTGTTTTGTGGAAATGCACGGTTTCCTCACCTTCAGGTTCCCAAGCTGCATAATTACCTTTGTATAGGCATCTATATTATCTTATCGAAGTTTCAGAATATTGAATCTGATATGGTCGACACCATATCATCGAATTCTGAAACATCGAAAGATAAGAAAAATGCCTAAAAACAAAAATAAATAAAAACTTACCTTTGCAAGCAGGGAGGCAAGCCCACCTGAACCCTCCGCACCCCCCTACTTAAATATACCAACTCCGAGACCACACTACATCGAACTAAATGGAAATCTTCCCTTACGGAGATTTCTGTTTAAACGTTCAATGTTTTTTGCTTTCACTAATCTGGTACCGACAATATCAGCTTCGATATTGTCGGCCTTCGACAACGTGAAGTAGACCCTTTTATAGTGTAGATTCAGCCCTCTGAGCACTGAGAATATGCAAATGAGATGTGAGCTAATTATAATTACCCCTCCTATTATATAAACTGCATTCATCTTTGTTTGGCAATGCTCTCTGCTTAACATCATGCTCACACAGTTTGCACAATGGCCATAAAATGAGATATCCAGAATTGGCAGGTGGCCCCTTTAACTGTTGGAGAACCTGTGCAGACATTGTTGTAGCTGGGATGGACGATGCCCAATCCAGGCTAAACTGGATATCAAACAAGTTGTCAGCACACATGCTTAACCTCACACGGAGATCTCACATAAAATAAGGTCATGACACATAAACCCACATATGTGGAGGTACTGACTAAAAGCATACCAAAACGGGATATATCTCACAAATGCACACCACCTACACTTACCACTAAGCAAAAACAAACCACTACAAATATCAACCTACACACCTGTGTCTCAACAAATAAGCACCTAAGGCAAAACACATCAAATTTCTTGGTCAAAGTCAACTCCATAGTGAGACACACAGATGTCCCACTCACTATATATATATATATATATATACTTCTTATAAGTTTAAGTTTTTGTTGGATAGGATATAATGTCATTATGACTCATTTTATAGGTGTATAAATTTCAGTGTTTTTCAAGTAATTAGTATTTGGTCTGAAGAAGCCCACATGGGTGAAAGCGCAAACCAAGTTTGCAATGAGAATAAACTGACCTTTCTTTAATATCTTGTTTGTTGGATGTTTTACTTTGAAGCAGAGGGATTTGTTTATGAGAACTGTCTTTAAGAACTACTTTAGTTGAAGGCACAATCAGTGGGAGTACCAATGTCTGTAATACCAAGGTCAGACCTCAAGGTGGAGTGGGATCTCGAGTTGGAGGTCTAAGTAAAAATGTACCTTTTAGAAAGGCCTTTCATAACTTGGATGAAGCTAAAGAAGAAGTATTATCGCTGATGTGGTAGGTGGAGATGGCTACCAGCTGAACTTTAGTGGTGGAGTAACTTGTCCTAGTTTGAAAAATGGAGGCAAGGAAATCTAAAATAGCAGGTAGTGAAGCAGTAAAAGGATTCAAGTCTCTCTGATGGACCCACAAGTAAAATCTTTTCCATTTACTTTTATAAATCTTCCTAGTTGAAGGTTTATGGGATGAGAAAAGAATCTGATGAACTGGGAAGGAAAACCTGTAATGTCTATCCATCATTGAAATTGAAGAAACCATGTGGTTAACTTGAGGCCTGTAATATCTGGATGAATCACCCCCTGAAGGGTGTGATAGGAGATCTGGAGTGGGATCCAGTGTCCAAGGTGGATGCACTGCATGAGACCATAAGAAGGGAAACCACAGCTGCTGAAGCCAGTAACGGGCAATGAGGATTACTTTGCTCTTCAACTGGTATGCTTTCTGAGCAAACTTAGGTTTAGAGGCAGGGGTGGTTAAGCATAAAGAAGACTAGAAGACCAAACTTGGGCTAGAGTATCTCTCGGTGACTGTCCCTGAGGGAGAATTAGGGCAAAGAATCTGCTGCATTTGTTGTTGAGGATCGAGGTGAACAGGTTGCAGCATGGCTGACCCCATTTGTGGACAATCATAGTTGCCACTGACTGATTGAGCAACCACTCATGAGGCATCAGAATGGTCCTGCTGAGCTTGTCCACTAAGATGTTGGATTTTCCTGGTATGTGCATCGCTACAAGAAAGTGGATGGAGAAGATTGACCATTGTCAAACCATTATTGTTTCTCGGCATAGGGGACAGGATCTGGTTCCTCCCTGTTTGTTGCTGTACCAGTCTACTGACATTGCCCATTTGAATAGCAATGCTTCCTAGTGGAAGAGAGCTCTGAAGACCCTGCAATGCTAGAAGCACCACTCTCATCGCTACAACCTTTATATGCAAATTGGTCTCTTCATGGGACCACATTCCTTGAACTGTTTGTCCCAAGTAATGACCCCCCACTCCAACTGGAAGGTGTCCATAGTCAATGAGGCATTCAGGGAGGAAGGATAAATGGTCACCCTTGATATATCTCTTCGGAGTAAATCCACCAAAACAGGAATTTTCTGCAAACCTGAAATAATTGTATTGGATGTCATAAAGGGTGTCAATGAAAGGACCATTGCACTGCCAAGGTCCATTGAAGGAATGGGTATTAAAGTTATCGAGGCAGCCATTGGCCCTAGGGCTTTGAGTACTATCCTTGCTGGGGAGAAGGATGAGAAAGAACCTGACTAACATGAGATTTCAGGCAAAAATTCTGTTTTGAGATAGAAGTGCTACACAATTGACTGTATCTAGACGTGCCCCTATAAACTCCAAAACATAAACTGGTTGAAGTTGTGACTTTGTCAGATTTATTATAATTTCCACAGATTGAAATAATAGGAATAAGTAATCTCTGGCCTTTTCCAGAAGAATCCTGGTCTGTGGGGTAAGGATCCAGTCATCTAAATAAGAAAATTATCTGAATATGTGCAGTCTTAGATGAGCTGCTATCACTGCCATCCATTTGGTGAACTCCCTGGGGACTATAGTGAGACCAAAGGACAGGACTGTGAACTGGTAATGACTGGCTTTCAGCCAGAAGTGTAGGTATCTTCGAGAGTGCCTGTTCATTTTGATGTGATAGTACACATCTTTTTTTTTCACTAAATATTTTTTTTTATTATTTCAAATAAGATGTCTTAAACATTACATGAAATAAAGATAAATAACATATTTACAATTCTAAAACATTACTAACTTCAAACCATTATATAACTATTTACATTGGTGTCTATGCAAATAACATTGAAATTCTATATTATATAGAGTTAGAAACATAAGATGATATATCTTCTTCGATATTTTCAAGTATTTCCAGTACTTTCATCCAAGAGTAATAGTAAGAAGTAGATCTTTTAGTTCTGTTCTTCACTGTTAATATTTCCATGTGAGCAACTGTTGTTGTTAAAGTCTCAAATTCCTTGAACGTAGGCGAAGCCTCATTTTTCCAGTGTATAGTTATGATTTTACGTGAAATTGCCAATAGTGACCATAGGATTTTAGTGTCTTTTTTGGTACAGAGTTTGGAATAGGAGAGTTGAATAAAATTAAAGACTTCGTTAATTGAAAATTATCATTATAAACAGTCTGAAAAAATAATTAATGGATTTCCAGTACATATTGAGACATATACATTCATAAAAACATGCTGCCAATCTGCTTTTATCTTGATATGGCATCTCCAACATTGATCTTCAATAGAATACATTTTGGCTAACCTATGTGGTGTATAGAAACTTCTGTGTAGATATCTCCAAGTGAATAATTGCCAGTATTTTGATAATGTAGAAAATTTGGAAGATTTTAGAATATTACTTTTTCTTCTTCAACTGGAGGATGGTTGTTTATTAAAGTATAATAATCCCAGTATGATTTTTCATGATAGTTTTTGTTTTTTAACAATTTTATAGATATTAGACAAATAACCTGTACCCTGATAAGGCTGTTTTGTGATAAGAATAAGGTATTCAATGAGTTTTGGAGCTTCATGTCTAACTGAAGGTTGCATTTGTTCTATTTTATTTATAAGAAAATGCCTTAGATTTTGTAAAACAGCCAATTGTCTTTATTTATATTATAATTATAAATGATCTGTTCCTTTGTTAGAATTTTCCCTTTCTCTATAAGTTGATGCCAAAAGAGTAATGTTTCTTCTTTAAGTATATTTATTTTAGATATTTGGAATGTATCTAGAATATTTGATGTAAAAGCTATAGGAAAATAAGAAAAATCCAAGAATTAATATTTGGTATTTTGTTTATATATGTTCTGAACACTGAAAGTGTAGAACTTACATAGTTTGATGGCAATTTATTAATATTATTCCTTTTCCTAAAAATAATCTTTTAACATCCATATAAGGGGTGATGGTATTACTGTTAAGTTGTCTTGTATGTGATTATAATTGATTTCTATGTAAATCTGCTCATGGGCTTGTTTCCATATAGGTGTGTATGAATTATTTAACCATAGTGTTATGTTTTTAATAACAGATGAGGTAATATATAAATCAATATCCGGTAAATTAATTCCACCATCTTCCCAATCTGGCAAATGTTTATTTAAGGCTATACAGGGTTTATTTGGAAACCATAGAAAATTTAAAATTAGTTTATTGTATCTTTGAATAATATATTTGGGAGGTGGCAATGAAAAAGTTTGTATTAAGTATAATATTTTGGGAAATATGATTATTTTAATAAGATATAATCTGTCTGCTGTTGAAAAGATATATTTATTCCAGTAACCAATTGTTTGTTCTATTTTGTCTAGAATTTTATTATAGTTAAATATTAGAGAATCTGTTAATTCATTGAGTAGATTTATTCCCAGATATAATAATTTACTTTCTGTTACTATATATTTGGAAAATCTTTTGTTTATATTATTTTTTTTTACAATTACAGGGCATAATTTTAGTTTTGTTTTCATTAAATTTTAAGCCTGAAATATTTTGAAATTTATTCATGGAGTTAAATAGAGCATTCAAAGACTCATTTGCATCTGAGAGAGTTAATAGTATGTCATCAGCAAAGAGTTGGATTTTAAGGTTTAACATTTTATTAATACAAATGCCCTTTATGTTATTGTTTGATCTGATTTGATTTGCAAAGGATTCTATGAGTAATGCAAATAACAATGGTGATAAAGGGCAACCTTGTTTAGTTCCCTTTTTTATTGTTATAGGGCTTGATCTATATGATCCCAGTTTAACATATGCAGTAGATTTTTCATATAGTATTTGGATAAGATTATTAAAATTAGAAGGAAAGTTATATTCTTTTAAAACTAGTGAAAGAAAGTTCCAATTAACCGAATCAAAAGCTTTATTAGATTACATTTAAATTTAGGACTTTATGTTTGCTATAATCTATTAATGTTAGTATTCTTTTAATATTATCTGAAGTATTTCTTCCTTTAATAAAACCTGTTTGATCTTTGTGAATTAAGAAAGGAAGAAAGTGTTTGATTCTATCTGCGTATATAGCCATAAACATCTTGTAGTCTATATTGAGTAATGATATTGGCCTATATGAGGAACACTGTTTCTCATCTTTATCTGGTTTGATAATTGGGGATATCAATGAATATTTCCAAGAGGGTGGTATATTCAAATCTTTATTGGCTATATCATATACTTTTAATAATAAATATATGGCTTGATTGGGTATTAATTTATACATTTCTGGTAGCATATTGTCTGGGCCAGGTGCTTTATTTGTCTTGAGCTTTTAATTTGTGATTTTAATTCTGTCATATTGATTGGTTTGTTTATAATGTCTATTTGTTCTTGTGTTAATTTAATATGAATATTGTTTTCTAAGTATTTTTATATCCTTAGTAGGTGTATCTTGAGTATTTATGGAATTATCAATGTTAAATTGAGTCTGAATGCTTCTAAAATATCATTTAGTTCCGTAACTCTTTTGTTAGTATTGGGAATAAATATTTATTTTATTTGCTTAGATTTAATTATTTTTTTGTTCTATTAGTTAAGTATCTCAGGTGTGCTGAATTAGTAGAGTATGAGTTTATTTTTATCTTTTCTAAGTTAATCATAATCTTATGGTGTAGCAATTCTGTATACTTCTTATTGATTTGTGTAAGTTCTTGAACTTGAGTAGCATTACCCTTTTGTATTTCCAGTTTCAATTTATCTGCTTTGTTTTGTAAGTCTAGCATATCTTTATTCCATAACTTCCTTTTATTTATGTACCAGGATAATATCTTCCCATATGTAATTGCTTTTAATGAATCCCAGACATATATTTCTGAAATATCTTCTGTGTAATTTATTTCTAGAAAGTTTTGATTGTTTCTTCATAAAATTCTTTGAAATCTCTCAATTTTGTGATATAGGAAGGTATCCTAGTAATGGGATTTGAATAAAATGGTGTAAGCTCTATCTCAAAGACTATGGCATTATGATCAGATAAAGGACAATTTATGATTTTGACTTTGTCAATTTTTGTTATTAGGTCATTGGCAACATATATTCTATCAATTCTAGAGTTAGTTTTATATATATGAGAATAAAATGTGAAGATTAGTGAGTCTGGTTCTGCAAATTCATTTATATCTTTTAAATACAATGTATCTATAAATTTTGATAGTGCTTTAGAGATGGGTTGTTTTCTTCTTTTGGATTTAGAATCTGTATCTTTTCATTCATTATACAGTTGAAGTCTCCTGCCACTATCAGGTTACCCTTAGTTAAATGAATTATCTCTTCAAAATGCTGTTTAACTGTTTTAATCCTAGTCCTGGGATCCAATATAGATTTACTAACGTATAGATTCTCTTATTTAACTCTATTGAAACTAGACAAAACATACCTGATGTATCTTGATGAGTAGTAATTATTTTAGGTGTTATAGTTGAGTTGCAAAGTAGTATAGCTACTCCTCTTTTTTTGTTTTGTATTGAGAGTTTATTAGTACTGTGTAATTATTAATATTTAAGTTGTTTATATCTCTATCTAATAAGTGTGTCTCTTGTAAAAGACTATTTGTGGTTTATGTAAGTTTATGTACTTGAATAGGCTTCTCCTTTTATTACTATTATTTAGACCATTAACATTTATGGATAAACATTTCATTTCCTAGTTTTGAGTTTGTTTTATGTGTAAGTTTATGTAAATATTGTTTATTCTTAGTTCCATCTTGGATACAGAATTCAAAAGTTTTTCTTGTATGATTTTTGCATGTTTCTGAGTGACACCAAAGTGATAGAATAAAAAAAAAAAACAAAGAACTTCCAAACTTGTAATTCTTAACCTTAAAAACCATTCCCTATTGCTATGAGGTAATATACCTCTTCGTTTGGTTAGTGAATCTAACCAAACAAACTTTCTACCCTCACAAATAATATTTGGATCAGTTTCTCTTATCCTCTTAGTTTTAAATAAAGATAATTGAATAATATATTAAGATAATCTAATCAGCTAAAATATATACATATATTCTTTACTCATCTTATTGTAATTCAATAATACTTACTTCTAAGCAGGTTTCAAAAAGGTACAAATATTTAGATTAAGGTAGTATCATTTCAAAATAATTTAGGGTATTAATAAACATCATGTTAAAATCTATAACTGTATATTTCATACATCTGTTGAAAACTATTTACTGACATTACTGTATAATACAGTACCATTGTTGTGCAATTGTTTTAGACTACTCAAGTCCGAAACCAGTGTTTAAATTAATATTTGCAAAGTCATATTGGAATAAAAACATGAATAGTTCTGAAACCACATCATATTTCATGTTTAACATAAACTGAAATGCGATACAATGTATACGTATATTAATATTTCTTTAGTAGACATTAAATATGTTCCTCTGATTGCATTTTTCAGCTTTTCAATGACAATTCCCATGGCTGGAGACAACAAGATCACAATTTAGACAGCTCCCTTATCCAAGAGACCACTCATAATGTTGTTACCTGATTGAGTGTCTTGTTGCCAACACTTCCATCAACCCTCAGAGGGACCCTGCACAATGAAAACTGACACAGTACAGAGGTAAAACTGCAGTGCACTTGACCACACCCTCAAAGCAAACATCTATGTATATCACACATCAACTCCCACAGCTTAGACTGACACCCAACCAGTGAGTCTATCTGCTGACAACAAGTGCTGGAGATACAATCCTGACCTACTCAACACCAGTAATTCAATCCTATGACTGAACAAAAGTATACCGAAGAACA
The DNA here is from genome assembly GCF_019279795.1 of Protopterus annectens. Taxonomy (NCBI): domain Eukaryota; kingdom Metazoa; phylum Chordata; order Ceratodontiformes; family Protopteridae; genus Protopterus; species Protopterus annectens. The sequence goes on along the minus strand of NC_056725.1, from coordinate 897,134,522 downwards.
CATCAAAACAATGGAAGCTGCCAAGATTCAAACCACCATGTACGAAAATATTACAGGCCAAAATTCCCAACCCATTTTGCAGCAAAGAGACAAAATGTATTCAAACCATGGGGTAACACCTTTACCACGTCAAAAGGTGTCCAAGAAGCTTGTTTTTCCTCCAACATCGGAGGACAGCCACGATGATCCATGCACTGCAAGAGTACCATTTTATCCTGGCAATTGCTTCACGACTGTATATAGAAACATTTAATCCAAATCATTAACTGGCACCACAACAATATTTCTCAGAAAAGCTGTTTTACAGCCAATGACCAGACAGAACGCATCATTGAGAGGATACATTTATCAAATGTCAAGTGCCCCAGCCATAATACAAGTGTCTCCTCAAATCAATCCCCAACGAATCTACTGCCCACCAAACTTGCAGACCAATACTGGCATCCTTTCATGCAGTCACATTGAAACACAAAAATACAGGTCCGCTGATCAGGAACAACCAGGCTCTCAACTGCCAGACAACACACCCGTCTGCAGAAAGGTCCAAGAATCATAGTTGCATTGTCAAGCATCCTTGTCCACACTAACAGTAACATGATATACCCGCATACACTAGTATTGTGTCATTCTTGATAATGTAAAAGCCAGACAATATTATAAGAAGGGTGAAGCCACAGCCAGGCAACATAACAAGAAGAGCACAGCCGCAGTCACCATTCAGATGAGCAAACGGGAACAGCATGAGCCATCTAAGGATGGATAGCCCGTTGAGTACCTGCCACAATGCATGCCCATAATGCATGGCAACCCAGTAACAAATTAGGGTGTGGGCTAAGCCTCTCCCCTTCCACTCAAATCAGATCCAACACAATATGTGTGTAGAACACAGATGCTTCGACAAAGCCCAAAGCCACATGGGATATAAACATTGTATAATTGACACACCAGGTCAAATCCACTGTTGTTATGTTACTCATTATAGTTGCCTATACAATCATTGCTTCCACTTTCTCCATCTAGTATACCATAACGCCATCTAAATGTTTGATTTGCCAAATGCACATCCAACCTTCTTGTTGCATCCCACCTGCCCACCCGAGGGCATACCTTGGCAGCAGGACATCAGTAGTATTCTGCAGGAGCACCAGCATGGGAAATGGCAACCCTCCCCAAAACAAACCTGTCAGTTGCTTGACATTTACTAGTTTCTTTAGAGAATTTGTAAAACAGCAGTGATTTTATTTGCTGATGATTAATTTCTGCTTTTAAACTCTGCTGTATAAAACATAGTAAGGGATAGCTAAAATGTCTGGAAATCTAAACTGATAGAAAGACAAGCAGATATATGTCCTTATCTATCAAGGTGCTAGAAGACATCAGTAGCCATAAACTGAAAGTGCTTCAAAAATAAATATCTGTGTATATTTATATGAACCTTTTATATTATTTATGTTTCCTTAGAAGGAATTTAGGTTTCTGTATCTTTAAATGTGAACCTAGCTTATTTTCTGACTAGACGTCAATTAGAAAGAGTCAGGGATGGCGTACACAAGTAAATGCGACAAGCAATAAGTAACTCAAGTTTCTAGTGATGTTTGTGGCTGTTAAATTGTCTCGAGAACCAAGCAGGAAAAGGTATGTGTTTTTTTTTTCTTTTCCCTCCTCTTATTTGGTGACAAACTCATGTAGTGTGCACGCAAGCACTCTAGTTTACGGAGTAGTGTTCACAACTGTCAAACTTTGCATTTTAAACATGCTATGCCTTATTTCTCTACAAAAGAAAAGACAACAGGATATCTAAGCTAGTCACAAGCATCTTTCAACTCCGGATGTCTGGAGCCACAACACACATGACTTATAGCCTCAAAATATCACTTAAAACATATTTTTTCACTGGACTATATCAGTATGTGCATATGGGTCAAAGGCAGAACATCTTTTCAGATTATTTAAAGTAGTCTTATGATACATCCTAACTGAAATACTTCATTTCAAAAGCAACACATTTCTGCCCAGCATTAGCGTTTATCCAAACAGGGACACTTTTAACTTATAAAAAGTAATACTATCAGGGATGTAACTGATAATAAGTTATATAGCAGCCATTACTATACCTATTAAGCAATATAACCATATACTGATTAAAGTATTATAAGTTAATGAAGATTTAATAAAAGAAGAGAAAAATAAAAACAACAAAACACAAAGAGAGAAAATAAATAAATAAATAAACTATTTGGGAACATTATTATGCATTGATTACTCTGATTAAGAATATGAAAATAATAGATGGATAATAATGAAAAATAGAGTAATGTTTAAATTATGCTTAGTATATTGATGTGATTTGAGATAAATGTATTTACATTTATGCTAATTTTGACATTTAAAATATAATTGAAAACAGTACCTGTTTTGGTGTAACTTGAAGACAGTAAGAACTTTTTTTTGTTGTTAGTATTATTATTTAGATTTTTACAGAATATAACATATGTAAGATTATTTGTCCTTTAGTTTTTTTTCTTTTGCTCAACAGTTTTCCAATTATTTACTTCAGCATTTCTCTTGATTGTACTTATTGTCCAGTCCATAGATTCTTCATGTGTTAGGATGTTGTTGTTGGTAAGGTATTTTATTGCTGAATCTACTGTTTCAAAGATTTTTATTCCATTTGGTAGAAAAACTTTCAGTCTTGCTGGAAATAAAAGATGGACTTTCAGTTGCTTTTTCTTCAAGGTTTTTTTATTGGTAGAAATTCTTTTCTTTTGAAACCACCTTTGTAGAATAATCATTGTCAAATCTTATTAATGAATCATTGTATTTGATGGGAGAATTTGCCCAAGCATTTCTTAATATAAGATCTTTATCTTGTGTAGAAAAAGTCTCACAATTATAGATCTCGGCTTGTTCTTACCGGAGAAGAAGCATTTCCAGAAGCTGCTAGTGATCTATGCCGTTCTATACCATATGAAAGAGCTTCAGGTATTTTTGTTACATCTGGTATCCAGGTGGTAAGAAAGTTTATCATATTGTCCCCTTCAGATTTTTCTGGTAGACCATATATTCTAATATTATTTCTTCTTGTTCGGTTTTCCATATCATCAAGCTTTTCTAGTAAATATGTATTCTGTTGAAGTAAGAATTCAGTTTGTTGTTCTTCTATTTGGACTCTAGTGTCAATGTCACTTAATGACTGTTCAATAAGTGATATATGTCCTTTCTGCTGTGTAAACATTTCTTGAAGCTGTTCCAGTTGTTGTGAGCACTTTTCTTTAAAAGTATCTATTTTATTGTCCATCTTGTCGATTTTTATTGTAAGTTCCTGTATATTTGTAATGGGAGACTGCAGGTCTTTTTTGAGAGAAGAGTCTTGTGCTGTATTCCTTAGATGACTCATGCTATAAAGCTGATATTGGTGCTGATTTTCCAGTAATTAATTTGACAGGAATTATTCAAGTTCTGACAATAAAATTTTTCTTATAGATGCTCAGAGTTATTAGAAATAAGTTAGTAATAAAAATTTCTTCAAATTAAATATTATTTTGTAAAATTCCTGTCAGGAATTGTATTGAGGTAAGAGAGCTGAAATGAAGTGCAGCTATCAGTTCAGCATCCTAGCCACGCCCCCCCAATAGTACACATCTTGAAGATCAAAAGATCACATCCAGTCATCCTTATTTAGGAGAGGCAGAATAGAGTGAACCGTGACCATCTTGAATTTGGAATTCATTACAAAATGGTGCAGACAAATGAGATCCAAAATGAGTCTCAGGTCCCCTGTTTTCTTTGGCAATAAAAAGAACCTTGAGTAAATTCTGGACCCCCTTTAGTCTGGGGTGACCTCTTGGATGATTCTTTTGTCCAGCAGGTTTTGAATCTCTAGAACTGCTAACTCTCCCTAATTGGGTTGATCATTAGGAAGACATTTTCTTTTCTTTTGGGGAACTTGTAAAAAGGGAATGAGATATCCTTTGCACCTATAAATCTTTTGTGATGGCTAACCATTCTTTTGGTTGTAAGGGCAAGTGCCCCCAGACTGCCTCTAGAGAGGGACAGTTGGGCAACCCTTCAGGAACATGGAAAAGATTTGACAGAGAAAGAATCTCAAGACACTTGATTCTGCAGACTTCCCTCTGCCACATGGGCAGCATCTTCCATTGTAGTTATCTTGCCATCTGCCTCTGGGGGAAAATTCTCTGCATGAGTTTTGGAAAGGTCCTTGAGATTTCTGGAACCACATCTTTTCACCTCCACTTTGATTCCTAAAAAAGGGCCTCTGTGGGGTAGAAAAGCAGATTCTCACAGCAGATACGATCTTTCCATCCTTCTCACTGTGAGAGAGTGTCTCTTTAACTGTTGGTTCAAACAAGGAAGATCCATCAAAAGGAGCATCAAAAGGAGCATTGAAGAATACTGCCTTAAAGGGATCTGTGAAATCACACAACCACATCTAGGCATGTCCCCTAATGGCTATATATGAACCTGCAGCCCATGAGAAACCTTCAGCTATTTGAAAGATTAACCTCCTGGACACACTAGTAATGGATTGTAGTGTGGCCAATCATGAGGAGAAGGACTTCTGTTCCTTTGTGGACATGAACCCAGAGTTAGAGTTAGATAGTTCCTTAACTAAGTCCCTCTGTAACCTAGTCAAATGTGTCAATTAATTCACCAACCATAAGGTAAAGGTCACTGATGCATACACTCACTTCCCAAACCTGTCCAATGCCCTAAACTCCTTGTTAGGGAGATGGACAGAGGAGCGCTGTTCACCCAACTTCTTCCTAGCAACTACTGGAACAACCATGGCATCTACAGGAATACTGTTGGTCCAGTGTTATCGGTCAGTAAGTGCACTCAAAACCTTGTCTTGATATTTGAAGATCAGTTCTATGGAGTCCAATGCAATACTCTGCAGGAGACAAGGTCTATAAGCTCATCTGCAGATCAGGTAACCCATGGTGTAGATGGTCCTTACCTAAAGGCTTCCAAGAACACTGATTTTGCCTGGGAAGGGGGTTGGTAAGACCAACCTCCTTTCTGGTGTAAGATCTCTAAGATGTCTCCAAATTAAATATCTTCAGGTGGAAATCTAGGGGGACCCTTCCACTTCATTGAAATCAGTGTCTTCTGTGAAGGATTTCTGCAGAGAATCCAAGTGCCTCCTCTTGAATTACCTCTTCTGAGGGACCTCCTCAGTGTGATGTTTTGGGGAAGTGTTGGAAGAAATGGGGAGTTCCCTGGAGGGAACTGCTTGGAAGCTCATCTGGGCTGGCTATCCCTGAGGTGTAGGATGAAATGACTGAGACACAGTTCTGAAGAGGGAACAGGACATGGATATTAAGGAGCAAGAGTTGAAACTACTTTGGGATGCAAGAAAACCCTCTCTACCACCTTGAAGGCAGAGGGACCAGAAGAAACTGAGGATAATCCTATCACCCTCTCTACCACCTTGAAGGCAGAGGGACCAGAAGAAACTGAGGATAATCCTATCAGAGCTGAGAATCTCAGATCAGAAAATATCCAGCTCAGCCTGACCCTCCACTCTGAAGGAGGAGTCAAAGCTGAGTTATCCAATTCCAAGGCTCTGACAGGAAGCGATGAATCTGAAAACTTCAAAGTCAACCCCTCAGATCCAATGTTGATACTTTGGCTTCGAGAGCCATCATGTTCCAAAGGAGTATGAGCTAATTGGATCAGGGAAGTCACTGGAGTGGAAGATGAAATAATCATTGGATCTGATGGTTTGACTCTTGTGGATCTTGGATCCAAGGGCTCCGAAGTAGCAGGTCAGTTCAGGAGCAACTATAGGCTGAAAAGAAGGTTGAAAGCTCATGGATCCAATGGGAGACAGAGCCAACAGGACCCACATCTGTATCAGTTTTCTGAGGAATTTTCTCATCATCCTTTCCACCTCCAACTGAGAAAGACTTTGAGAAGACCTAAGTCTCTTGAAGAAAAGGAGATCTCAATCTTGCAAATATCAGATCCAGAGAGAATCCTGGTGCATGGGGATGAAGAGATTTGGCTATAGCAAGCATCCAAGCCAATGACATTGTATCCAAGCTCTTATAAACCTTCTTGGCAGCCTCCAAAGGAAGTGCAGATTCATGAGACTGAGCAGCTGAACATTTATGGTGCTCCCTGTTTTCCTTAGATTTTTGAGAGGGGGTCTGAGCCCCTTGAAAAAAAAGTACCTGTCAAAGATGCTGAGGCCAGAAGGAGACCTTTTATGATCAACTTGTTTCTTCTAATGCTACTAGCCCTAGCTTTAAAGCCTGCACACATGGAGCAGGAGGTGTCCAGATGTGCTGGGCTCAAACAATACACACACTCCCTGTGGGCAACAGAGTTGGGGATCTTATGCCCACAGAAAGTGCATTTTTGAAACTAGTAGACTTATCAGCCATACTGCAAAAAAGACCAGCAAAGTGTCTACCCAAAAAGTTTTTTTTGTTTGTTTTGTTATATGTACTAAACAGAAAAATAAGGTCTAAATACCAATAATGGTAATAGGAGAGCTCCCTTAGGGTATAAAAGGAAAAAATGGGAACATTAACTATCAACAGTGATAGAAAATACCAGAAAACTTGGTAAAGCAAGAATTAGAAAGGTTTTGAAGAGGGTAAGGGTGATAGTCTTACTATTATAAAAGGGGAAAAAAGGAAATATATAACTATTCACTCACTAAACCCCAACAAGGAGCTCAAGTGATCACAACCCTGTCTCATCTTAAAGAGCAGCAAATGAGATCTGAGATAATACTGTGAACAGGGGATTGTGGGTAGGGGAGGAGCCTGAGAGTCAGATCCTAGAATCTAAAGAAAGTGGCTGAGTCAGATCCAAGAAATGGATCTGAACCTACTCATTGAGGAATGAATGAAAATGACATCATATCAAAATGACTTTCAACACAGGTAGGCTGGCCAACCACTGCAGCTCAGCCTCCCAACCCTTAACTGGCTGCCACACCAACATCCAGCACATCTGGGACATAACCTGTTAGTACTAACTCCACAACCCCTGCAGTACCTGGGGCATCACCATCAGGTAGCATTTCCCTGGCAGTTGGTGCAATGGTACCCTCTGGGAGTATTGGTGGAGATGGGGATTATGTCACCCACCAGGACCTGCCAGGGATGGTGTGCAAGGTATTAGAAATTAGCACTGGTGTATGCTTCAACCATCTGGACAAGTTGCTCCTTTGAATGCAGACCCCCCCCCCCCACATCAAGCAATCCCACAGGGAGCCAAGGAAGGGGACAGCAATGGTAGCTTTGAGGGTGAGCACTAAATTATCACTGTTCCTATGCTTGACAGTCATGTGCCTCCAATGTGTCCTACCTATGCCTAATCATGGTGTCTCCCAACCTTTTGTGTCCATCACCATCCCCATGTATTTATTGTTTGTCCTGTTTGTCTGCACCTTGCACTTGCTTCTTCAGCTACGCTACCTACCTAAGCCTGACATTCATACTTCCCATCCTGAACATTCCTCTCATTTTGAAAAAAGAAAATGGAACCTGTCTGACAACAAAAATTGTCCCATACATAGCTCCCCACTTCATATATGTGTCTTTTCAACATACTTATTTTGGTCCATTTGGCTATACAACATGATTGCATTGTTGTCTCCCATCCGTGTTGTGTTGGAAGTACTAATTCATCTAATTTTCTATACATGTTCACATTACACTGTTAAAAAAGTGGCTAGCAATGGTTCTTTCCTAATTCTCTCTTCAAATTCTTTTATAGCTTCTCCTTTGTTCTTCCCCATTTCCCCCCCATTTCCCAACTTTAATATCCACCGTGTTTTCCCACCTTTAATCTGGTCAAAAAATAGAATCATATACCACACAGATGGCCAGAGATGGCCCATAAGAAAGCCTTCACATTTTGTCCACTGCATTTGCATGGAGTTTGCATTGCAAACCAATGCCAAGTGATGGTGAATAGTTTTTCATGTTATATGGCAAAACTTGGTGAGTTTTTGCCATCATCTGCACTAGTCCAGTTAGCTCATCACAATGTTATTTAAACCTGCTGTGCTAAAGGAACACAGAATTAAACCTTAGTAAAGGCACTACTTTAAGCAGTTGCTCTGACAATTATTTAGACTGTTGAATGTAACAAAATGCAAATTACTCTGTTGAGTGTTGATATAAATCACATGACCAGTGAAATGTTTGACAGTAGATTCAAGGGTTTGATACCAGATGCAGATCTCATCATTTGTTATTGTGATGATATATGTGCATTATATATTTAATGACACACACATTAAACATTTCCAAAGTTATGAATTTTTATGGAGATATATTGATTACTGCCCAAAAATATGCATCTGATGTGATAGCCATCCCCATCGCTATCATTTAACTAACCTTGTTCTGCTTGTCATAAGCCTGTTGTTCTTCACATAAGCCTTCTCTACTCCTATGTCACTCACTTCATGCTACACAGCATGTAATGGTAATAGGCAACAGATTAAATACGTGACCTTTAATGTGCCATTAAAAGAATGCACTGCTAGGTGCATGTTCATCTCTCCATCACTCAAACTCCTCTGTACATGTGTGTGTATTTATTAGGTTGATGGATGGTGTATCCAGACTGATTTGACTGTGTTGATGGATAATAATAATGTGTTACCTTAATTTAATAGTTTATCAGTGCTCATGTAGTGTGGAATGTTTTAAACACATCTATAGGATTCTATTAGTAACATGTTCAGTTGATGATGGATGAAATCTTCATCTAATGTTATGTGCAAACTGTCCTTACTCAGAATATATGGCCAGATACAAACAACATATCTGCTGAGTCAGAAATAATCATCTCAAAACATGTACTACCCCTTGTAATTTCTAGAAAGCTGTATACACATTAAATTATGATTTGCAGTGAGGCCTGCAAAACAGCTAAGCGTTGTACAACTGTGTAGACATAGGTATTAATGCTAAAAAATGTGGAAGACACATAATTTACATTAGTTATTGCTTGTCACATTTGCTGTAGTTATCACATTTACTTTGGTAAAGCCATACTGACACCATGTGTAAAAAAATTGAATGAGCTAGACTTGAACCTTGTGTTATCTGTGTTCTGACCAGGAGTTCAATGCTTTTATACCTGCATCCACAAGGAAAGATAAGCAAAAAGTGTATTTTTTACATTCAGTACTGTCCAGAGTGCTGAGGGGTGTGCATCCCACTTAGCCTGCTTGCGAGAAGGAAGGTGAATCATTAGAAATATTCTATTTTCCCATTTATGCAGAGATCCATATTTGCTCGTTGCTTAACTTTGCCCAAATAGGGAAGGCAATAGCAACAGTTTTTAATGTCATAAAAAAAATTTCCAATACAAATTACATCATCACATCTGTCAGCTATTTCTCACATAGCATATATTCATAACTACTTCTCAAGTTCAAGTTGTATTCTTTAAATTTGATTCCTGCACGTGCAAACAGTTTGCCTTAATTTGCACAAACCTGTTTCTCAGTGGTGCACTATGTAAAGAGGTGTTTGTCATGTAGCACTATGGTTATTTCCCAGTTATTCTTCATCCCTTCAAAAGGCATTTTAAACACGGCATAAGGGAAGGGACCAGTTATTCACCAAACGCAGATTTACTCAGCTTAATGTGTGCCCTACATGAATGCACTTGAAAATTATACCTCAGTGATAAGTTTAATGTCAACTACAATACAGAAATAAAGAGCATGACTGAATTTTTACATTGGTTAAAGCTTTATACTGACACTAGATACTGAAATTGTCTGACAAATGTTTTTCTGTGGACATAAATTCATCAGAATATGAGCACTCATATATCAACACTTGCAGTCGTGCTGTTTCCAAACTGTGTGTGTGTGTGTGTGTGTGTGTGTGTGTGTGTGTGTGTGTGTGTGTGTGTGTGTGTGTGTGTGTGTGTGTGTCTGAGTTTGTTATGTACACAATATTTTGAGAAACAGGTACACTTATGTCTCAGTTCTGCAACATGCGTTCAGGACAGGACTTATTGCATATAGGTTAAGAAACTGTCTTTTAAAGTGTTTGTGCACATTGCAAGCACAAAAGCAAATCCAAAGTCCACACGTTGCACACAAGTCTCATAACAGTATATCTTACCTGCAACATAATGTTGATGTCATCCTGTATAAAGACATCTATGACAATGGAAAAATAAGACTTCTGTGATGGTGCAAATGTTAACTATTGTGTTCTGCAGCTGGAATAAATAGGTAGGGGTTTAAATTGCACAACAGAAATGTTATGTGTGTGCCTGTATGTCTAACTGTGCATAGTCAGAAGAGCATTAGTTTGTGTCCTAATGTCATCACTCAAGTCTCATGGAAAGCAGGGTTTATAGTCATGCATGACTACACAGCAATTTCATACAGCCCTGCCAACATACACTGATGATATTTTCTGCTATAAAGTATTCTGTGAGAGTAAAAAAGTTAGACTTGTGCCGTGGTGCTTGCATCAAGTGTTGTGGTCTCTAGGTTGTGTAACTAGTTACTTAGGTGTTCCAGTCTCACTGCAGTCAATGTCTGTGCATGCGATTACAAGAGTGTGAAACTAAGTTTCATTGAGATCAAAGTTTTAAAGTTGTATATGACTACACAGCAAGCAATTTTATACAGCCCTCCCAACATCTTCTTTCAAACATACACTGATGATGTCCTCTACTATAAAGTGTTGACTGACACTATAAAAGTCAGACTTGTGCCTTGGTGCTAATGCTAAGTATTGTGTTCTATAGCTGGTATAGATAACCTAGATAGGGGTTCTAATCTCACAGCAGTCAGTGTGTGTGTGTGTGCATGTATGTTTGTGTGTGTGTGTGTGTGTGTGTGTGTGTGTGTGTGTGTGTGTGTGTGTGTGTGTGTGTGTGTGTGTGTGTGTGTGTGTGTGTGTGTGTGCGTGTGTGTGTGTGTGTGTGTGGTTAGCTGTCATTCTGTATACCATTGTATTGTAGAGCAGCATGTGAGGCACTCCTGGTAACATCTTGACACTGATGATATCATCTGCTCCAAAGTGATGGTTGACAGTAGGAAAGCCAAACTTGTGCTATGGTGCTAGCATTAAGTACTGCATTCTCAAGTTTAGAGTAACTATATAGGTAGGAGTTCTAAGCTCACTGCAGTCAGTTTGTGTGTTTAGGTAGCTGTCCTTCTGGAGACAATTTTAGAGCAGCATGTCAGACACTCCTACTAGCATCTTCTTCTCACCAGACGCTGATGTCATTTGTTATAAAGTGTTTTCTGACAACATGAAAGTTAGATTTCTGCTGTGTTGTCAGTGTTTTGTACCAGGTTCTATAGTTAGTATAAATAGCTAGGTAGGGGTCGTATTCTCACTGCAGTCAACTTGTGCATGTTCATTCAGCTATCAGTCTGAAGAAAAATTTAAAATGGCATGTGAGATCACAGCTATGCCATGCACTCCTGCCCACTTCTTATTCTCAACACACAATGATGCTGTGATACCCTCTAAAGTGCATTCTGACAGTATTGCGTTCAGATGTCTGTATTGGCATGAGCATTAACTACTGTGTTTTCTAGCTTATGTAGCTTGATAATTTGTGGTTCTAATCTCACAGCAGACTATGTGTGTTCATTTAAATATGAGTGTGGAGACAATCTTAAACTAAGATATGACACCACATCTGTTACACACACCTCCACCATTTTCTTTTCAGTAGTCAGTGATGCTGCCATTCTCTATAAAGTGCACTGTAACAATGTAATGTCAGACATCTGTGGTGGTGCTACTGTTGCATTTTATGGAATCAAATTTTATACATACACAGGACTAATGTTCAAATCTGACCTCACTGAACTGCCATGTGTGTGGATGGTGGTCTATCACATTCAGCATATGACCTTTTGAATCTCTGTTCATTAGAATCCTATTCAGGAGAACCTCTAACACAGCCCCATGAATCTAACATCCACTTTTACCCTCTGCCTATATAACACCATTTCTACAGAACACTGGAAGAATATTATCATCTCAAAGATGCATACTTGCATCATGAAGCACAGCCCTTCCATGACCCTTTTCAAGCCATCTGCAGACCACTGGATGTGTGAGTGTTTATTCTGTCATTAGGTGGTGCTCGTCTCGCCAAGGCAGTATGTAATACAATCACATTCACACATCTGCATGTACTCTTCCTTTCCTACATCATACAGATATATTGATTTTAGTTTAAAGGCTAGAATAATGGCTAAGATTTTATGTGATGCTGTCCGTTAGCCTAGTAATTCCCTATGACCCTATGAACATTACACATGTCAATGTTACTGTCATCCACTTGTGCTGTGTTGAAGTGTAGATGCATGGTAGCTCTACAACAACATATTCAGTCTGAGATTTGACATAATATATTAATAGCCATTGATGCCATTTGATTAAATGTTCCTTCCATAACAGCTGTAGTAATATACCTCCTGAGGACCATTACCATGGGATGATGCTATGTATACTGTTGCCTTACTAAGATATGTTTTCTTGCAGTGGAGTATATTAACATTCTGTACATTTCTCATTCAGCCATCACAGTGACACTTGCAGTCTGGCACATGCATGCATGTGTGTAACTACCATCATGAAATGCTATGTAACATACAACAATATTTCATCATACTAGTTGCCAGGGGATAAATGCCTTGTTTCATCCACATATTGTAATGCTGATATATACACACACATATAACCAGTTCAGATTAATTTGTAATCTTGAAGAATTCATTGTATGCACAATTGTTTTGCTATTTACAAGGATTATGCAGATGTTCCCTAGCAGCATTGTGTGACTGTCAGCATTTGTGTTATTAACTGTTCTGCATGAACCACATCCACATCATTTGTAATGTAGCCATATATGGTGTCAGAGCCCTCACACACACCTTTCCAAAGATAAACATATAGCATATGATGTGCAAGTGATGTAATGATGTGAAATAGGTAGAGTTGAATGACTGTGTTAACAGTTCCACTGTGTGCCATGTAATGCATACCCAAAGCTGTATTCGGAGGTGTTGTCACAAATATTTTTCACGTAAGTACAAAATATTAAGGGAAATACACAGCTATGCACACATATAGTTGTGTATGACACCAAAAATACTCATCTGGTGGCAATAAACAACCTGCAAGCTGATAGATTTGGATCAAACTTCACCCCCTGTTCCCACTGGTCATCACACAAAGTATATATGCAAACATTACTCAGCATATTTTCTCAAGAGAGAAGATTATCTCTGCACTCTCTATGGCTACAAGCATGGCATCAGTGAGCCCTGATAACATCCAGGTTGCCTTATCAAAAAATTAAAACATGATATAGCAGACACACTTGAATTTTGCAGCCTCCAGACAGGGTATTTTCTGGCAGACTGGTGGACAATAAGAATCATCTGTCTGAACAAGGGGTGTCCATCACCTGATACAGTGAATTATGGTCACATAAGCCTAACTAGCATAATCTGTTGGCCAATAGAAAGAATCATCATAGACATTATTAACAAGAACATAGTTAGTTTCCTGAATGTGTAACCAAGGAGAAGACTGTGCACACTGCCTACCTTGACCTAGCCAAAGCCTTCGACAATATTCCCCACTTGGGCATAATAGATAAACTCTCCCAGCTAGGCATCAACCCATATGTTACCAGATGGGTAGCTAATTGGCTCACTGATAGAACTCACGCAGTCAAAATAGGGGAACCCACCTCTAGTAGTAGACCGGTAATGAGTGGTGTACCCAAGGATCGGTCTTGGGACTTCTACTGTTTCGGATATACTTTTCTGATGTGCAAGTCAAAACCAGTGGTCTGTGACTGAGCAAGTTTGCAGATGACTGCAAGCTGGGCACTGTCTTAAATTACCCTAGTGAGGTGAACATCCTCCATGAGGACCTTAACAAAACTAATGACTGGTTCAAGAAGCATGGCCTCAAACTGAATGCCAAGAAATGCATCATTATCCCCTTTGGGGAAAATAGCATCCCTACTAATTATCACATTAATAACAATGTACTAAGTATGCATTCAGTCATGAGAGACTTGGGCACCCGGTTGATAGCAACCTGACTTTTGACCAACACGTTGCCTTTGTTGTACAAAAGGCTTTCTACAGGAGGTCATAACATCCCTGTACTCCTCCCTTATCAGACCAATTATCAAGTACAATGCCCCCTTTGGCATTTACCTTCCCAAGCACATGAGACCACAAAGATTCCTGACAAGGACAACCCGAGGTATAAAACACCTATCCTATACAGATAGGCTAAACGCCTCATACAGACTGCTTGGAGGTGACCTGTGTCTGGCATACAAGGCTGTCTTAGACTCAACCTTGATGGAGTTGCTGGATATTCGTAAGTCAAACTCCACTTGCGTAACCCGCATGTGAGGCCTCAAACTCTTCTGTGACATTAATAGAACTTGTTGGCAGGATAAATTTGTGTCCCAAAGACTCCCTCATTTGTGGAATACACTCCCTCTCCATGTCAAGCAGAATACTTCACTGGCCCTCTTTAAGAGGAACGTGGAGGATTGGATGGGAAACAGAAAATACAACCCTGGGATCCCACCTATGTCCCTGCTGGACAGGGGAAACAGGTGCTAACTTTGTGGGAGCATGGCCAAAATTCTTGGCTAGGCTTATAAGGGTCTCAGGGATAATAACTTAGTATTGTCCTATGAACCTATGAACCTATGTCTCCAAGTGGGTAGCCCAAGGTCACCAACAGGACACATATTGACAAAGTGTTTGAATTCACCTCTAGCAAGAGGCCAGTGAGCAACACAGTACTACAGGGCTTTGTACAAGACCCATTACTGTTTGCTACTGAATTCACAGAGGTCAAGGCAAACTTAGGCAGCCTTTGTCCAACCAACTTTGTAGATGATGGAAATTGTGGACACATTTTGAATCCAGGATTGGCATTGATAGACTGCAGAAAGTATTAATGCACACAAATGATTGGTGATAGAGCCATGGAGATACACTAAATATCCAAAAAAGCATAATTATTCACTTTTGTAAAGCAAATAACCAACCTAATTACAATAAAGACAGCACACTCCAATGAGTAAACCCAGTGGTATGTAATAACCATATTGTAAGTAATGAATAACCATAGACTCCCACCTAAAATTTGATAGTCATGTCAACTTAACTATTAAAAAAGTACATGCCAAACTGGGGTCACTCTACCGTATCAAACCATTTCTTACCAACAACACAAGATCAGCCATTGCTCGCTCCCAACTTCTATCCACCCTACTCTATGCATCTCCCATTCTGAGTAATCTCAACAAAACTGAACTAAGCAAAATGGACGCCTGCTATAACAGAATTGCCCGCTTTGTTGCAAATTGCTCATATAGAACTCATCACTGTACTGCTTTGAAACAGCTCCACTGGCTTGAACTGCCCAACCTCCCAACCTAAAATCAGCTCTGCCTCTGTCATTCTATCTATTACCTCCCCAATAAGTGTCCTGCCCTCAAAAACCTAGTACATCACTCAGCCAAAAGGCCTCTTAGATCATCAAGCAAACTACTACTAGAAGTCACCAACAGCTACAATAGCTTTGGAGATGCACTATATAGCAGTTAAGTGGCTAACAAATGGAACTCTGTCCCTACTAGCATTCACAATACATCATCCAAAGCCTCCTTTAAAGACCTCATCAGGCAATACTTCAAGCAAAGTTGGCAGTGCCATGATTGCTCCCCAGGCTAGTGAAAGCAGATAACATATACATACTAAATCTAGATCACTTGATAATAGTTTTCAATCTTACTCAAAAACACTGGCTAATCTACAATGTATGCACTGTACCTGTGTACTATGTACGTATTCTACCTATGTTCCAAATTTCAGCTGTACACCACAAATCTATTAATTACCTTTATTTTTAAAATTAATATTTTTTTGTTTGTTCTCTCCACTGTAACTGTTTATGTGCCGCATACCACTGTAAAAACATGTCTCTTGTAATTTGTGTGTATACTGATCATGTCTAAATAACTAAATGTGTCTGTAATTTTTCTTTGTGGAGCTTTTCTCCCCAGGCCTCTGCTGAAAAAGGGCCTTTTTGGCTCAGTCAGACACCCCCGGTTAGCAAATGTAAAATAATAAACTGTGATCTGGGTACTCAGGCAGATAATAATTGAAAGTTCAACCCCCAAGTGTCAACAGTGGTAACAAGTCCCACCTGTATGGCACAACTCATAAGTATGGGCATGTCCTCCAGATCAAAGGACGTTATAATTCCATTGTACTCGCCCCTCATCACAACAAGAATTGAGAACAATGCATGCTTTTGCATGTAATTCACCACATATCTGCAACAGCATGAGCAAAACCAGAGGTTCTGCACAAAGAATATACAGGATGTAAAAGACAAGTCCTATGGAAAGAATGAAATCCATATCACTGTATTCTGTCCCCTACAGACTAGTAAGGTATGAATTGTGTATGGCCTACAGGGCAGTCTACATTCCAGCCCTGATGTCAATGTTATACATTGGTAGAGGAAACTCATTTTAAGGATATTAACCTAGCCTCTAACATAATTAATCATGTTTGAGTGATAGAAACTTCTCTCAGACACTACCCCTTCTCTGGAACAAGCTTCCCATATATGTACAGCAAAGGTCTTCCCTGACCCTATTCAACTGCAGTCTTCATCAATGGATGGTTAATGGTAACTGTACTCCCAGTGTTGCAGCCATGTCCCTCATGGATAGAGGCAGCTGATCTTAGATAACATAGCATAGACTTATAACTGTGTGAACTTTATTCACATAGCTATTTAAAATTGTGGAACTCATGTTAAATATGGCTATCCTTTTATGTCATCTTGGAACATTCCTATGAACCTATGAAGTACAGTTGTATCCTATGTACAGTTATAGTATGGCTGAAGAGCATTATGGATGTAACAGTACATCACATCAATATTACTATTTGATAATTTTAATGATCACATATTTATGCATGTCAGGAGTTCATGTCAGTATAACATTTTCACTGGCAATGTCAGGGGGTCAGTGATCATGTAGCACATGTCTCGGGGTTTGACATATGCTTATAGAGTGTGCTTGATGCATTATTTAGTATTTGAACAATATCACAATGGCAGCTTCCTCACTCATCAATGCTTGAGTTTGCACTGCAGTAGTTTCCCAGCACATGGCCATAGTTAATGCATTGCCATCAATCTCATATATTGCTGTACCATTCATTGTAGCAAACCAGTTCACAATTCGCCCATCAATTGCAGATGCTTCAGACAATATCAATCACTATTACA